>NC_140174.1:90920733-91298233 GCF_963971535.1 Notolepis coatsorum | reverse complement strand
GTTGCGCTGATATCTGAATGCAAGCATTACACTGGTGCATGATTTAATCAAACACGACAAAAAGCAATTGATTTGTAATAGATTTTTAATCAAGCAAGCTTTACACTGTCTCAAACACGACAAACTTCCATCATTTGACATGCATTCACTCAAATCAAGCAATGGATTTGTAATTGATTTTTAATCAAGCAAGCTTTACACTGTCTGGCGGATTTAATCAAACACGACAAACTTCAATCATATGACATGCATTCACTCAAATCAATTATGTGGATGAGAACGTGATACTGGAGATACACTGGATACAGGAAAATAGAAGGGGGGAGGGGGGGGAGATTGCACTCAGCCTTAGAAGAATGTGTGTGTGTGTGTGTGTGTGTGTGTGTGAGTGTGAGAGTGTGAGAGAGAGAGAGAGAGAGAGAGAGAGAGAGAGAGAGAGAGAGAGAGAGAGAGAGAGAGAGAGAGAGAGAGTGTGTGTGCACCAAATTAGTAAAACAGAGGAGACTATACTAATACTAAATACAAATGTATATACCTCAGTTTGAAAAGTAAAGGCACTAATGTCAAAAAGGCTGGTATGTTCCTTCATTAAAATGAGGCCTCTATTGTGTGACAATGTCAATATCTGTAACTTTCTGGGTTTTATAAAAGTAAGTAGTAAGTAAGTAAGTAAGTATGACTGCTGTCAAATAGTCTTAAATAGTAACTTTAACATGCTTGTCAAACTGAGCATTTTTCAAGTCAGTGGGTAAAAAATAACAACAACAACAACAACAACAACAACAACAACAACAACAACAACAACCACAACAACAACAACAACAACAACAGAGAGATAGATTGAATGTGTAGGCACCAATGATACAACAAAATATCTAACTCATAATGTTTTGTATTATTATTTTAATCAATCCAGTGTTTTAAAAGTGTTTTTTGCAGTGTTTAAAAAGTTGGAATTTTTAACTTTTCTGAGAACCTGATAGACTTTTTTGAGAAACTCAAATAATGATAAAAAAAGCCTTAAAAAATGAAACTACATACTGTAAGTAGCATAATTTGTTGCATGGTTTAATGGTATGTGAAGCATAAATGCTGAAAGCCACATTTTTATCTTAGGTCTGCATGAAATAGAGATGTTATGTGTTCTTGCTGAAGCAAGCAGACTAATTAAACCACAAGCACCGACCATTAAATGCAAATTCCATAAAATGTTTACTTAAGGGAGGAAAACCATTTGAAGACATAGACTAATTAATCTAATGACTGAAAACTGTATCATTATGTGCATGCATAATATAGGTTTTTGTAGAGATGTCAAGAGTACATTTGGGATCTATTGAGAGGAGAGTTGAAAATGACAAAATACCTTGAGAAAGATTGTTTTGCTTTTCACTATATTCATATACAGTGAATAAAGAGTCCATATTTGGGTATGTTCTGAGTAGACTTTCAACAATGTGCTTTTGCTGATTAAAACAGATTCAGTATAGAACAATGTAGAAAAAATAAATACTTACTAAAATGTCGGCTGCTTTTGGAATATCAGAAAATCACAAAACGTCATTTGAAACCTAGAATCTTTGGATTTCCACTCAGATATTCAATAAACATGAAGGCAATGCGTTTGAAGACTGCATATATCCACCAAAGGCCTAGATTTTATACTGTGTTACCTGTGATCAATCTTTGATTCCAGCTGATGTCAGCATAATCTTTTAACATTAATGACTAACAGATGTCGATACATTTAGCTTAATCTAAAGAAGTGAAGTCATTTCACCAATACTGTGTTTAGTGTCAGTAATATATTATTTAGCACACTAATGTCAATTATTACTTTGTTTTATTTATTTATTTGTAGGAATCCTCATAATTTTCCCCCCATTATTAGAATCTGAAAAAACAAACAATCAAACAAAATCAGCAAGCCACAATGATAATGATGACTGTAATTGCAGCATTGTAAAACCATTTGCCAAGTGTGAGAGAATGTATGGCTATTAAAAAAGGAGAACTGTAGCAGTGTGGCTCAGGGGAGGTTATGCCTCTTAAAGGGCCTCACTGGAGCCCATCCACTGGACAACACCCCTCACAACTGATAACCCTTTATCACCAAGGCACAAGCCTTGCCCCACAACTAGGAGGCTGTTTACAAGACCAGCAGCCAATCAGGACACCCATGTTAAGCGCAGCTTAGCCGCAGGGTTTGGACGGCTAAACGTTAGTCTATTTGCCGTTCAAATTCAGCTGAACTGCGACAGGATTTCTCAGAAGTAGTTTATGTAGACATATAGTTTTGAATATGAGTGACAGGAGAGAGAGAGAGAAACAGATGCTGACGCAAAAAACAAGACTTAAGATGTTTGATGGTGTTCAAAACATTTGTCTGAGTGGTCGTGTGTCATCTTTGTTGATCTACTTCAGTGGAGTTTATATTAGGAATCCTCATCTATGAAAGTAGTTTTCTCTTGCCCTGTATGTATCGGCGATGCCTAATGCCAACATGCACTGTGCGTCCTCATATCGTTATTTTCCCTTTAACACGCTGCCGTCTCAGTGGAACTTACTACAGATGTAATCAATGGAGTTGTAATGTGGGAGACGTTTAGAAGCATAATAAGTAGTGTTCCTTTAAAAGGAGCCTGGTATGTTCTGTCATAGATCACCCCACAGGGCTCAGGGGACCAACAGTAGGCTTTGAGCTTGATTCCAAAAATGTACGAGAGATCAAGAGAGAGAGAGAGAGAGAGAGAGAGAGAGAGAGAGAGAGAGAGAGAGAGAGAGAGAGAGAGTGAGAGAGAGAGAGAGAGAGAGAGGAGAGAGATAGAGAATAGGAGAGAGAGAAGAGGAGAGGGAGAAGAGGAGAGAGAGAATAGGAGAGAGAGAGAGAAGAGCAGAGAGAGAGAGAAAAGAGGAGAGAGCCTCGGCCTCCAACTGGGGCTTGGGCTCCTCTGATAGCCCCCGAAGACAAGCTTAAGTGAGCGAGTATGACAAAGCGTTTGTCCCCTCCTGAATCAGGTGTCTGTGTTGCGGGATGTGCGTGAGCGGCTAACCGGGTTGTCGCCGTTACTCGCCCTTTAGGCAACTGTTATGAGATCACACGCCCCCCCCCCCCCCCCCCCCCCTCCTCTTCACCCTGGAACAACAATTACCGGTTACCGGTCACACCGCAGAGCATTAGAGGGAATCTGGGAATTTTTTTTGGGGGTTTTGGTGATCAAATATTGAATATTGAACTATATTAATCAGTGCAGGAGCTCACTTATCCTTGAAAGACACTTTTATCACCGACTTAAAAGGCCCATACATCTCCATACATGTTCAGGGGGGAGGGAATAAGTGCTGTATTGTTTAATATAAATGCCTTTTTTATTCCAATCCCGATTTGTATTTGAGATTCCCAAATCCCATCGGACTTGACTTCTTCATGTCCCTCAATGAGTGTAATACCAGCATTCAACTGTATGCGCCACAGCGGTTTCTATCATCATCATCATCACCACCCACGCTATGCATAAAATATATAGGTCCGCGGAGAGGCACGCTTGAGGAGGCCATGCAAACTGCAATGGAATATGGGGCATCTCTCTCTTTAGATTCTATCCTGACATTTTTCAGTTGGAAGGGCAGTCTATATCGTAACGGTAACATATATATTTTTTTTGCCACTTTTTTATAAGGCTCAAAAGGGCAGGTGCTCAAGCACCCCTTGGGCTCTATGTGTGCACGTGCCTGCTTCACGGTATCTGGGGGGAAATTCTTTACGGATTCTTTGGAACACAAGGCCTTCTAATTGAAACCCTCGTAAATTAAGCAGTTTAGAAATAACAAACTGGATGAAGGATTTGCCTCTGCGGTCCTTGTCCTGTGACTTGTTTCAGAGTGGACAAAGGCACGTCCAAGATTCCTGAACGGTTCCTCAAGCATGTTTATCTAATACAGCGTATCACGGAGGAATCACATTATTTCCCACATCTTTCGCAAACATTGGCCTGTTAAGTGCATGGGGAGGGTATTATTATGACACTTTATATGGGGTTGACAACACAGCTCTCTGAGATAATCTAATCTCAACAGACAGTGGGGGTCGTTTCTTTCAAAGAGAAGCCCTGCGTCTGTTTGACATGAAACTAGGGAATGGAATTAAGGTTACGTTACTGAGAGATGTTTTTTTGGGGTTACTCCAATCCATGAGAGAGAAACAACAGACGTGTACTCTGTGAGAGGGGCCTCAGATGAACGGACTCCCAGTCTTACTACCATTTCATTAAAGGGGAACTATCTTATAAATGGCCTTTTCCAGTGTTTAGCATTATTTTCTAGCTATGTGGACTTATATTAATAGGATCTATGTCTCTAATTCTCAATTTGGCGCATTCTTCCAATTCTCATCTCACAATATTGTCCCTCACTCAAGTGAGTCATCTGAAATTTTGCGTATCTGTGACGTCAGAGGTTTCTCATCTGCATAATAACGCCCACCCCGTCTATGCTTGTAGCCAACTGCCAGCCACCTCTCTCTCTCTCTCTCTCTCTCTCTCTCTCTCTCTCTCTCTCTCTCTCTCTCTCTCTCTCTCTCTCTCTCTCTCTCTCTCTGTCACTCAAATCGCATTCTCGTCCTTCACCTAGGCTCCGCGTATCAAAACGGCTTAAAATGTGTAGGTAGCAAAATGCTGTTTTTGAGTACTTGATTAAAAATACAAAACAATGATTTTTTTTGATAAAAACCTTACAGATGTGTTCCATAAACTCACAGGAATTTGCCCAAATAGTGAAAGAAATTGTAAAATAGTTCCCCTTTAACATGAGGGAAGCCTCTCTGCCTTTGACTTCACACAGACATCTATAGAGCACCAGTACAATATGCTCGTAGAAACACTGTTTTTTTTTGCCAGGTTATTGAGACTAAAATAATTTTTCAAGAGAGGGCAGCTGTAGTGTAGTCTCAGACACAACATAAAACAAGACGACGGTCAAGCTAAAAGTGCAATACAAGAAAAGTGCAAGGGAAAATACAATTAATTTGGTTATCAATACTCTGATTCCATAGGCTTTAAAGGAACACGCCAACATTTTGGGAAATTAGCTTATCTCTAAGAGAAAATAAGATAGATACCAGTTTCCTCTCTGTGCGTTCAGTAGAAAGCTAGCCTAGCTTAGCACAATGAATGAAAGCTAAAGACTCACTTCTTCAACCATTATCTGAAATGATAAAAAAAAAAAAAAAAAAAAAAAAAAAAAAAAAAATAATAATAATAATAATAATAATAATAATAATAATAATAATAATAATAATAATAATAATAATAATAATAATAATAATAATAATAATAATATATATCTAACCCTGACTAACCTTACTGTCATGCACTTGTCCTAATAAACTAACCTACACTGTAACACGCAACACTTACATTGTTACTCAGCTGATAGAGTTGTACCCTTCTTGCTGTCTTGTCGTACAGAACTTGTAAGTCGCTTTGGATAAAAGCGTCAGCTAAATGACTAAATGTAAATGTAAATGAAAGCGGACAGTGGCGGTTAGCCTTCGGAAGAGCTAGGCTAACGTGCAGCCAGATAGCTTTCTAATGAACGAGAGGAAACTGGTATCTATCTTCTTGTAAGCTGATTTCCCAAAATGTTGGCGTGTTCCTTTAAACTCAGTGAGAGTGCTGCAATTAGATCCTTCTGCAGGCTGCTCCAGGCAGAGGATGCAGAAAGCAGCCTGTATAAGTAAGACGTCATTTCCTACTTGTGTCCATGTGTTTCAGTGGAAACATAGAGGTGGAGGAAACGTCACATCCCAGAGGTGCCTGGCAACGTGTCGCTGAATAACTGGAAACAGTGTTGTGGTCGAGTCACTAAATCTCGAGTCCGAGTCGAGTCTCGAGTCCCGAGTGTTCGAATCCGAGTCAAAGTCAGACTCACCAAAGAAGAGCACAGGTCGAGTCTGAATTGAGTCCCCATTACCCTAGTCCGAGTCCAAGTCATCAAGGTCTACATTAAACATAAATGACACAGCGGTCACCATTTCAAAGAGAGTTTATTTACTTTACTTTATTTAATTTTTTAAACAACAACTGTATTTATCAATTAACAAGTCCGAGTCTGAGTCTGCACCTTCAGAGTCCGAATGCAGTCAATGCCTGAGTCCAAGTTCGAGTCATCAGTGCTCAAGTCCAAGTCGAGTCACAAGTCCTGAAAATCTGGCAGAGTCCGAGTCCTACTGACTGGAAATAAGGTTCTCGTGAGAACGAAAGGAAAACAATCTTTTATTTCCATCCATTGCACGTGAATATTTGTTTGTTTGTTGTTTATTAACACAGTTAAACAGAAGTAAAAACAATACATAATAAGTTATAACGATTGTGAAGGAGAAGTTAGAAGCCTAGAGGCTTATCAAGAACGTCCCCTGTTTTATAAAATCAAACATACAAGAATACAAAAATATGCATATTATAAAATACCAGAATACATTAAAAAGATTCGTGTTAATACAAACATACATACACACAGTACATACATGCATATACTGTGTACATAATAATATATAACAACCCACCCACCTGCCTACAAACCTACCCACCCACATAACCAAATGCATACCTACATGTATGACCTAGAGCAGGGGTGGCCAACCCGCGGCTCTTTGCACGTCAATGTGCGGCTCTTTCATCCATAAAAAAAAACTCAATGCCCTGAGATTTCTATAATCTTATATTTCACTAATAACAATTAAAATCATTGGTAAACAAACGTAATGCTGAAAATATACACTTTTACTGTATATCTCGGGCTTAAGAGGTTAACCCTGTGAGGCCCAAATTAAGATATTCCTTTATTGATCCCCTTGGGGAAATTCAGGCATCATAGCAGCATGGGGGGAGGGGGGAGGGGTACAGGTAGTAAAACAAAACAGTATACAGGTAGTAAAAGACAACACAGGCAGTGTAAACAATTTGATCAATATGGTCAATATAATTTACTAACTGACTAGCTGAGGAATATTCACATTATTCACAGTGTCACATGAGGTGCAGTATGCAAGAGGTGGTGTTATAATAATTTACTATCTACTGAGTATACATTAATCAAAGTACCAGGGTAGTTTACTTTGTCCCCCTTGGGTTCCTATAAGTCCCAGGTCAATGTCTGGTAGCAGTCGCTGTCGCTGCCCCCTGTTGTGGGGCCTGGAGGCTGCTAGTCGCTGCCCACTGTTGTGGAGCCTGATGGCCGCTGGTATGAAGGACTGTCCGAGGCGGTTAGTTGAGTGTCGGGGGGGGATGAGTCTGTGGCTGAACGAGCTTCTCATCTTGACTAGCTCGTCGTAGAGGGGGTGGTAGGGGTTCTCCATGATGGCATCCAGCTTCCTTATCATCCCCCTCTCTACCATCACCTCAAGTCTAGGTAGCTCGACTCCCACCACGGAGCTAGCCTTCCTCACCAGCTTGTTGAGCTTGTTGGTGTCCCTTGAGTTGATGTAGCCTCCCCAGCATGCCACAGCATAGAAGAGGATGCTGGCCACAACAGACTGGTAAAAAGACTGCAGCAGTTTGTTGCACACATTGAAGGACCTGAGTCTCCTCAGGAAGAACAGCCTGCTCTGTCCCTTCCTGTAGAGGGCCTCTGTGTTGTCCGACCAGTCCAGTTTATTGTTCAGGTGTACCCCAAGGAACTTGTATGAGTCCACCATCTCCACATCCACCCCTCGGATGGAGATGGGAATCGGGGGGGGCCTCTTCTTGCCCCTCCGGAAGTCCACCACCAGCTCCTTGGTCTTACTGGTGTTGAGTTGGAGGTGGTTGCTGTCGCTCCACCCCACGAAGCTCTCCACCAGGGCTCTGTACTCCTCCTCATCATCGTCGGTGATGTAGCTTACGATGGAGGAGTCGTCTGAGAACTTCTGCAGGTGGCACCCGCTGGAGTTGCGGCAGAAGTCTGAGGTGTAGAGGGTGAAGAGGAAGGGTGACAGCACAGTTCCCTGGGGGGCGCCGGTGTTGCTCACCAGTACGTCAGACTGACTGTCCTTTAGTCTGACGTACTGTGGCCTCTCAGTGAGGTAGTCCTTGATCCAGGCCACCAAGCCGTGCTCCAGCTGCATCGCAGAGAGCTTCTCCGCTAGCAGTGACGGCTGGATGGTGTTGAAGGCGCTGGAGAAATCAAAGAACATGATCCTCACTGAGCTGCGCGGCTTTTCCAGGTGCGTGTACGCTCTGTGGAGCATGTAGATGATGGCATCCTCCACCCCGATGTTTGCCTGGTATGCAAACTGCAGGGGGTCGAGGGAGTCACGCACCAGGGGCTTGAGGTGTTGCAGGACCAGTCTCTCAAACGTCTTCATGACGTGTGACGTCAGAGCGACTGGCCTGTAGTCGTTGGGGGTGCTGGGACGTCCCTTCTTGGGCACCGGGACAATGCAGGAGGTCTTCCAGAGCTGGGGCACCCTCTCCAGCCTCAGGGAGAGGTTGAAAAGATGCTGGAGCGGTGCTGCCAGCTGCTCTGCACATACCTTGAGCACCCTGGGATTGGTGTTGTCCGGTCCTCTGGCCTTGTTTACATTAATTTTGGAGAGCTGCCTACTGACCTGACTGGTTGTGATCGTCAGGGTTGGGGGTGGTGGGCAGTCTGCTGGTGTTGGGGGTGGGGTGCCGTTGCTGATGGGTGTGGGGGGGTGGGGGGTGGGGGGGCTGCTTTGTAGGTGTGATCTGGTGCTGGCGTCGATGGGTGGGGGGAGGGGTGTGGGGAGGCCACTCTGGTCAAAGCGGTTGAAAAACGTGTTGAACTCGTTTGCACGCTCTGGAGGGCCCTCCACAGCTGTGCCCTGCTGTTTGAAACCAGTGATCTTCCTAACCCCCGCCCACACCTCCCTGGTGTTGTTGGCCTGTAGTCTGCCCTCCAGCCTGTCCTTGTAGCTGACCTTGGCTGCCCTTAGCTCTTTTTTGAGCTCCCTTTGGACAGCCCTGGCCTGCTCAGTGTCCCCTGCCATGAAGGCCCTCTTTTTCCTGTTTAGCAGGTGTTTAATGTCCTTGCTAATCCAGGGTTTATTGTTTGAGAAGCAGCGTACCCTCTTTGTGGGTACGATGCTCTCCTCACAGAACCTGATGTAGTCTGTGATGCAGTGGGATAGTCCATCAATGTCATCACCGTAAGCCCTCTCAAACATATCCCAGTCTGTCGACCTGAAACACTCCTGTAGCTCCTCCTCGACGTCGTCAGACCACTGTGGGACAGACATGGTGGTCGGGGGCTGTCTCTTAATGAGAGGCGTGTATGTGGATACAAGCCTCACAAGGTTGTGGTCTGACTGGCCGAGGGGGGGCAGGGAAGTCGCACTGAAAGCCTCCTTCACGTTAGCATACAGGAGGTCCAGAGTTTTGTCTCCCCTGGTTTTGCAGGTGACATACTGGGTGAAGTTTGTCAGGGTCTTGTTCAGTCTGACATGGTTGAAGTCCCCATTGATAAAAATAAATGCATCCGGGTGTTTTGTCTGAAGCGCCGCGACGGTGGAGTGTATGACGTCACTCGCCTGCGCCGCCGCCGCGCTGGGAGGGATGTAAACAGTGAGAGCCAGGACGTGTGTTATTTCTCGCGGTAAATAGTATGGCCGCAGACTCAGTGCCAATAGTTCAATGTCGGGGGAACAGATACGTTCCTTGATGGTGATGTGCCCCGGGTGGCACCATTTGGAGTTCACAAAGACAACAAGCCCTCCGCCTCTCCGCTTGCCGCTCTGTTTACTCCGGTCGGCGCGCACCACCGTGAAACCCTCCTGTTCTATTGCACTGTCCGGGATGTTCTCGTTCAGCCAGGATTCGGTGAAGCACAGTAGGCTTGCCTCCTTGTACTCACGCTGGTTGATCATCAGGGCTGAGAGCTCGTCGGTCTTGTTGACCAGCGATCGCACGTTCCCCATGACGACAGCGGGCAGGTAAGGCTTGAATCTCCTTCTGTCCTCTCTCCTGTCCTTCACGCTCGTGCCAGCTCGATTTCCCCGTCTGCGAATCCTTATTTCGGCTGGTAGATTCCTCGGTGGTTCTGCAACTCTGTTTCGAAAGCAGAGGAGAGCCTCCCTCGGGTAAACCAGCCCGCCGTTGTTGCTGTTGTTGTTGTTGTTGTTGTGCTGCCGCGGGTAAACCAGCCCGCCGCCGGTGTTGTTGTTGTCCATTGTTCAGAGCTGTGCTCGACCGAACTTTCCTAACTCAGCTAACTTCACAGAAGTTGTTACAAATGCCTTAACTTGGTCTAAAGCAACGCACAGTCACTTATACACCTATTATGTAAGTATAATCACAAAAAGAATAATTAAGAAAGTAGTAAACGCGATAAAGGTAGAGGGGGTGGGAGCTGCTATGAAAAGGCTGCCACTCTCCTCGGCGCCAACTAATACATAATAAAAAGACATTAGCAACTTCAGAGGCCAGAGGGTGGGACATATAAACACATTTACTATCAAATAGCATTGTGAGGCTGAACAACAGGACCAATTGACTATACATGTGCTTAACATTTTTTAAATAAACATTCTTTTTTTAAATGGCTAAAAGTGCTTTTGTAATTTTGCAACCGTGGGTCTCACAGGATACTTTTAACCTTGTGAGGCCCAAATAAAATACATTAGCAACTTCAGAGGCCAGAGGGTGAGACCTAAACATGAAGGGTGCCGTGACTGAAAAAAAGGTTGAGAAACGCTGGTATATGGTGTGGCTCTTTGTGGTACCACAGTCATTTTTGTGGCTCTTAGGCCCTTGTTACACACACTGTTTTTGTTTTAGTTTGAATACGTTTTGAATACGTTTGCTGTCCCTATTAGATAGAAATGACGTTTTGGCAGGAAAACGCGTTGCCCTAGCGGGAACGCTGAAAAGGTGTTTTATTCGCCAAAACTCGCCGACAACGTGTCGTGTAATCTGCGCGGAGCCGTTGTTGCTCAACGCCCATGCGCAGTAGATACCGACACCTGCATGCCCTCACCAACGTCCGGTGACAACAGAGCTATAGCTGCAGCTACCATGTGTTGTCAAGTTATTGTTATAAGGACCCCAGTCCAAGCTACAACAGTCTGCATTCCCTTAACAATTGTTTGTATTGAGCCGTATTGTATTGTACCCATTCTGCGATATGTTAAATAAAGTTTACATCCATTCATTCTGCTAGCATTAACGATTGCATGAGCAGCTGACTAACGTTAGCTACCTACCGTAGCTACCACACCCTGTGAGCTCATCTTTCAACATAACAAGCATTAAACAAAATGGCCCAGTCATCTATTCACCTTTGTTTAATACACAAGGCGTTGTCTCTAATGTTATCTAGCTACTGATAGCTCTCGATATCATCAGGCGGTCAGGGTGGGGGGTCAGACCTCCAACACCATCACCCTGAGCATCGGGTCCCCCCAGGGCTGTGTTCTAAGCCCCCTGCTGTACTCACTCTACACACACGACTGTGTGGCCAAGTTCAGCTCCAACTCCATAGTGAAGTTCGCAGACGACACGGTGGTGGTGGGGCTGATCTCGGACAACGACGAGAAGGCCTACCGGGAGGAGGTTGAGGTACTGGAACGCTGGTGCCAGGACAACAGCCTGCTCCTGAACATTGGTAAAACCAAGGAGCTGATCGTGGATTATAGGAGAGGACAGCAGGAGACACACACACCACTGATGATTAACGGGGCTACCGTGGACAGGGTGAGCAGCTTTAAGTACCTGGGGGTCCACATCTCAGAGGATCTGACATGGTCAACACACATAGACACAGTAGTAAAGAAGGCGAAACAGCGCCTCTACCACCTGAGACAGTTAAGGAAGTTCAGAGTATCGGGGAAGATACTCCAGTCCTTCTACTCAGGAGCTGTAGAGAGCATCTTGACCGGAAACATCACTGCCTGGTATGGAAACAGCACGGCACAAGACAAGAAGGCCCTACAGAGAGTGGTGCGCTCAGCCGAGCGTACCACGGGTATTGCACTACCTCCCCTGCAGGTTCTATACAACAAGAGGTGCAAATCCAGAGCCTGCAGGATAATGAAAGACCCTCACCACCCCAATAACAGCCTGTTCCAGCTGCTGAGGTCAGGCAGACGCCTGCGAACCCCAGCTACTAGGACAGAGCGGCTTAGGCTCAGCTTCTTCCCCCAGGCCATCAGAGCCCTGAACAATGAACATTGAGTAACCACAGAACACTGAACTATCCACACACAAGCACACATGAACACACACACGACACGCACGCTGTGCACGCTCACACACTAGCAGCCACTTAACACTTTAACATGAGCGGGCACACACTCATGCCGCACACTTATGGCCAAAAGGAAAGGCCACTTTAAATTAGAATAACAGGAACAGTGTATTGCACTACCAAAGCTACCTAGCATGTCCTATATGCTCTGTAAATAACTATGTACAGATACCGAGATGTCACACCATGTTACCTGTTACCTGTTTATTGCACAATGTTTTTTTTTTATTGGATTCTATTATATGTTGTAACACTGTATTGCACATCGTTGCGGGCAAGACCACCCGCATTTCATTGTATACTTGTATGCCGTGACAATTAAAACTCTTGACTTGACTTGTTTGGTGCTGGCTGGCTAACGTTAGCTTCTAGCCACAATGCTATACTGTTATAATGGCATATTCCTATCGCGTTAGCATGTAAGCTAACAAAATCAGCACAGATGAAATTAAACTCCGCTCTTGGTGGTCAATTGTGTTGATGATAGTTTTGTTTCATCAACAAATGAGAGGCAAAACACACAGTGAATGTATCCGTTTTGTTTATTGCACTTTTATTACACTTTGCTGAAAAATAAGTGCTGCATTGGCTAAATAGCTGAGGCATTTAAAGATGGCGGCGTGTTGACATTTCTTTGCAGGAAGTGAATTGGCACATTCAAGTTCTGATTGGTTGAAAATTGCCTTCATGTTCGCCACCTACTGCCACCTACTGCTTTGGCAGTGTACTACATCACTGTGCTCAGGTGACAAAACGAAAGTTCTCAGGTTGCAAAACGAATGTGTGACTCGCCTACCGCTACGTTGCGACCTGGAAAAGCGAAACTCATCTGAAAACGAAACGAAAACATCAGTCAGTCTAACCGCAGTTAGTCTCTGACTGGTTGGCCACCCTTGACCTAAGAGAGAGAGAGAGAGAGAGAGAGAGAGAGAGAGAGAGAGAGAGAGAGAGAGAGAGAGAGAGAGAGAGAGAGAGAGAGATGGTGGGGAAATGTCTATTTGAAGCCTATCCTAATGTCCTAAGTGACTCATTACACACACATTATTGTAGGTGACAACACCGCTGACAGGGCAAATAGTACCACCGACACGTTAGGTGTTAAAAATCCATCCACCGCTCAGCGTTTCCGTTAGCCGGTAATTACCGGTATTTGACTGGCAAAATCTGTTGAAGTCCGACAAATTTAATCTCTCCGGTCATAGTGTCCGGTGAAAATAGTTCCCTCTGGGCACAGTTTGATTATTTGAATTGTATTTGGATGGGCTGGAGTTGGGTGGCCTATGCGATGAACGAAACAATCATTGCGTTTGTTGTCGTTGCTTCGCTCAGCGAGAGCTTGCTGCTGGATTTGCGGAAGGCATGCAGCTGCAGACCCACAGAACCCACCAGCTTTGCTGGCACAGTGCGGTCCCCAGACCTGGAAAGCTGCTCTGCGGGTCTGCAGCTGGATGCTTCTTGCAAACTAACTGCGGCGCTCGCGCTGATATTGTTGGACCGGCTGCTTGGTGGAGCAACGATGAAACGAATGTAATGAATCGTTCGTCGCATGGGCTATTTAATTTTGGCCTGTTTTGGTACGGTTCGGGTGGTCAAGTTGTGCTTGGAGGGAGTTGTTTTCACCGGACATTATGACCAGCACCAAGTCGTTGGGACTAGGTGGAGATATACATCACGCAAACCCACGATAATGTTGCCGTCTCTCTGCCAAATTTCTCAGTTCTTCGCTTGATATAATTAATACAAATGTCCAATATAACGGAATTCGTTAGCTCATAAATGTGATTATAACAGACTGCTGTTTATTAATGTCGGGCCGACTGCCCACAGACACAGGTCTATTTGATTTAAAGTCGGCAGCAGCACGGAGTCTCTGGACTTATTTTATTTGGAATATAATGACTGTATACGCAAAAGTAGCCTAGCTTTAAGTTAAAATATTATAAATCTACATGCCTTGAGGATGTCATTCTTTATATAGCCTGTTGTTTTTAAGCTCAATAAACTCTGACCGGAATTTCTCTCATTTGACCGGTAGATAAAAATCTACCGGACCCTGAGACCGGCAACAATTTTTTCTAACGGAAACCCTGCCACCGCTATTATCTGGACCTGGGAACACAGATCGCCTTTAATTCTTAAAAAAAAAAAAAAAGTAAGAGTAGAGCGTTTATAATGTAAGCAACTATTTTACTGGAGAGGTCAGTCGTATTTTATTGTTATGCCAATGTAAATAAGATGATTCTGTTTCCCACGCAGAAGCCTATACTGCCCTGTCCCTTTTATTACTCACAGGGAGTTTTGTCCTAGACGCAGACCGGGTTGTGGAGAAAATACAGTGAACGCAAAGCATGAAACAAACACATCAAACACTTACGGTTGTTGACAATAACAACACGCGTTCATAATGTGTGAACGTCGAGGGCGGCTACAGGGTGGCCAAGTACTGAAAGGGGAAAAGGATCTGACTGGAGACATATTAATGGTTACAGAATGAATCAGCCTGTGATTGCGGCTTGAATAAACAGCTGGAGTCAATTGCCAAGGTAAACGCATAAAAAGCGTGCCTGGAAGCTTGTTGTTGTATCTAGAGAAAGGAGCTTGTGATTTTGGGCATACATTGCTTAATGTTTTTTAAGAGGGGCCTCTTCCACAATCCTCTTGTCAAGTACCATTAAGCATGCCGGTCAAAGCCTTTCTCTTTTGTGTACGGTGCCACTGGCAGAGCTCCAAGCATTCACTTTTCCAAATCATCTTAAAATAATGTTTTTTTGAGGAAAATTATCTTTTCGCCCAAGTCAACTCTTCATGATGCTGGTGGCCACCTCTGGTAAAATTGCCAAACAAATATATTGAGAAGACCATGCTGTTCCTACCGCTTGTGAAATGATTAATACATATAATTTCTTCTATATTTGGTTCAGTTCAAAGCCTGAGAATATGACATAAGCCATTATTTTAAGAAGGTGACAATATGTGCCTTTGGCCTCCATGAGGAGACCAGGATGCAGCGGCGTGAAGTGAGGACCAGGGTAGAAGTAGTCGGGTGGTGAAGTGAGGACCAGGGTAGAAGTAGTCGGGTGGTGACGTGAGGACCAGGGTGGAAGTAGTCGGGTGGTGACACGAGGACCAGGGTGGAGGTAGTCGGGTGGTGACACAAGGACCAGGGTGGAAGTAGTCGGGTGGTGACACGAGGACCAGGGTGGAGGCAGTCGGGTGGTGACGCGATGACCAGGGTGGAGGTAGTCGGGTGGTGACACGAGGACCAGGGTGGAGGTAGTCGGGTGGTGACACGAGGACCAGGGTGGAAGTAGTCGGGTGGTGACACGAGGACCAGGGTGGAGGTAGTCGGGTGGTGACACGAGGACCAGGGTGGAAGTAGTCGGGTGGTGACGCGAGGACCAGGGTAGAAGTAGTCGGTGGTGAAGTGAGGACAAGGGTGGAGGTAGTCAGTAAGGCTGAGCCCGAACGTTCGAACGTTCGTTCGTTACGTTGACATTCGGACTTTAATTAATAGGTTCGAACGTTCGGTGAAAAAAAAAAAAAGGCAGGCGCGCGACGTTGAGGCGATGTGAAGCGGCGCGTCCCCCGAGTGCGCTCGGCTCAACCAGTGTGGTCTCTGCCGGGCTGTAGCTGGATACTATTGTCTCAACCAATGCAATAGAACCATTTTGATTGACAGGCGATTCTGCCAATTACGTCACACCGCTTGCACCCGCCTCTGCTGTTACCACCAATCGGCAAGCGTTTGTTTATTTTTTTTACTTCCGGCAATACATTTATCTGCTTGCGAGACCGAGAAGCACAACAGAGTGAACAGACTCCGTAGCTCCCCGCTGAGGAAGGATCATTAATGAATACCCGCCTTTTTCGGCCACGGAGCGCGAGCTTCATGGCGGGAGGTGGTTGCGTTGTAAACAACTCTGGCCGAGGGCAGACGGGCGGCAGGCGTGTTGGGAGCCCGGCGGCACCCCGCCGGTGTCTCTCTGTCGTCCCCCGTTCCTAGGTAGACGGTGGAAGGAGCTGAGGCGCGCGCCTCTCTCCTTCCCGTCGACCAAGAGTGAATACCTGTTATTGAACGTGTAACACTAACTATATAACGCTAATGCCACAAAACGAATGCATTTGTTTATCTAGCCCCTTACGTGACTGCGGTGTGCAAGGGCTATTGTTTATCATAAGTAGGAACTTTATGCAGTACTCAGTAGCTTGTTTATTTTCTTCTGAGTGCTTTGTTTAATTACATGTTTACATGAACAGCCACCACTGTAAACAACATGTTTTTTCACCAATAGATTATGCAATGCCGCACTCCGTAGGATCTATAATACAAAAAAAAATTAAAATTATATAAAAAAAAAATGTAATACAATTTTTTTTTTATTAAAAAATTTACAAAAAACGAACGTTCGAACGTTCGTTCGATAAACCCTGGCGAACATTCGAACCCTAAAAACAGGGTTCGGGCTCAGCCTTAGTAGTCAGGTGGTGAAGTGAGGACCAGGGTGGAGGCAGTCGGGTGGTGACGCGAGGACCAGGGTAGAAGTAGTCGGGTGGTGAAGTGAGGACCAGGGTGGAGGTAGTGGGGTGGTGAAGGGAGGACCAGGGTAGAAGTAGTCGGGTGGTGACGCGAGGACCAGGGTAGAATTAGTCGGGTGGTGAAACGAGGACCAGGGTGGAGGTAGTCGGGTGGTGAAGTGAGGACCAGGGTAGAATTAGTCGGGTGGTGACGCGAGGACCAGGGTAGAAGTAGTCGGGTGGTGAAGTGAGGACCAGGGTGGATGTAGTCGGGTGGTGACACGAGGACCAGGGTGGAGGTAGTTGGGTGGTGACACGAGGACCAGGGTGGAGGTAGTCGGGTGGTGACACAAGGACCAGGGAGGAGGTAGTCGGGTGGTGACACGAGGACCAGGGTGGAGGTAGTCGGTGGTGACGCGAGGACCAGGGTGGAGGTAGTCGGGTGGTGATGCGAGGACCAGGGTGGAGGCAGTCGGTTGGTGACGCGAGAACCAGGGTGGAAGTAGTCGGGTGGTGACGCGAGGACCAGGGTGGAGGCAGTCGGGTGGTGACGCGAGGACCAGGGTAGAAGTAGTCGGGTGGTGAAGTGAGGACCAGGGTGGAGGCAGTCGGTGGTGACGCGATGACCAGGGTGGAGGTAGTCGGGTGGTGAAGTGAGGACCAGGGTAGAGGTAGTCGGGTGGTGACACGAGGACCAGGGTAGAAGTAGTCGGGTGGTGAAGTGAGGACCAGGGTGGAGGTAGTCGGGTGGTGACGCGAGGACCAGGGTAGAAGTAGTCGGGTGGTGAAGTGAGGACCAGGGTGGAGGTAGTGGGTGGTGAAGTGAGGACCAGGGTGGAGGTAGTCGGGTGGTGAAGTGAGGACCAGGGTGGAGGTAGTGGGGTGGTGAAGTGAGGACCAGGGTAGAAGTAGTCGGGTGGTGACGCGAGGACCAGGGTGAATGTAGTCGGGTGGTGACATGAGGACCAGGGTGGAGGTAGTCGGGTGGTGAAGTGAGGATCAGGGTGGAGGTTGTTGGGTGGTGAAGTGAGGACCAGGTTGGAGGTAGTCGGGTGGTGAAGTGAGGACCAGGGTGAATGTAGTCGGGTGGTGAAGTGAGGACCAGGGTGGAGGTTGTCGGGTGGTGAAGTGAGGACCAGGGTGGAGGTAGTCGGGTGGTGACACGAGGACCAGGGTGGAGTAGTCAAGTGGTGAAGTGAGGACCAGGGTGGAGGTAGTCTGGTGGTGAAGTGAGGACTAGGGTGGAGGTAGTCGGGTGGTGAAGTGAGGACCAGGGTGGATGTAGTCGGGTGGTGAAGTGAGGACCAGGGTGGAGGTAGTCAGGTGGTGAAGTGAGGACCAGGGTGGAGGTAGTCGGGTGGTGACACGAGGACCAGGGTGGATGTAGTGGGGTGGTGACACGAGGACCAGGGTGGATGTAGTGGGGTGGTGACACAAGGACCAGGGTGGAGGTAGTTGGGTGGTGAAGTGAGGACCAGGGTGGAGGTAGTCGGGTGGACCAGGGTGGAGGTAGTGGGTGGTGAAGTGAGGACCAGGGTGGAGGTAGTCGGGTGGTGAAGTGAGGACCAGGGTGGAGGTAGTGGGGTGGTGAAGTGAGGACCAGGGTAGAAGTAGTCGGGTGGTGACGCGAGGACCAGGGTGAATGTAGTCGGGTGGTGACATGAGGACCAGGGTGGAGGTAGTCGGGTGGTGAAGTGAGGACCAGGGTGGAGGTTGTCGGGTGGTGAAGTGAGGACCAGGGTGGAGGTAGTCGGGTGGTGAAGTGAGGACCAGGGTGAATGTAGTCGGGTGGTGACATGAGGACCAGGGTGGAGGTAGTCGGGTGGTGAAGTGAGGACCAGGGTGGAGGTTGTCGGGTGGTGAAGTGAGGACCAGGGTGGAGGTAGTCGGGTGGTGACACGAGGACCAGGGTGGAGTAGTCAAGTGGTGAAGTGAGGACCAGGGTGGAGGTAGTCTGGTGGTGAAGTGAGGACAAGGGTGGAGGTAGTCGGGTGGTGAAGTGAGGACCAGGGTGGAGGTAGTCGGGTGGTGAAGTGAGGACCAGGGTGGAGGTAGTCAGGTGGTGAAGTGAGGACCAGGGTGGAGGTAGTCGGGTGGTGACACGAGGACCAGGGTGGATGTAGTGGGGTGGTGACACGAGGACCAGGGTGGATGTAGTGGGGTGGTGACACAAGGACCAGGGTGGAGGTAGTCGGGTGGTGAAGTGAGGACAAGAGTGGAGGTAGTCGGGTGGTGACACGAGGACCAGGGTGGAGGTAGTCGGGTGGTGAAGTGAGGACCAGGGTGGAGGTAGTCGGGTGGTGACACGAGGACCAGGGTGGATGTAGTGGGGTGGTGAAGTGAGGACCAGGGTGGAGGTAGTCGGGTGGTGAAGTGAGGACCAGGGAGGAGGTAGTCAGGTGGTGACACGAGGACCAGGGTGGTGGTAGTCGGGTGGTGAAGTGAGGACCAGGGTGGAGGTAGTCGGGTGGTGACACGAGGACCAGGGTGGAGGTAGTCAGGTGGTGACACGAGGACCAGGGTGGAGGTAGGGGTGGTGAAGTGAGGACCAGGGTGGAGGTAGTCGGGTGGTGAAGTGAGGACCAGGGTGGAGGTAGTCGGGTGGTGAAGTGAGGACCAGGGTGGATGTAGTCGGGTGGTGAAGTGAGGACCAGGGTGGATGTAGTCGGGTGGTGAAGTGAGGACCAGGGTGGAAATAGTCGGGTGGTGAAGTGAGGACCAGGGTGGAGGTAGTCGGGTGGTGACACGAGAACCAGGGTGGAGGTAGTCGGGTGGTGACACGAGGACCAGGGTGGAGGTAGTCGGGTGGTGACACGAGGACCACGGTGGAGGTAGTCGGGTAGTGAAGTGAGGACCAGGGTGGAGGTAGTCAGGTGGTGACACGAGGACCAGGGTGGAGGTAGTCGGGTGGTGACACGAGGACCAGGGTGGAGGTAGTCGGGTGGTGAAGTGAGGATCATGGTGGAGGTAGTCGGGTGGTGAAGTGAGGACCAGGGTGGAGGTAGTCGGGTGGTAAAGTGAGGACCAGGGTGGAGGCAGTCGGGTGGTGACACAAGGACCAGGGTGGATGTAGTCGGGTGGTGAAGTGAGGACCAGGGTGGAAATAGTCGGGTGGTGAAGTGAGGACCAGGGTGGAGGTAGTCGGGTGGTGACACGAGAACCAGGGTGGAGGTAGTCGGGTGGTGACACGAGGACCAGGGTGGAGGTAGTCGGGTGGTGACACGAGGACCACGGTGGAGGTAGTCGGGTAGTGAAGTGAGGACCAGGGTGGAGGTAGTCAGGTGGTGACACGAGGACCAGGGTGGAGGTAGTCGGGTGGTGACACGAGGACCAGGGTGGAGGTAGTCGGGTGGTGAAGTGAGGATCATGGTGGAGGTAGTCGGGTGGTGAAGTGAGGACCAGGGTGGAGGTAGTCGGGTGGTAAAGTGAGGACCAGGGTGGAGGCAGTCGGGTGGTGACACAAGGACCAGGGTGGAGGTAGTGGGGTGGTGAAGTGAGGACCAGGGTGGAGGTAGTCGGGTGATGCAGTGAGGACCAGGGTGAATGTAGTCGGTGGTGACACGAGGACCAGGGTGGAGGTAGTCGGGTGGTGAAGTGAGGACCAGGGTGGAGGTTGTCGGGTGGTGAAGTGAGGACCAGGGTGGAGGTAGTCTGGTGGTGAAGTGAGGACTAGGGTGGAGGTAGTCGGGTGGTGAAGTGAGGACAAGAGTGGAGGTAGTCGGGTGGTGACACGAGGACCAGGGTGGAGGTAGTCGGGTGGTGAAGTGAGGACCAGGGTGGAGGTAGTCGGGTGGTGACACGAGGACCAGGGTGGATGTAGTGGGGTGGTGAAGTGAGGACCAGGGTGGAGGTAGTCGGGTGGTGAAGTGAGGACCAGGGAGGAGGTAGTCGGGTGGTGACACGAGGACCAGGGTGGTGGTAGTCGGGTGGTGAAGTGAGGACCAGGGTGGAGGTAGTCGGGTGGTGACACGAGGACCAGGGTGGAGGTAGTCAGGTGGTGACACGAGGACCAGGGTGGAGGTAGGGGTGGTGAAGTGAGGACCAGGGTGGAGGTAGTCGGGTGGTGAAGTGAGGACCAGGGTGGAGGTAGTCGGGTGGTGAAGTGAGGACCAGGGTGGATGTAGTCGGGTGGTGAAGTGAGGACCAGGGTGGATGTAGTCGGGTGGTGAAGTGAGGACCAGGGTGGAAATAGTCGGGTGGTGAAGTGAGGACCAGGGTGGAGGTAGTCGGGTGGTGACACGAGAACCAGGGTGGAGGTAGTCGGGTGGTGACACGAGGACCAGGGTGGAGGTAGTCGGGTGGTGACACGAGGACCACGGTGGAGGTAGTCGGGTAGTGAAGTGAGGACCAGGGTGGAGGTAGTCAGGTGGTGACACGAGGACCAGGGTGGAGGTAGTCGGGTGGTGACACGAGGACCAGGGTGGAGGTAGTCGGGTGGTGAAGTGAGGATCATGGTGGAGGTAGTCGGGTGGTGAAGTGAGGACCAGGGTGGAGGTAGTCGGGTGGTAAAGTGAGGACCAGGGTGGAGGCAGTCGGGTGGTGACACAAGGACCAGGGTGGATGTAGTCGGGTGGTGAAGTGAGGACCAGGGTGGAAATAGTCGGGTGGTGAAGTGAGGACCAGGGTGGAGGTAGTCGGGTGGTGACACGAGAACCAGGGTGGAGGTAGTCGGGTGGTGACACGAGGACCAGGGTGGAGGTAGTCGGGTGGTGACACGAGGACCACGGTGGAGGTAGTCGGGTAGTGAAGTGAGGACCAGGGTGGAGGTAGTCAGGTGGTGACACGAGGACCAGGGTGGAGGTAGTCGGGTGGTGACACGAGGACCAGGGTGGAGGTAGTCGGGTGGTGAAGTGAGGATCATGGTGGAGGTAGTCGGGTGGTGAAGTGAGGACCAGGGTGGAGGCAGTCGGGTGGTGACACAAGGACCAGGGTGGAGGTAGTGGGGTGGTGAAGTGAGGACCAGGGTGGAGGTAGTCGGGTGATGCAGTGAGGACCAGGGTGAATGTAGTCGGTGGTGACACGAGGACCAGGGTGGAGGTAGTCGGGTGGTGAAGTGAGGACCAGGGTGGAGGTTGTCGGGTGGTGAAGTGAGGACCAGGGTGGAGGTAGTCTGGTGGTGAAGTGAGGACTAGGGTGGAGGTAGTCGGGTGGTGAAGTGAGGACCAGGGTGGAGGTAGTCGGGTGGTGACACGATGACCAGGGTGGAGGTAGTCGGGTGGTAAAGTGAAGACCAGGGTGGAAGTAGTCGGGTGGTGACACGAGGACCAGGGTGGAGGTAGTCGGGTGGTGAAGTGAGGACCAGGGTGGAGGTAGTCGGTGGTGACATGATGACCAGGGTGGAGGTAGCCGGGTGGTAAAGTGAGAACCAGGGTGGAGGTCGTCGTGTGGTGACACGAGGACAAGGGTGGAGGTAGTCGGGTGGTGAAGTGAGGACCAGGGTGGAGGTAGTCAGGTGGTGAAGTGAGGACCAGGGTGGAGGTAGTCGGGTGGTGAAGTGAGGACCAGGGTGGATATAGTCGGGTGGTGAAGTGAGGACCAGGGTGGATGTAGTCGGGTGGTGAAGTGAGGACCAGGGTGGAGGTAGTCGGGTGGTGACACGAGAACTAGGGTGGAGGTAGTCGGGTGGTGACACGAGGACCAGGGTGGAGGTAGTCGGGTGGTGACACGAGGACCACGGTGGAGGTAGTCGGGTGGTGAAGTGAGGACCAGGGTGGAGGTAGTCAGGTGGTGACACGAGGACCAGGGTGGAGGTAGTCGGGTGGTAAAGTGAGGACCAGGGTGGAGGCAGTCGGGTGGTGACACAAGGACCAGGGTAGAAATAGTTGGGTGGTGAAGTGAGGACCAGGGTGGAGGTAGTGGGGTGGTGAAGTGAGGACCAGGGTAGAATTAGTCGGGTGGTGAAGTGAGGACCAGGGTAGAAGTAGTCGGGTGGTGACGCGAGGACCAGGGTGGAAGTAGTCGGGTGGTGACGCGAGGACCAGGGTGGAGGTAGTCGGGTGGTGACACGAGGACCACGTGGAGGTAGTCGGGTGGTGAAGTGAGGACCATGGTGGAGGTAGTCGGTGGTGACATGATGACCAGGGTGGAGGTAGCCGGGTGGTAAAGTGAGGACCAGGGTCGATGTAGTCGGGTGGTGAAGTGAGGACCAGGGTGGAGGTAGTCGGGTGGTGACACGAGAACCAGGGTGGAGGTAGTCGGGTGGTGACACGAGGACCAGGGTGGAGGTAGTCGGGTGGTGGCACGAGGACCACGGTGGAGGTAGTCGGGTGGTGAAGTGAGGACCAGGGTGGAGGTATTCAGGTGGTGAAGTGAGGACCAGGGTGGAGGTAGTCGGGTGGTAAAGTGAGGACCAGGGTGGAGGTAGTGGGGTGGTGAAGTGAGGACCAGGGTAGAAGTAGTCGGGTGGTGACGCGAGGACCAGGGTGGAAGTAGTCGGGTGGTGACGCGAGGACCAGGGTGGAGGCAGTCGGGTCGTGACGCGAGGACCAGGGTAGCCGTAGTCGGGTGGTGAAGTGAGGACCAGGGTGGATGTAGTCGGGTGGTGACATGAGGACCAGGGTGGAGGTAGTCGGGTGGTGACACGAGGACCAGGGTGGAGGTAGTCGGGTGGTGACACGAGGACCAGGGTGGAGGTAGTCGGGTGGTGAAGTGAGGACCAGGGTGGGGGTAGTGGGGTGGTGAAGTGAGGACCAGGGTGGAGGTAGTGGGGTGGTGACATGAGGACCAGGGTGGAGGTAGTGGGGTGGTGAAGTGAGGACCAGGGTGAATGTAGTCGGGTGGTGACACAAGGACCAGGGTGGAGGTAGTCGGGTGGTGAAGTGAGGACTAGGCTGGAGGTAGTCTGGTGGTGAAGTGAGGACTAGGCTGGAGGTAGTCGGGTGGTGAAGTGAGGACCAGGGTGGAGGTAGTCGGGTGGTGAAGTGAGGACCAGGGTGGAGGTAGTCAGGTGGTGAAGTGAGGACCAAGGTGGAGGTAGTCGGGTGGTGAAGTGAGGACCAGGGTGAATGTAGTCGGGTGGTGAAGTGAGGACTAGGGTGGAGGTATTTGGGTGGTGAAGTGAGGACCAGGGTGGAGGTAGTGGGGTGGTGAAGTGAGGACCAGGGTGGAGGTAGTCAGGTGGTGAAGTGAGGACCAGGGTGGAGGTAGTCGGGTGGTGACACGAGGACCAGGGTGGATGTAGTGGGGTGGTGACACAAGGACCAGGGTGGAGGTAGTCGGGTGGTGAAGTGAGGACAAGGGTGGAGGTAGTCGGGTGGTGACACGAGGACCAGGGTGGATGTAGTTGGGTGGTGAAGTGAGGACCAGGATAGAAGTAGTCGGGTGGTGACGCGAGGACCAGGGTAGAATTACTCTGGTGGTGAAGTGAGGACCAGGGTAGAAGTAGTCGGGTGGTGACGCGAGGACCAGGGTGGAAGTAGTCGGGTGGTGACGCGAGGAACAGGGTGGAGGCAGTCGGGTGGTGACGCGAGGACCAGGGTAGAAGTAGTCGGGTGGTGAAGTGAGGACCAGGGTAGATGTAGTCGGGTGGTGACACAAGGACCAGGGTGGAGGTAGTCGGGTGGTGACACGAGGACCAGGGTGGAGGTAGTCGGGTGGTGACACGAGGACCAGGGTGGAGGTAGTCGGGTGGTGACGCGAGGACCAGGGTGGAGGTAGTCGGGTGGTGAAGTGAGGACCAGGGTGGAGGTAGTGGGGTGGTGACATGAGGACCAGGGTGGAGGTAGTGGAGTGGTGAAGTGAGGACCAGGGTGGAGGTAGTTGGGTGGTGAAGTGAGGACCAGGGTGAATGTAGTTGGGTGGTGACACAAAGACCAGGGTGGAGGTAGTCAAGTGGTGAAGTGAGGACCAGGGTGGAGGTAGTCGGGTGGTGAAGTGAGGACTAGGGTGGAGGTAGTCGGGTGGTGAAGTGAGGACCAGGGTGGAGGTAGTCGGGTGGTGAAGTGAGGACCAGGGTGGAGGTAGTCAGGTGGTGAAGTGAGGACCAGGGTGGAGGTAGTCAGGTGGTGACACGAGAACCAGGGTGGATGTAGTGGGGTGGTGACACAAGGACCAGGGTGGAGGTAGTCGGGTGGTGAAGTGAGGACAAGGGTGGAGGTAGTCGGGTGGTGACACGAGGACCAGGGTGGAGGTAGTCGGGTGGTGAAGTGAGGACCAGGGTGGAGGTAGTCGGGTGGTGACACGAGGACCAGGGTGGAGGTAGTGGGGTGGTGAAGTGAGGACCAGGGTGGAGGTAGTCGGGTGGTGAAGTGAGGACCAGGGTGGATGTAGTCGGGTGGTGACACGAGGACCAGGGTGGAGGTAGTCGGGTGGTGACACGAGGACCAGGGTGGAGGTAGTCAAGTGGTGAAGTGAGGACCAGGGTGGAGGTAGTCGGTGGTGAAGTGAGGAATAGGGTGGAGGTAGTCGGGTGGTGAAGTGAGGACCAGGGTGGAGGTAGTCGGGTGGTGAAGTGAGGACCAGGGTGGAGGTTGTCGGGTGGTGACACGAGGACCTGGGTGGAGGTAGTCGGGTGGTGACACGAGGACCAGGGTGGAGGTAGTCGGGTGGTGACGCGAGGACCAGGGTGGAGGTAGTCGGGTGGTGAAGTGAGGACCAGGGTGGAGGTAGTCGGGTGGTGAAGTGAGGACAAGGGTGGAGGTAGTCGGGTGGTGACACGAGGACCAGGGTGGAGGTAGTCGGGTGGTGAAGTGAGGACCAGGGTGGAGGTAGTGGGGTGGTGAAGTGAGGACCAGGGTGGAGGTAGTCAGGTGGTGAAGTGAGGACCATGGTGGAGGTAGTCGGGTGGTGACACAAGGACCAGGGTGGAGGTAGTCGGGTGGTGAAGTGAGGACTAGGCTGGAGGTAGTCTGGTGGTGAAGTGAGGACTAGGCTGGAGGTAGTCGGGTGGTGAAGTGAGGACCAGGGTGGAGGTAGTCGGGTGGTGAAGTATGGACCAGGGTGGAGGTAGTCAGGTGGTGAAGTGAGGACCAAGGTGGAGGTAGTCGGGTGGTGAAGTGAGGACCAGGGTGAATGTAGTCGGGTGGTGACACGAGGACCAGGGTGGAGGTAGTCGGGTGGTGAAGTGAGGACCAGGGTGGAGGTTGTCGGGTGGTGAAGTGAGGACCAGGGTGGAGGTAGTCGGGTGGTGACACGAGGACCAGGGTGGAGTAGTCAAGTGGTGAAGTGAGGACCAGGGTGGAGGTAGTCTGGTGGTGAAGTGAGGACTAGGGTGGAGGTAGTCGGGTGGTGAAGTGAGGACCAGGGTGGAGGTAGTCGGGTGGTGAAGTGAGGACCAGGGTGGAGGTAGTCAGGTGGTGAAGTGAGGACCAGGGTGGAGGTAGTCGGGTGGTGACACGAGGACCAGGGTGGATGTAGTGGGGTGGTGACACAAGGACCAGGGTGGAGGTAGTCGGGTGGTGAAGTGAGGACAAGGGTGGAGGTAGTCGGGTGGTGACACGAGGACCAGGGTGGAGGTAGTCGGGTGGTGAAGTGAGGACCAGGGTGGAGGTAGTGGGGTGGTGAAGTGAGGACCAGGGTGGAGGTAGTCAGGTGGTGAAGTGAGGACCAGGGTGGAGGTAGTCGGGTGGTGACACGAGGACCAGGGTGGATGTAGTGGGGTGGTGACACAAGGACCAGGGTGGAGGTAGTCGGGTGGTGAAGTGAGGACAAGGGTGGAGGTAGTCGGGTGGTGACACGAGGACCAGGGTGGAGGTAGTCGGGTGGTGAAGTGAGGACCAGGGTGGAGGTAGTTGGGTGGTGAAGTGAGGACCAGGATAGAAGTAGTCGGGTGGTGACGCGAGGACCAGGGTGGAAGTAGTCGGGTGGTGACGCGAGGAACAGGGTGGAGGCAGTCGGGTGGTGACGCGAGGACCAGGGTAGAAGTAGTCGGGTGGTGAAGTGAGGACCAGGGTAGATGTAGTCGGGTGGTGACACAAGGACCAGGGTGGAGGTAGTCGGGTGGTGACACGAGGACCAGGGTGGAGGTAGTCGGGTGGTGACACGAGGACCAGGGTGGAGGTAGTCGGGTGGTGACGCGAGGACCAGGGTGGAGGTAGTCGGGTGGTGAAGTGAGGACCAGGGTGGAGGTAGTGGGCTGGTGACATGAGGACCAGGGTGGAGGTAGTGGAGTGGTGAAGTGAGGACCAGGGTGGAGGTAGTTGGGTGGTGAAGTGAGGACCAGGGTGAATGTAGTTGGGTGGTGACACAAAGACCAGGGTGGAGGTAGTCAAGTGGTGAAGTGAGGACCAGGGTGGAGGTAGTCGGGTGGTGAAGTGAGGACTAGGGTGGAGGTAGTCGGGTGGTGAAGTGAGGACCAGGGTGGAGGTAGTCGGGTGGTGAAGTGAGGACCAGGGTGGAGGTAGTCAGGTGGTGAAGTGAGGACCAGGGTGGAGGTAGTCAGGTGGTGACACGAGAACCAGGGTGGATGTAGTGGGGTGGTGACACAAGGACCAGGGTGGAGGTAGTCGGGTGGTGAAGTGAGGACAAGGGTGGAGGTAGTCGGGTGGTGACACGAGGACCAGGGTGGAGGTAGTCGGGTGGTGAAGTGAGGACCAGGGTGGAGGTAGTCGGGTGGTGACACGAGGACCAGGGTGGAGGTAGTGGGGTGGTGAAGTGAGGACCAGGGTGGAGGTAGTCGGGTGGTGAAGTGAGGACCAGGGTGGATGTAGTCGGGTGGTGACACGAGGACCAGGGTGGAGGTAGTCGGGTGGTGACACGAGGACCAGGGTGGAGGTAGTCAAGTGGTGAAGTGAGGACCAGGGTGGAGGTAGTCGGTGGTGAAGTGAGGAATAGGGTGGAGGTAGTCGGGTGGTGAAGTGAGGACCAGGGTGGAGGTAGTCGGGTGGTGAAGTGAGGACCAGGGTGGAGGTTGTCGGGTGGTGAAGTGAGGACCAGGGTGGAGGTAGTCGGGTGCTGAAGTGAGGACCAGGGTGGAGGTAGTCGGGTGGTGAAGTGAGGACCAGGGTGGAGGTAGTCGGGTGGTGACACAAGGACCAGGGTGGAGGTAGTCGGTGGTAAAGTGAGGACCAGGGTGGATGTAGTCGGGTGGTGACACGAGGACCAGGGTGGAGGTAGTCGGGTGGTGAAGTGAGGACCAGGGTGGAGGTAGTCGGGTGGTGACACGAGGACCAGGGTAGAATTAGTCGGGTGGTGAAGTGGGGACCAGGGTAGAAGTAGTCGGTGGTGACGTGAGGACCAGGGTGGAAGTAGTCGGGTGGTGAAACGAGGACCAGGGTGGAGGTAGTCGGGTGGTGACGCGAGGACCAGGCTAGAAGTAGTCGGGTGGTGAAGTGAGGACCAGGGTGGATGTAGTCGGGTGGTGACACGAGGACCAGGGTGGAGGTAGTTGGGTGGTGACACGAGGACCAGGGTGGAGGTAGTCGGTTGGTGACACGAGGACCAGGGAGGAGGTAGTCGGGTGGTGACACGAGGACCAGGGTGGAGGCAGTCGGGTGGTGACGCGAGGACCAGGGTGGAGGTAGTCGGGTGGTGACACGAGGACCAGGGTGGAGGTAGTCGGTGGTGACGCGAGGACCAGGGTGGAGGTAGTCGGGTGGTGATGCGAGGACCAGGGTAGAAGTAGACGGGTGGTGACGCGAGAACCAGGGTGGAAGTAGTCGGGTGGTGACGCGAGGACCAGGGTGGAGGCAGTCGGGTGGTGACGTGAGGACCAGGGTAGAAGTAGTCGGGTGGTGAAGTGAGGACCAGGGTGGAGGTAGTGGGTGGTGAAGTGAGGACCAGGGTGGAGGCAGTCGGTGGTGACGCGATGACCAGGGTGGAGGTAGTCGGGTGGTGAAGTGAGGACCAGGGTAGAGGCAGTCGGGTGGTGACACAAGGACCAGGGTAGAAGTAGTCGGGTGGTGAAGTGAGGACCAGGGTGGAGGTAGTCGGGTGGTGACGCGAGGACCAGGGTAGAAGTAGTCGGGTGGTGAAGTGAGGACCAGGGTGGAGGTAGTGGGTGGTGAAGTGAGGACCAGGGTGGAGGTAGTCGGGTGGTGAAGTGAGGACCAGGGTGGAGGTAGTGGGGTGGTGAAGTGAGGACCAGGGTGAATGTAGTCGGGTGGTGACACGGGGACCAGGGTGGAGGTAGTCGGGTGGTGAAGTGAGGACCAGGGTGGAGGTTGTCGGGTGGCGAAGTGAGGACCAGGGTGGAGGTAGTCGGGTGGTGACACGAGGACCAGGGTGGAGTAGTCAAGTGGTGAAGTGAGGACCAGGGTGGAGGTAGTCTGGTGGTGAAGTGAGGACTAGGGTGGAGGTAGTCGGGTGGTGAAGTGAGGACCAGGGTGGAGGTAGTCGGTGGTGAAGTGAGGACCAGGGTGGAGGTAGTCAGGTGGTGAAGTGAGGACCAGGGTGGAGGTAGTCGGTGGTGACACGAGGACCAGGGTGGATGTAGTGGGGTGGTGACACGAGGACCAGGGTGGATGTAGTGGGGTGGTGACACGAGGACCAGGGTGGATGTAGTGGGGTGGTGACACAAGGACCAGGGTGGAGGTAGTCGGGTGGTGAAGTGAGGACAAGAGTGGAGGTAGTCGGGTGGTGACACGAGGACCAGGGTGGAGGTAGTCTGGTGGTGAAGTGAGGACCAGGGTGGAGGTAGTCGGGTGGTGACACGAGGACCAGGGTGGATGTAGTGGGATGGTGAAGTGAGGACCAGGGTGGAGGTAGTCGGGTGGTGAAGTGAGGACCAGGGAGGAGGTAGTCGGGTGGTGACACGAGGACCAGGGTGGAGGTAGTCGGGTGGTGAAGTGAGGACCAGGGTGGAGGTAGTCGGGTGGTGACACGAGGACCAGGGTGGATGTAGTCAGGTGGTGACACGAGGACCAGGGTGGAGGTAGGGGTGGTGAAGTGAGGACCAGGGTGGAGGTAGTCGGGTGGTGAAGTGAGGACCAGGGTGGAGGTAGTCGGGTGGTGAAGTGAGGACCAGGGTGGATGTAGTCGGGTGGTGAAGTGAGGACCAGGGTGGAGGTAGTCGGGTGGTGAAGTGAGGACCAGGGTGGAGGTATTCGGGTGGTGACACGAGAACCAGGGTGGAGGTAGTCGGGTGGTGACACGAGGACCAGGGTGGAGGTAGTCGGGTGGTGACACGAGGACCACGGTGGAGGTAGTCGGGTAGTGAAGTGAGAACCAGGGTGGAGGTAGTCAGGTGGTGACACAAGGACCAGGGTGGAGGTAGTCGGGTGGTGACACGAGGACCAGGGTGGAGGTAGTCGGGTGGTGAAGTGAGGATCAGGGTGGAGGTAGTCGGGTGGTGAAGTGAGGACCAGGGTGGTGGTAGTCGGGTGGTAAAGTGAGGACCAGGGTGGAGGCAGTCGGGTGGTGACACAAGGACCCGGGTAGAAATAGTCGGGTGGTGAAGTGAGGACCAGGGTGGAGGTAGTGGGGTGGTGAAGTGAGGACCAGGGTAGAAGTAGTCGGGTGGTGACGCGAGGACCAGGGTAGAATTAGTCGGGTGGTGAAGTGAGGACCAGGGTAGAAGTAGTCGGGTGGTGACGCGAGGACCAGGGTGGAGGTAGTCGGGTGGTGAAGTGAGGATCAGGGTGGAGGTAGTCGGGTGGTGAAGTGAGAACCAGGGTGGAGGTAGTCGGGTGGTAAAGTGAGGACCAGGGTGGAGGCAGTCGGGTGGAGACACAAGGATCAGGGTAGAAATAGTAGGGTGGTGAAGTGAGGACCAGGGTGGAGGTAGTGGGGTGGTGAAGTGAGGTCCAGGTTAGAAGTAGTCGGGTGGTGACGCGAGGACCAGGGTAGAATTAGTCGGGTGGTGAAGTGAGGACCAGGGTAGAAGTAGTCGGGTGGTGACACGAGGACCAAGGTGGAGGCAGTCGGGTGGTGAAGTGAGGACCAGGGTGGATGTAGTCGGGTGGTGACACGAGGACCAGGGTGGAGGTAGTCGGGTGGTGACACGAGGACCAGGGTGGAGGTAGTCGGCTGGTGAAGTGAGGACCAGGGTGGAGGTAGTGGGGTGGTGACATGAGGACCGGGGTGGAGGTAGTGGGGTGGTGAAGTGAGGACCAGGGTGGAGGTAGTCGGGTGGTGAAGTGAGGACCAGGGTGAATGTAGTCGGGTGGTGACACGAGGACCAGGGTGGAGGTAGTCGGGTGTCGAAGTGAGGACCAGGGTGGAGGTTGTCGGGTGGTGAAGTGAGGACCAGGGTGGAGGTATTCGGGTGGTGACACGAGGACCAGGGTGGAGTAGTCAAGTGGTGAAGTGAGGACTAGGGTGGAGGTAGTCGGGTGGTGAAGTGAGGACCAGGGTGGAGGTAGTCGGGTGGTGAAGTGAGGACCAGGGTGGAGGTAGTCAGGTGGTGAAGTGAGGACCAGGGTGGAGGTAGTCGGGTGGTGACACGAGGACCAGGGTGGATGTAGTGGGGTGGTGACACGAGGACCAGGGTGGATGTAGTGGGGTGGTGACACAAGGACCAGGGTGGAGGTAGTCGGGTGGTGAAGTGAGGACAAGGGTGGAGGTAGTCGGGTGGTGACACGAGGACCAGGGTGGAGGTAGTCGGTGGTGAAGTGAGGGCCAGGGTGGAGGTAGTGGGGTGGTGAAGTGAGGACCAGGGTAGAAGTAGTCGGGTGGTGACGCGAGGACCAGGGTAGAATTAGTCGGGTGGTGAAGTGAGGACCAGGGTAGAAGTAGTCGGGTGGTGACGCGAGGACCAGGGTGGAAGTAGTCGGGTGGTGACGCGAGGACCAGGGTAGAAGTAGTCGGGTGGTGAAGTGAGGACCAGGGTAGATGTAGTCGGGTGGTGACATGAGGACCAGGGTGGAGGTAGTCGGGTGGTGACGCGAGGAACAGGGTGGAGGCAGTCGGGTGGTGACGTGAGGACCAGGGTAGAAGTAGTCGGGTGGTGAAGTGAGGACCAGGGTAGATGTAGTCGGGTGGTGACATGAGGACCAGGGTGGAGGTAGTCGGGTGGTGACACGAGGACCAGGGTGGAGGTAGTCGGGTGGTGACACGAGGACCAGGGTGGAGGTAGTCGGGTGGTGACACGAGGACCAGGGTGGAGGTAGTCGGGTGGTGAAGTGAGGACCAGGGTGGAGGTAGTGGGGTGGTGACATGAGGACCAGGGTGGAGGTAGTGGAGTGGTGAAGTGAGGACCAGGGTGAATGTAGTCGGGTGGTGATACAAAGACCAGGGTGGAGGTAGTCAAGTTGTGAAGTGAGGACCAGGGTGTTGGTAGTCGGGTGGTGAAGTGAGGACTAGGGTGGAGGTAGTCGGGTGGTGAAGTGAGGACCAGGGTGGAGGTAGTCGGGTGGTGAAGTGAGGACCAGGGTGGAGGTAGTCAGGTGGTGAAGTGAGGACCAGGGTGGAGGTAGTAAGGTGGTGACACGAGAACCAGGGTGGATGTAGTGGGGTGGTGACACGAGGACCAGGGTGGATGTAGTGGGGTGGTGACACGAGGACCAGGGTGGAGGTAGTCGGGTGGTGAAGTGAGGACAAGGGTGGAGGTAGTCGGGTGGTGACACGAGGACCAGGGTGGAGGTAGTCAGGGGGTGAAGTGAGGACCAGGGTGGAGGTAGTCGGGTGGTGACACGAGGACCAGGGTGGAGGTAGTGGGGTGGTGAAGTGAGGACCAGGGTGGATGTAGTCGGGTGGTGACACGAGGACCAGGGTGGAGGTAGTCGGGTGGTGACACGAGGACCAGGGTGGAGGTAGTCAAGTGGTGAAGTGAGGACCAGGGTGGAGGTAGTCTGGTGGTGAAGTGAGGAATAGGGTGGAGGTAGTGGGGTGGTGAAGTGAGGACCAGGGTGGAGGTAGTCGGGTGGTGAAGTGAGGACCAGGGTGGAGGTTGTCGGGTGGTGAAGTGAGGACCAGGGTGGAGGTAGTCGGGTGCTGAAGTGAGGACCAGGGTGGAGGTAGTCGGGTGGTGAAGTGAGGACCAGGGTGGAGGTAGTCGGGTGGTGACACGAGGACCAGGGTAGAAGTAGTCGGGTGGTGAAGTGAGGACCAGGGTGGAGGTAGTGGGGTGGTGACACGAGGACCAGGGTGGAGGTAGTCGGGTGGTGACACGATGAACAGGGTGGAGGTAGTGGGGTGGTGAAGTGAGGACCAGGGTGGAGGTAGTTGGGTGGTGACACGATGAACAGGGTGGAGGAAGTCGGGTGGTGAAGTGAGGACTAGGGTGGAGGTAGTTGGGTGGTGACACGATGAACAGGGTGGAGGTAGTGGGGTGGTGAAGTGAGGACCAGGGTGGAGGTAGTTGGGTGGTGACACGAGGACCAGGGTGGAGGAAGTCGGGTGGTGAAGTGAGGACTAGGGTGGAGGTAGTTGGGTGGTGAAGTGAGGACCAGGGTGGAGGTAGTCGGGTGGTGTAGTGAGGACCAGGGTGGAAGTAGTCGGGTGGTGAAGTGAGGACCAGGGTGGAGGCAGTCGGGTGGTGTAGTGAGGACCAGGGTGGAGGTAGTCGGGTGGTGAAGTGAGGACCAGGGTGGAGGCAGTTGGGTGGTGACACGAGGACCAGGGTGGAGGTAGGGGTGGTGAAGTGAGGACCAGGTTGGAGGTAGTCGGTGGTGAAGTGAGGACCAGGGTGGAGGTAGTCGGGTGGTGACACGAGGACCAGGGTGGAGGTAGTCGGGTGGTGAAGTGAGGACCAGGGTGGAGGTAGTCGGGTGGTGACACGAGGACCAGGGTGGAGGTAGTGGGGTGGTGACACGAGGACCAGGGTGGAGGTAGTCGGGTGGTGAAGTGAGGACCAGGGTGGAGGTAGTGGGGTGGTGACACGAGGACCAGGGTGGAGGTAGTGGGGTGGTGACACAATGACCAGGGTGGAGGTAGTCGGGTGGTGAAGTGAGGACCAGGGTGGAGGTAGTCGGGTGGTGAAGTGAGGACCAGGGTGGAGGTAGTCGGGTGGTGAAGTGAGGACCAGGGTGGAAGTAGTCGGGTGGTGAAGTGAGGACCAGGGTGGAGGTAGTGGGGTGGTGACACGAGGACCAGGGTGGAGGTAGTCGGGTGGTGACACGAGGACCAGGGTGGAGGTAGTCGAGTGGTGAAGTGAGGACCAGGGTGGAGGTAGTCGGGTGGTGAAGTGAGGACCAGGGTGGAAGTAGTTGGGTGGTGAAGTGAGGACCAGGGTGGAGGTAGTCGGGTGGTGAAGTGAGGACCAGGGTGGAAGTAGTCGGGTGGTGAAGTGAGGACCAGGGTGGAGGTAGTGGGGTGGTGACATGAAGACCAGGGTGGAGGTAGTCGGGTGGTGACACGAGGACCAGGGTGGAGGTAGTCGGGTGGTGACATGAGGACCAGGGTGGAGGTAGTCGGGTGGTGACACGAGGACCAGGGTGGAGGTAGTCGGGTGGTGACACGAAGACCAGGGTGGAGGTAGTCGGGTGGTGAAGTGAGGACCAGGGTGGAGGTAGTCGGGTGGTGACACGATGACGAGGGTGGAGGTAGTCGGGTGGTGACACGAGGACCAGGGTGGAGGTAGTCGGGTGGTGACACGAGGACCAAGGTGGAGGTAGTCGGGTGGTGACATGAGGACCAGGGTGGAGGTAGTCGGTGGTGACATGAGGGGAACTCTCCCACACTCGTCCTTCAGGAGAGGAGGGGTCGTATCAGATCCAGTCCTACAGCATCAAGGTCTTTAAATGGAAGGGCTCTGAAGTTGAGCAAACACATAAGTATGGGACACATCCAAACGGATAAGATTTCTGTAGATAATAAAGCACATAACTTCACTCTCCTCCTCCGCCTCGTAAAAGCAGCGGCCAAAATAGTTTGTTAAACAGACCTACAGTAAGACCTAAGAGTGTGTGGTACCAGAGCCATTTTATTACCAGAGGTTGGGCAGATTGGGAGGGTATGGATGCCATGTGGTGGCCCCCTTATCATAGTGAGTCATAAGCCACTGACACTCTGTTTTTAAAACCTCACTGTCCAAACTCTGGTAATGAATGTGTGTGTGTGTGTGTGTGTGTGTGTGTGTGTGTGTGTGTGTGTGTGTGTGTGTGTGTGTGTGTGTGTGTGTGTGTGTGTGTGTGTGTGTGTGTGTGTGTGTGTGTGTGTGTGTGTGTGTGTGTGTGTGGAGGGGGGGGGGTGTTGGGTCTACAGTGAAATCGAAGGAACTTTTTGTATTTGTCGGAATACATAATATGTATTGTTGTTCTTAAACTTCTAACTACATAACATTAACCTTATGTGATCCAGTCATAACTGACCTTTTCCAACTCGAATACTTGCTGGTCAGAGGAGGGACTGCAGGAAACCCGTAATTTATTACTTTCAATTTGAATTACATTTGTATTGATATCAAATATGGCTCAATTAGAGTGATTAGAATGTTGATAAGCAACATAAGAGTAAGATCAATCAATCAATCAGATTTATTTATATAGCACATTTAACATGACACGTGTCAACCAGAGTGTCTCAGCTCTTACTGTCAACATATTCAGCCAGACACCCGTCGTGATGGATGATCTCTGACCAACCTTTAGAAAACGTTCTTCTCAGGAAACCGTACGTTTGAAGCCAAGAAATCGGTCAAGATTAGGAATTTATCATTTAATTATTATGGCCCGAGCAGTGATTCAGATATCAATCATGCAGCACCCAAGTTTCAGCACTGTTTGATGAACATTATTACTCAGTTGTAAGAGTCGTACCCTTCCTGTTGACTTGTCGTACAGAACTTGTAGGTTGCTTTGGATAAAAGCGTCAGCTAAAGGACAAAATGTAATTGTGAGACATCTTCCTCAATACAAACCTGGATCAATGCAAACAGAACAGCCACATGGTATGTTTTTTCAACCAATAGTTTCTGTATTCCTCACATTGTTCCCTGTAGAATAGAATAAGAATAGAATAGAAGTACTTTATTAATCGTGAGGGAAATTCAGCTACAGTATGTGCAAATGTGAAGGGAGGTACATCCACGGGTCACCTGATCTCTGTTTTTACGAGGTCGCGTTGACCGGTGTTTTTCCAAAGTATGGGTCTTGGGAAGATTAAAGTGCGCTCACTCGTATTCTCTGCAGCCGTCATATGAACTGAACTGAACGGACTATAACCTATAATGTATGACGTATATCATGCCAGTTAGGGTACCTACATATACTGTATGCACCTGTGTATAATGTATACTTTACTTACTCATAGTATATATTCAGATTCTAAGTGTTTATTGTCCATATATATGTATTTTCTTTATCCACTTTTTCTCCTCTTGTTTTTCTGTGTTTTTCTCCCATCCCAATTTTAGTCGTTATGCCAATTCCCCCCTCCCCTTCCTGGTCATTGCTCGCATGTGTCCCCCACTGGTCGGTCTAGGGAGCCCTGAAGTCTATCACATGCTTCCTTCGAGACATAGGAGACAGCCACCACCATCTTTTCACCTGCCAGTGCGGACTATCCTTGTTGAGGTGTAACGTGTGGGAGGTCACACTACCCTCACCATCTCCCTCCCTCGCTGTGTAGGCGCCCTGACCGACCTGTAGGAGTCGCTGTTTACAACGACCAGAATACCACCCCACCGGCTTCCCTCCCGCTGACTCTGCCAATTGAGCCAGTATGACGGCCGGCCAAGCCGGAGGCAACGCTGACAGCCGGATTCGATACCAGTGTCTCTCACGTTGGTGACGAGCGCTTAGTCCGCTGCGCCACCCAGCCGCCATTATATTGTCCATATTTATTGTAACGTATAATATAACTGATAACTGGCATACAGACCCTCATGTCCTTTGATTGCACTGTTTACTTGCTCATATTCTTATATTCAGAGTTAATTATATTGTTTACACTGTTTAATTATATTTTTACTAGTTTTATTGCCTATATTATGTTATTATTATTATTTATTGGCTAAATATATGCCTATATTTATGTCTTCTACTATTACCATGCCCATACCTGTTGCAAATGTGGGTCCCCTGGGAAAAAAAAAAAAAGGTTTTACATTTACATTTACAGCTCTCTAAATGAAATGGTAGAAAATCTCAATGATGCAATGTCATCTATATTAAATTCTGTCGCCCCATTAAAAACGAAAAAGAAGAAAACTAGAGCCTCGCCCTGGTTAAACTATAATACGGTCAACGAAGAAAAAAGGAAATGTCGTGCAGCGGAGCGAAAATGGAGAAAAACAAAAACCACCATATGCTGTGATATATACAAAGATGCTTTAACTGCTTATAATAAAACCATCCGCTTAGCAAGGAAAGATTACTTCTCTAAAATCATTACAGAAAATGCTGGAAACTCCAGAATCCTCTTTTCCACTATTAATGTACTACTCAACACTGCCCCTACACCTCCTCAGTCATCAACGGTTAAGTGTGAAGAACTTGCACTATTCTTTAACAACAAAATAACCTTGATCAGGGCCAGCATTACTCATGATGGAAATAAAGTTGATTGCGGCAAACCGTGCAATGTAACCATGAGAAGTTTCACATGCATCACATTAGATGTACTCTGCAAAACTGTCTCAGAATGTAACTCCTCCACCTCAGACATTGACCCTATACCTACAGCTTTCTTCAAACGGGTATTTAATAGTGTTTCAAGCCCTGTGCTAGATATCATAAACACTTCCCTTAGGACTGGTATTTTCCCGGATGCCTTTAAAACAGCAGTTGTAAAGCCATTACTAAAAAAACCTAACTTGGATAGTAATGAAATGGCAAATTATCGTCCAATATCCAACCTACCATTCATTAGTAAAGTACTTGAAAAGATAGTTTCAGTTCAAATAAATTCCTTTCTTGAAGAAAACAACATCTTAGAAGAATTTCAGTCAGGATTCAGAAAATATCATAGCACTGAAACTGCCCTCACCAAAATAATCAGTGACCTCAGACTAAACTCTGACGAGAATAAGATCTCCATCCTTATCCTGTTAGATCTCAGTGCAGCATTTGATACAATCGATCACGATATTCTAATCGATCGTCTTGAAAACCATGTCGGTTTCTCAGACCATGTGCTGGGCTGGTTTAAAACATACATCAGAGGGAGGAAATTCTATGTTAAACTAGGAGATCACATGTCTGATATATACGACAACAACTATGGAGTTGCACAAGGGAGTTGCTTAGGTCCTTTACTCTTCTCCCTTTACATGTTACCGCTGGGTGATATCATCAGAGAACATAATGTAGATTTCCATAGCTATGCGGATGATACACAACTGTACATATCTGCTGAACCAAATGATACAGCGATGAGCTCCATTACAGACTGCTTACTGGCAATAAATAAATGGATGAGTAAGAACTTCCTGAAACTAAACGAGAACAAAACTGAAATTCTAATTATCGGCTCCAAAACTAAAAAAGAAACATTAATAAAGAACCTGGGGGGACTAACCCCTTGGATCAAATCTGAGGTCACTAGTCTTGGGGTTATCATAGATTCAGAACTGAACTTCAATTCTCATATTAGCAAAGTGACGAAAACATCGTTCTTCCATCTCAGAAATATAGCAAAAGTACGACCATTTATTAATCAGAACGATGCTGAGAAGCTAATTCATGCATTCATATCTAGCCGGTTAGACTACTGTAATGCACTTTTCACAGGTCTCCCTAAGAAAACCACAGAGAGGCTTCAGCTAATCCAAAACTCTGCAGCCCGACTGCTAACTAGAACCAAAAGGAGAGAGCACATTAGTCCAGTCCTAGCCGCTTTACACTGGCTTCCTGTAACATTTAGAATTGACTTTAAGGTCCTTCTCCTTACATACAAAGCTCTAAATGGACAGGGACCTAGCTACATCGCCAACACTCTAATAAATTACACACCAGCAAGAACACTGCGATCATCAGCTGCTGGACTACTAGAGGCTCCCAGAAGCAGTCAAAAGAGGATCGGTAATGCAGCCTTTATCAACTATGCCCCAAAACTATGGAACAAACTACCCCAAAACATCAGGGAAGCCAACTCGCTAGACATCTTTAAAAGACAGCTTAAAACCTATCTCTTTGCTCAGGCATTTCACTGATAGATATCTGCTACCACCTAGTGGCAAGAGGAAACATCAGGGATATCCTGACACAACTTGTATTTATTCTTACCCTGCCTACTCTTTTACACTGCCTATCAAATTCATGTGTCGGTTATTGCACTTTTTACTTCTTACTGATGACTATTTTTAAACTGAATCATTTTAAACTATTCTTATTATTTGCTAGATCCAAATGTGAAACACTGATTATTTATGACTATTTTTAAACTGAATCATTTTATTCTTATTATTTGCTAGATCCAAATGTGAAACACTGTGATTATTTGTTCATGAATTACAGGAGTATTACTGAATAGAGAGCCTATTAGGATGCTAGATCCTAATGTGAAACACTGTGATTTGCCATATCTTGCTATGCTCGCTCATGCCTGTATTTTTTATGTCCGTTCTATTTTATAATTTTTTGACTATTTTTAAACTGAATCATTTTAAACTATTTTTACTATTTGTGTTACTGAAAACTGTAAGCGGAGAGCCTATTGGGATGCTAGATCCTAATGTGAAACACTGTGATTCTACCTGTCTATCTTTTTATGCTCGCTTATGCCTGTATTTTTTGCTGTTGTGAAGCACTTTGAACTGCAACCTCTGTATGAAAAGTGCTATACAAATAAAGTTATTATTATTATTATTATTATTATTTTGTCATTTAGCTGACGCTTTTATCAAAAGCGACTTACAAGTTCTGTACAACAAGAGTAACAATGTTCATCAAACAGTGCTTAAACTTGGGTGCTGCAGTGATGAGTGCATAGTAGTAAAGACATATTAGTATAGTAGGAAGAGTGCATGATATAGCCAATAGACAACATAACATAAGAATGTTTTAAAACCACTGATGTAACGAAAGGTTATCCTATAACCTAGTTATATGAATACTGGCAGAGCGTCTCGCTCTTTGCCATTATGAGATAACTCTTATCTCCTAGCACCTACTGTGCTCATGAACAAACAATTTGCACTCACATGCACGTGACCAGGCCACGCCCCCGCGTCCTGCGATAAGACGCCGGACATGGTCACACTCTACCTTCCTCGGAAAAAAAGTTTCCAAAACTGAAAACCCAACCAAGGGACCTCAGGGCGCTAAGAGCGAGACGATCTGCCAGTATTGATATAACTAGATTATAGGATAACCTTTCGTTATATTATCATACTGGTCATCACGTCTCGCTCTTTGCCATTATGAGATATGGGACAGAGCAGACGCGTGACCCGACAAGTGTACCCCCTGAGGGCCCATAAGCCCCACTACCAGGGAGGAGGGGAGTCCCGTCCACCCGCCCGTCCTAATGAAGAGGGGGAGACAGTCAAAAGTGCGGAAAAAGGGGGAACCAAAGACCCATGAAAACGCACAGTACAGGCGGGACCACGTGTGACACAGCACCCCGTGGCACACACCCACACACCCCTGCTAGCCCACCAACTGGCGGGACGCAGGGGAGGTCCCAGACCTCAGAACCGCCTGGGAGACAGAACCCCCAGTCATGTCCATGAGGTAAAATTAACGAAGGGACCCCGGGGAGCACCAGGAGGCCGCAGCACAGATGTCCTCCACCGAGGCCCCCCCTAACAAGGCGGCAGAGGCCGCCACTCCACGAGTGGAGTGCGCCCTGACACCCCCAGGGGGGACCTGTCCAGCCAACGTGTAGCAAAGGGCAATGCCCTCGCACAACCAATGTGACAGGCGCTGCTTGGACAGTGCCTTACCTGCGCGAGGGCCACCGTAACAAACAAACAGTTGATCGGCAGCCCTGAGATCCTGCGTCCGACTGAGGTAAACCCCCAATGAACGGACAGGACACGACAGATGAAGGCTCGCCTCTAACCCACTAGCGTGAGGAGGCGGATGAAACGCCTGAATCACAATATCCCTGGAGCGAAAAGAGCTCCGGATATTCTTTGGCACAAAGACTGGATTAGGCCTCAGAGTCGCACCGCTATTTGCCCGAATAGACAGGCACTCAGGCCGCACCGAGAGAGCACACAGCTCACCCACGCGCTTAGCGGAGGTGATGGCCAGCAGGAACGCAGTCTTGAAAGACAGCTGCTCCAACGGCGCCTGCTCAAGAGGCTCAAATGGGGCCTCTGACAACCGGCCCAGGACCAGTTGGAGGTCCCAGAGACAGAGAACGTTCCACCGGCTTGAGACGCCGAGCGCCAAGCAGGAAACGTTTCACAAGAGGATGGCTGAACAACGTACCGCCCTCAAAACCCACATGACAAGAGGATATAGCTGCGGCGTATACCCTCACCGTCGAGGCCAACAGTCTACCCAAGATAGACTGAAGGAAGGAAAGAACAGCGTCCAGGGGGCAGGACACTGGATCCCAGCCCCCCACCTTACACCACTCTTGAAAAGCACACCACTTACCCGCGTAAACCGCGATAGTGGAGGGAGCGCGCGTGTTTCGGATGGTGTCGACCACAGAAGGGTCAAGACCCATCCCTTCCAGACTCACCCCCTCAGCAGCCAAACCTTCAGTGGCTGTCCCAGAACAGGGAACAGACACAGAGATCCGTGTGCCTGAGAGAGGGCCTGCGGTAACCAAGGAACAGGCCACGGCGGGGCTACCAAGAGCTGGATCAGGACCGGGAACCATACAGCCATGCCCCGGTCCGGCGCGATCAGGATCAAGGTCCTGTGCTCCCGACGTATCCGCTCCAACAGCTGAGCTATCAGGCGTATGGGGGGGAACGCGTACAGAATCCCGGGCTGCCATGGATACATCGAGAAGGCATCCACCCCCAGGGGAGGATTGTCCCCCCGACTGACCGAGAACCATAAGAGCACTGGTGAGACTGTCTGCTCGCAAACAGATCCACCGTGGCTTCCCCGAACCAGTCCCAGACCTGTCTGACTATGTCTGGACGTAGTCCCCACTCGTCGGGGTGAGGACCGCCCGCAACATCACATCCGCGCCCACATTCTCCTTGCCAGGGATGTGGAGCGCCCTCAGGCTGCGCAGATTGAGAGACGCCCATAGCCAGAGCTTGACCGCCGCCCGGTGGGGGGGGGGGGGGTGACCGGAGAGCGAGCTAGACACAGCTAGACGGCTGCGGTTTTTTAGGGCGTGCCAAGGCTGTCTGCCTTGCGATCACCTGTTTTCCTTGTGTCCAGGGTACCTCAGGCGAGGGAAACATGGCCGCTGGTTGAGGGCCTTGCCACAGTCGTTGGCGAGGCCGCGCCCTCACCTCTGGCTGTGTGGTGCGAGGCGGTGTGGGGCCTAGGTCAAATACCACCGGCGCTCCTGCGGAAAGACCAAAGAGTCCCTCTGCGGAGAGGGGAGCCCTGAGGAGAAGAAGTCTTTTCTCCTCCTCAAAGGAAGACTGCTCCAACCAAAAAAGATGCCTGTGAATAAGAGTTGACAGCATCCTGGTCCTCCCTGCGGTTATAGCTCTATAACCCCAAAAACACGCGCAATGTTTTCGACGTCGGCTGGCCCTAAGGCCCCACTACCTGACACCATTGTGGACAGATAAGCAATCAACTGAGCAATGACACTGGTCGCCGCAAAATTCCGTCCTGCGGCGGTATAAACTTCATCAGCCCTCTGGCGTCGGCTTCCGGGTGGGACACCGTTCAACCATGCCAGGGCAAAGGACCGATGCTACCTGGCCCTCAAGCCATGGCACACCTGCCTTGCGCCCTGTTGTCAGCCCATCCACCCATAAAAGGGGTAAATAAGCCTCAGCAAAACCCCCCACATTAGACACCGATTGACCTTCAGCAATGAACCGGTTAAGAGGAGGGAAGAGTGGTGACAGCCCACGGCGGGGAACAAAGGAACAGTGACCCAGCATCGTAGCATTAGCCGCGCGCTCCAGGATAGCCGGGAAAAACATCCAATTCAGAGTCATGACGACCATGTTTACCCAAATATCCTGCCCCTCGCGCCAATACACAACTCGGCTGTCTCACGGGACAACGAGCAGTATCACAAATGCTAGCATTAATGCCTGGCAGCGCAGACCCTACCTGTGCGCGACGTAGCTCGACTGCTAGCCGTCGCGTGACGTCCCTCGATCCGCTGTCACGAGATGAGGGAACCCCAGGACAGGTCCGATGCGCCATTAGGATGTGCCGAGAAGATTCCAGGGGCTGGTGAACCTCCGGCGAAAACCCAACATTGTGTAATTTCTCCCTGCGTTTCATAACAACTAGTTCACGGAGTGCACTGTGACCATGTCCGGCGTCTTATAGCAGGACGCGGGGGCGTGGCCTGGACACGTGCATGTGAGTGCAAATTGTTTGTTCATGAGCACAGTAGGTGCTAGGAGATAAGAGTTATCTCATAATGGCAAAGAGCGAGACGCGATGACCAGTATGATAATATAACCAAGCTTCACATGACCTCTTTCATTAATGAGGTTTATTATAACCACTGCCGGGCCTGATGGAGCATGGCTAATGGATTTCCACATGCATTATTTCCTCTCCACATATTATGAGAGTGCCATATGATTGAGCTATTTTGTAGCTTTTACAGCATACTCTAATGATAAAAAACGTTCACCGTTGTCTTCACATGGTCTTTATCTATAATTTGATTTATATGTTCTACTACATCCCATAACTATCATAGAACCTTTGAACCACGGGACCAAAAGCCAAAGCAAATTGTGATCGACTGTGTCCTGTTGTTATATACAATGTCGTACAAAAATGTTAAATAAAATAATTAAATAAAATAGACCCGTGCTAAGCTAGTTTAAATGTTTGAATGGGTGTATTATGTCAAATCCATTCTCATGAAGCAAGACATAAAAAGTTGTATTTCCTTTAACAATGAAACTTATAATGCTCTGTCTGCCAAAGCAGAATATGATGTGAATATGATAAGACCTAACATTCTGTGAACTATATGTTATTAGACGCCTTGGTTGCAATGTTTGTGCAGTTTTCTTTCTCCCAGCATGTTTTGTACATGGCAATAGAAAACACAATGGTTGCTATGTGCAAAATAATTGCTATGTGTTGATATGAGAAATATAGTCAGAGTAGAATAGTAATATCATGCTTTTCCAGTTTTCCTTACCTACTCTAACCTAAATTGAAAGTGGTTACCAATGGTTACAGGCAGACATACTTGGAGAAGAACTACACAAACATTCCATGCAAGGCTTCTATTAACCATCCAGATTGTTTGGACTGATGACTAAACCTGGCAATTGAAACTATCTCACAGTCCATTTTGCCGTGGGGCAGCATGTGGCGGTGGCACAGTGGTTAGCACCGCTCAGCAGGAAGGTCACAGGTTTAAACCCCAAGGGGAGCGTTTTGCATGTTCTCCCTGTGTTCGCCTTGGGTTTCCTCCCACACCGTAAAAGCCATGCATGCTAGGTAACCCCTGGCGTTGTAACTCAAGGCACTGGAGTTGACGCTGGACTGTTGTTGCTGTCCACCACTCCTAAACAGTTATAGGCTGGGTTAACCCTTCCATTACCACACTACCAAAGGGTTAACCCTTTCACAACCACACTACCGAAGGGTACCCTTTCACTACACAGGGGCGTAGCTGGGGGGGGGGGGGGTAGCTTAGGATGATTCCAAGGGCCCAGACATCACTCAGGTGTATTATTGATGCTCTCATTGATACTATGTTTGTTTCTGAAGTGTGTGTGTGTGTGTGTGTGTGTGTGTGTGTGTGTGTGTGTGTGTGTGTGTGTGTGTGTGTGTGTGTGTGTGTGTGTGTGTGTGTGTGTGTGTGTGTGTGTGTGTGTGTGTGTGTGTGTGTGTGTGTGTGTGTGTGTGTGTGTGTGTGTGTGTGTGTGTGTGTGTGTGTGTGTGTGTGTGTGTGTGTGTGAGATATATATAGAGAGAGGGGGGGCTTTGGTAGACTATTGCATTTGTCAATTCATTGAAGATGAACGCAATGCGACATCCTTTACTAGGCTCACCCACCAACAGTGCAGGTGCTGAACTGCTGATCCGAATGTATAGGTAAAAACCATATTATGTGTTTTCATCAATAAGAAAATGGCCCAAGAAAAATCCGCTTACGCGCGCTCGCATTATCACGGGGGGCCTACAAATACATTCTTTCATGGGGCCCAGAATCTGGAGCTACACCCCTGTCACTACCACACTACAAAGCGCTAACCCTTTCACTGACACACTACAAAGGGTTAACCCTTTCACTACAACACTACAAAGGGTTAACCCTTTCACTACAACACTACAAAGGGTTAACCCTTTCACAACCACACTACCTTCTGTGAAAGGGTTAAATGCAGAGGACACATTCCTGGGCCCTCATTCATCAACGTGTTCTACGCACAGATCTGTGCTTAACCTGTGCGTACGATCATTTCTAAGCAAAGAGTGGGATTCATCAATTTCGATTTGAACTTGACTCCGTGCTTACATCTACGCACAGGTCAGACCAGGCGTACCTGGCGCCCAGTGGTAGAATATATTATTACAACAAGGAAATGAGCTTCTGTGCATAATAACACTGGCATGTTCTGTACGAACCGTAGTTCATTATAGTTCATTGTAAAATAGCAACAGTAGTGTAATTATGGTCAAAACCCTATAAATAGCATTTGGAATAATAGATCTTTCTCTCAGAATGAATGCAGCATGGTTTATATAGCGTTATCGGAATATACGGGGTGTAGGCTACTGACTGACTGCGCTCCGCGTAGCTTGATTGATTGATTGATTGATTGAAAAGTTTATTAACAGATTGCAGAATGGGTACAGTACAGTACAGCTCAGTACATACAATTGTTAATTGGGGATGCAGACCAGAGAAAGACTTTTGTATTGTTTACATCAGGGTCCCCCATTTTCAATTCATCATAAATCATAAAGCTCAACTCGTTATTATTTTGCGCAGACCGCAGAAACACGGGAACGTTTTGATTATATTTAAAAGGCTTTACGTTAAACGAAACAAGTGGAATTTCGAAGCTGTAAGCAGAATACAAGTCATATGAATATAGTGTTCTTCCCCCTTTTTACTGTATAAGAAAGAATAGAAAACGCATTGCAATGACACCAGATAGTGGACAGACTATGTATATGATGGGATTCAAGTTCGCGTTTTTGTTGATCATAGGCATGCTGTCAGAGTATGATATCAGAACATTTGTCGTCACAGATCATGTCCTAATAGAACATAGGCTATGGCATGGATCGTGATATTGTGTGGACTGTTATTATTACTGTCTGTACCGGTACCACCCATTGTGACAACAGCCTTGTGAGTCCCGCACACAAACATGATGGAATTCAAGTTCATGTATTGAAAGGCAGGCTACATCATACATGCAGTGAGATTCATTGCTACCCAATACTGACATCAAAATAGATTGTAGTATGCCTCTAGAAATCATATGCAGCAGGTAGAAAATTAACGGGAGATCCATCGCGATTTGGAATAAAATTGAGGAGAACTTTAATCCCTGGGTATTAATCAAACAACACGGGAAAAGGCAGTCATATTCCAGCGCGGTATTTATTAGTGTTTGCGCTGCCCAGGCAGCAATGGTTAATAGATATCATATCCGACATCACCGTAAGTGTACACGTCTGTCAGGAGTGTCAGCCTGTCTCATGACACGCTTCCCTCGGCTTAGTCCATTTTTCCACATTTCATGGGTGTATTCCATTACCGTATATGGTTAATCGGGGCGTTTCTGGTATGCAAATACGTGAAAGTGTGCACGAGCCGCGGCGCAGAGCCAAGGTGGGATTCATCATGACAGGTGTGCGTAGAGCCTGCGTACGCACGTGTGATGAATCCCGACTTCCCTGTGCGTACACTAGTTCTACATTCCGTGCTTACGTGTGGAAATAGAACATGTTCTACGCACACATTGATGAATGAGGGCCCTGGTGCCTTGGCAAAGTGTACTTGGCAAATAAAGAGTTTCCTTTCCTTCTTTCTCTCAGCAATATCCTATTTTCTACGTGGCTACAAAAATAACTTGATAGTGGGAAGAGAAAAAAAACGTGCTTAGAAGAATCGTCAAAAACGCTGACTAAAATGTTTTGTCACAAAACTGCAGATAGTTAAACCCCCCAATCAATGACCCCCCATGCCTTCCCCTTTGACAGTAGAGAGAAAGAAAAATACACTTAGCTCAGATGATGGATGGATTTTTCTGTGTTTTGCTGAGCTTAACTCGATTCGCTCAGATGGAGACTGCAAGGATGTTTAATCTAAGTCAGCGTTACAATTTATAAAGTAAGCCAACTGCTCAAGTGTGCGTGTGAGATTCGTAAAGAAAGACAAAGTATGATAGAATGCTATGGAAGGCTCTTCCAGAAAATGGTTTCCTTTGATATGTCCAAGTTGCATTGTCAACTTTTCCTCGTAGACAGAGGGAACTTATAATGCAATAACGATGCGCGTGCCTTCATTCTTCTTAGAAGTATTGGATTCTGTCACATGTCCAAATAGTCTAAAGTGTTATGGAGACTTTGCAGGTTGTCCCCTTGCTTCCCTGTGTCTCTAGCTGCGGCACAGCGATGGCTGTGGACAGTTTGTGTCTTCTTCCTGTGGAGACATGCACAGTCGATGGTGATAGCATCAGTATTCTTGGTATTCTGAGGGAGGCGAAAAAAAGAAAAAGAAAAAAGATTAGTAGGACAGCGAAGATAACGCATGAGAGAAGCCCGGCAGCATGGCGTTACTGTCAGTCTCTGAACAGAGAGGAGCCAGTGAGAGTGTCCATGTCAAAGCTATAAAAACACCAGTAGAAAGAAAGAAAGTAGAAGTCCACCAAGTAATCAGCGAGACGGACGACTTATGGGGTGTAACCAGTCCAGACCAGGGCTGCACAGAGACTTCAAAAGCCACATCCGTGTCCAACAACAGTATACTGTATGTCAGGGTCACACATCTCTCACACCAGGCTCACATGTCAGGTCAAATGTGTTACGTGTCAGGTCAAATGTGTCACACGCCAGGTCAAATGTGTCACGTGTCAGGTCAAATGTGTCACGCACCAGGTCAAATGTGTCACGTGTCAGGTCAAATGTGTCACACGCCAGGTCAAATGTGTCACGTGTCAGGTCAAATGCACCGTTAGGAGTCTTGATGAGATAGTTAGTTGGCTTCGGGGTTGGGATGTTTTGGCTGTAAAACAAGTTGGCTAGAAAGGACCGTAATGTTTACGATCTCACAAGCAAATGGGTAAGAAAAGCAAACACAAGTGATGATATTTCATATTATGACAGTTGGATCATTTGCAGCATTGGACCACTGCAAATGCACGCCACATGGTGTCATTTCTAGAACATTTAGCATGACTGCAAACACGTCCTGCCCCAGCTCAGCTAAATTGGGCAAACAAAACTATACTAGTGTAGATGTATTATTTAGCAAATACAATTTCCAAGATACAGTAATTTTTTCTCATTCTTGAAATATAATTTCTATTCATGTCTTTTGGGACAGGAAGAATTGTTATTTCACCACCACCACCACCACTACCAACAACCACAACAAAAACAACAACAACAACAATGACGACAACAACAACAACAACAACAACAACAACAACAACAACAACAACAACAACAACAAACATGCTAATTAGTCCTTCTCTGCTCAGTTTCACCTTGCAGGAAAAGGACGGGTGAGAACATTGTTGTGTCAAAAGCTACTGAAAACAACCAGAGACTCCCGACAGTTACTGTCCTCGCCGGAGCAGCCGGGACCAGTCAGCCGGGATCGGACGGAGGAGCACGGCGCGCGCGGCAGCCAGGTGGAGTGAGGCCGACACGCGGAGACAGAAGGACGTGGGGACAGGCTGTGGAAACACAGCGGGCGCGGGCTGGTCTTGAACACTGTGACTACGTCCACCATGTAGGGCGGCACTTAGAGGCCGACTGGGCGGTGGGAGTGTCTACTACTGCAACACAGCACTTTACCTGCCAGGTTGACAATAAAACTGACCTAATCTGTGCCATCGACATACTGTGCACAATAGAGCAAGAGAAAGAGACATTTCTGTACATTCAGAATGCATTCCAGTAAACTCTCTGGGCATCTATTGTGTGTGTGACTTATGGTTTAAAAATGACAAGTCAAAACTAATGTATTGCTAAATGATTTATTTATGATATACGTAATCTGTTAGAAAGAGCAAGAGTTAATAATATGATTGTTATTATTATTATATAGACCTTTTCAAACGTGACATTATAAACATTTTAATGGGGCCCATGTGTATTTCCTGTTGCCATGTGTGCTAATATTGACAGATATTATAACAGGAGGAAAATATGGGCCCAAGCTGTTGCCTAGCAATTCCATTGAAAAGGTCTATATGGGGTGTCTTTGTTGTTCTTTAGAATAGTGAGAGTTTTTTTTATTCAATTCATGGCCTGGAGTAACTACAGTTTTTATTTATTTTTGTATTCACTTCATGACACAAATAATTTCAGCGCAATGTTAAAAGGTGCTATAGATAAAAATGTTATGTAGAGTAATCATTTTTATAATACATCCACAGAGCTTTTAGAAAGGTGTGGGAAATAAGTATTGCTTTTACCCCCAAACGTTTTTTGTTGGACCCCCAAAAATGTTGGGGGTCCAAAATGAATGTTGTTGTTTACATGTTGCAGGCATACATCCCCTACTTCCCATTTCCCCACGTGGAATGCACCTGATTGGATGAATGACATGCTGATGCTCTAGCACAACATCTATAGTGGATGAATGTTATCTATAGCACCTTTAAGAAAACCAAAGGGCTGCTGTGTTCAGTGAAATGGTCAAGTACAATACAGCAATTTTTTTTGTTATCTCACTGAAAACCCCTATTATGAAAATGCCACAGTATCTCTTGCATCTCTTGAGTAATAAAACAATGAATAATAAAGTGTTAATAAGCTGCAACAATGTGTCCTGCATGCAGTCAGTCATGATTGCTATTGATACTTATTTACTGATTTAAATATATATATATATATTAAGGCTGTCAAAGTTAACGCGGTATTAACGCGTTATCGCCCAATTCTATTAACGCCACTATTTTTTTTAACTCACGATTAACTTTTAAGAAAGAATTTTTTATTTCTTTTATTTTTCAATTATATTTTTTTTTTACTAGACTTCACTCAGGTGTATTATTGATGCTCTCATTGATACTATGTTTGTTTCTGAAGTGTGTGTGTGTGTGTGTGTGTGTGTGTGTGTGTGTGTGTGTGTGTGTGTGTGTGTGTGTGTGTGTGTGTGTGTGTGTGTGTGTGTGTGTGTGTGTGTGTGTGTGTGTGTGTGTGTGTGTGTGTGTGTGAGATATATATAGAGAGAGAGAGGGGGGTGAGAGAGATGAGGAAGGGGCAAGAGAGAAAGAGAGCTGGGAGAGTGTGTGTGTGTGTGTGTGTGTGAGAGAGAGGGGGGGTGTGTGATTACTCAGCCCTTGTGTGGGTGAATGTAACAAGTTCCTAACGTTTTCTTTCCCCTATTATTTCATGCACACTTTATTCATTGTTTAAAATTATTATTTTCTTTTAAGTTATTTTGTGCATCACTCTGTTTTGAATTTGATGCAAATTTGCAATGCATGAGGGTCATCCTTTTGTGTTAAATGGCTGCATAAAGCAAGCATTTGTTGACTCTCATGTTGATAAAAGTATTAAAACTTGGAAATTGAAAAATATCTGTTTAAGGTAGATACAAAAATAAATTTAAAAAATGCGATTCATTTGCGATTTATCGCGAGTTAACTATGGACAATCATGCGATTAATCAGATTAAATATTTGTATCGATTGACAGCACTAATATATATATATATATATATATCCATACCATGACACCTGAAAAAGACAACATTTCTAGACTTTTCTTCTTGGACCAACCTATGGGCAGATGTGGAGCTAACATTGTAGTATGTAGGATACAATCAGAAAAGGAAAGAGCAGAACATTCTAATATGAAAATTACAACAAGAAGGGGACCTGAACTGAAGGCCCCATCAGAAGACGACCCCTGAATGCCCTTCCCCTCCCCATGACTGGCTAAAGAAAATAATGAAGATGTGAGAAATATGAAATAAATGCCAATTGAAAGTGAACCCCCCCCCCCCCCAAAGAAAAATAAAGATTTTTTTTTATAAATAAACATGGGAAAGAACGAGAGAGATTTTAAAACAAGCTGTGAACATCATCACCTCTGGTCAGGCTGGCTGTGTGGCGTTTGAAATAATCTGTAACGAGCAACAACCCGGGATGGAAACAATTATCCCGCCTGGAGTTTAGCTTGATTCTTATCAGGTGATCTAACGTTCACCTCAGAGGGCGGCGCTTCAGACTCTGTAGGTCGGCCGCTGCTGAGAAGTCATCGCCAAGAGGCGGACGCTCAAATCTACACCCACCATGCAGACAAATGCTCTGTTGGGTGTTAACGCTTTCTTTCTTTCTTTCTTTCTTTCTTTCTTTCTTTCTTTCTTTCTTTCTTTCTTTCTTTCTTTCTTTCTTTCTTTCTTTCTTTCTTTCTTTCTTTCTTTCTTTCTTTCTTTCTTTCTTTCTTTCAAATGCTCATTAGGTGGGGGCAAAACTTATTTCTTCCTGGTAGCCCCTTTCGTGACTGTGATGCAAGCCTTGCTTGAATACGCAGTCACTGATTCGACGGTATAGTAGCCAGGTTAATGTGCACCATCAAGCACTGGTTAAAGACGAGCGGTGGGTCCAAAATATATCAGATACATTTCAAAGGTACTCACCGTTGCATTAGGGTTTTTGGGGTTATCTGGCACTATTTAAAAGTTTAACTGAGATCGGAATAAAGGAGTTTTTAAACCTATTTAGTCTAGAGCGTGGAACTCTAAACCTCCTCCCAGAGGGCAGTAGCTCATACTCGGCATGTAAGACATGGGAGGGGTCCGAGACTATTCTATTGGCTTGCCTTAGAGTAGCCTGTTCAAACATAGACTGCAGGGATGGGTGACCTTTCACCCCTATGATCTTCCATGCAGTCTGCATCAGACGGACCAGTTTGGACTTTAATTGTACAGACAGGTTACCAAACAAGTCATAACAAGTCATACCACAAAGAGTGACTTCAAGTTCAATATAATAATTGTAGTAATAATACTGAATTGTATGTGCTATGTAATGGCACAGAAAATTGCAGTAATTACGTCAATGAACTTTCAAGGATGGGGCATGACCGGTTAACAAAACACATGGCTGAATATACATCTTGAGCGACGGCCTGTGAAAAACACTACAATATACATAACAATATACAATATATAACATTGGTATCATCTTCAGTGAGGAACACATTACAGCATGTACATCTCATGTCATCTATTCCCTTCATCTCCCATCTTTCCACGTGTTCTACTGTTGTTTGCTATAAAATAAAATACGAATGCCAGAAATTGATCTTCAGAAGATAAATTAATTTGTCAATAATAGTGCCCTCAAGATCAAAAGTTATGTGTCCTACTTAGAGAGCAAGTAGACCTCTCTCTCAGATCACTGGAGAGAGCATCTGTCTGGCTTGACCATCTACTGCCATCTAGGGGACAGATTGGATAGCAGTCTGTTGAGGTCAACTGGTAGCCTATTGCATTTCTGATAGTCGTTCACCCAAACCCAGATTAAGAATTCAGAGGCCTCTGTGCCAGACTCTTGTGGAGGCCCCCACAGTCCCACACGTGCACGCACAGTGACGTTTTTATATGTAAAACATTGGTGGGGCAGCCACCAACGAAGGCTACATACCAGGCAAACTACAACAACAAAAAAAGCTACAAAGTTACAGTAATCCTGCTACTGATGCGTTTTTAACACATCAAGAAACAGCTATCCATCGAGAGAGAAAGTATTAGTTGAGGACTTTAAGTATTGAAAATGTATTTTATTACCTGTCTGCCAAAGTTATTGACAGGGTACCACACAATATATTATACTTTATTGTTCAGTTATTCTGTCAGTTTCATGATGGCTTTGTTTGAAAATGTTAAATGCAGGAAAACACAACCAGAAAATTGTCATTTTGATAACTTTAATATTTCAATTTGGAAGGCGAACAAAGAAAGAACAGTTCTGCAACAGTGCACTTTGTGACTTGCTGTTGTGACTTTTGGGTATTGCTGGTCTATAAGCAATAAAAAAAAGGAAAAAGGACTATTTATTTTTCCATTGAACAAAACATATTTTATTACAGTGCACAAACCAGTGTTGTGCTAGTTACTAGTTATATACGTGTGTTTAGATGAGGATGGCGCTATCCTCAGGATGAAGAAAACCCTGCACAAACTCATCTCTGAGGCACTGTATATTACCATTAGAATGATTTATAATTAAACTGTACAGGCTGTGTATTTCAAAATATGTGTTTAACATGGGAGTCAACGTGACAATTTCTGTCACTAGGTTGGTGAGAGACAAATATGCCCATCGCTTAACACTTTGATCGCCATGGTTAAATTCATAATTTACCATCCCTCGCCATCTCTATTTGTCTATGGAGAAGTTCCCCTTCTTTGCAGGGCTATAACTTTTTAAATTGTATTGCTAAATTGACATTATTATGGCCCATTCAATGTCCTATATCTATTGTTCAGGGTGTAGCAACGTTATACTTTTTCATTCACATATTCATACTAAAATACGGTCTAAAGTATAAGTATGTTTTTATCGTTTTCTGCAGCTTTCTCCAGAACTTGATTTATAGCCCTAAATGCATTATATTGATGATCAAATACAGTTTGGTAGGAATCTGTGCGAGATAAAAAATTTCAACTGGATGTACTTCTAGAAGTTACTACGTATGATCTGATGTTGACCGGATGGGCGGGGGGTCGTTTATAATTCTGTGGGCAACGTTATATCATTCATCTAGTGTGGGTGATATGATCATCAGAGCAGTTAGTAAAGAACACGTTGGAAAATAATGCTGGATCTTACCGTATCTTCCTCACGCCGTTGGGCGATGAGCGTGGAGCAGAGATATTCCTATTATGGGATGTATAAATACCCGATCCATTTCCAGGTTGTATAATAGTATATACGTCCAAATCATGTTGTTTGTTGAGTTATTTGCACCGAACGGTGTTCACTGTGTCAAGATGGAGTCCTGCTAATGATAGCGAGTGCCCGGACGAAATATGGGTGAGCACCACTTCATCCACATGACTTCCTGTTGGGCGATCTGCCGATCGGCCACCAGATGGCGCTCTTGAACCGTTAGAGAGTTGAGTGGAGCTCAGCAGTATATCTCAGGTCCCCGGAGGAGAAATATGATTTCGATCACAGATTTTTGAAATATTGATATCAAAGACGTTACGGCGTCTTCGGCAGAATGAGCATGGCGGTTCCGGCGATTAAAGTGTTAATAGTGATTTTTTTTTAAGAAAATATATATGGATTATTGGAATGTGAGTCAAAGATGTGACACTGAGCTACTTTCCTGGCATATACATAAAATATAGCCAACGCTATCCAGTTTTTGGTGAAGCACATTTTTTATTTTTAAAACATCCCCCACTGTGTGTGTCAGTGGTGGCTGGTGCGTTAAAAAAATGGGGAGGACGGGAGAGATTAAAAGAAATAAAGCTTTAAGATTTAAAGCTTTTTTTTATAATATCAAACAGTAGACTGAGTCTGTGCTAACCGAATACAGAAGCCATGTTTGCTGGATTTTGGGGGGAAACAATATCTTTGACTTGTATTGGTCCCCTTGATACCACATTGTTGGGTATGGCCTATGACACTTGGCCATAGTGCAGGATCTTGTGAGGTCAAACCTTTAGTGGTGGTGGTGATACTGCTGCTTGTAGAGGTGGGTGACACGTCATCTTCATGATGGGCAGGTGTTATGGTCTCACTGAAGGTGGATGTTGACGGACAGGGTTCCTGCAAGTTTCAACAGATAGGCTATTACCATACTGCTTACTTTGCAGCCTGGACATTTCCCCCCAAACACATTTAAACATGATACAGAGAAGTTATCGCAACATAGAAGTAATTTCAATCTACCATCTCTCATTAAACACTGTGTAAAGTTAGCTTGGTGTATTGAATCCACTATCGCTCATTAAACACTCAACTGTGTACATACAGTAAGTTAGCTTGGTGTATTGAATCTACCATCTCTCATTAAACATTGTGTACAGTTACATTGGTGTATTGAATCTACCATCTCTCATTAAACACTGTGTTAGTTAGCTTGGTGTATTGAATCTACCATCTCTCATTAACCCTTGTGGCTTCCTAAGGATTTTGAGCCTTGGATCAAAGCCATATAATTTTAACTGTTTACTATTTTTTAAACATTTTCCCCCCATGATTAACATTAATAGCCTAATCTCAAGATATCTGTAACAAATTACATATATTTCGGAATTTTAACCACTTATATTCGTGTTCGTTTGATACCACGTCCGTTTTTATTGAAAAAAAAACAGAGAAATAGTCATATTTATCATATTTCTATACATTTCTGATACCACATTACATTACGTGTGTAAACTCTACGAAATACCTCTGAATAAGAATCTGCCATTAGAAAAAAGAAAGGTTGACTAATTCGGTCAGAAATAGCGGAGACGCTAAATGTTAGTAAGCGCTGATTATTACTATTATATTCTGCGGGCGAGCATTAGTCAATCGAGTACCAGAGCTCTTCCGCGAGTGGAGCACCAGTGACACTTCCTCATTGAAGCGACGCAGGCCTGGGGGGCTCTTTTTTCAGCTTGTGACATGTGATATGGGAGAGCGAGGTGGATGTTATGGTCCTTTTGTGTTGAGCGCTCTCTCGCACCCCCCCCCCCCCCCCCCACCCACCGGAGCAGAATGGTGCACTTTCAGTCACTTTCCCCGGCATGATCACCGCCGCGTCTCTACATTTCGTAGCTCCATTTCTGCAGACCCCTCTCTGATTGGTTGAACTCCATTTCTGCAGACCCCTCTCTGATTGGCCACTACGCCCATGTGACCGCGGCAGCGCGAGAGAGCTGCAGTGCGGAAATAGGCTGCATTCTATTGCCATTCTCTGCGACAAACTCTAACCTTAACCAACTCCGAAACAGCGCCTAAACTTAACCCTTCTAACCTTAACCAACTCCGAAACAATGCCTAACCTTAACCCTAACCTTAACCAACTCCGAAACAATGCCTAAACTTAACCATAACCTTAACCAACTCCGAAAGAATATTGCCATGCTCTAAGACAAACTCTAACCTTAACCAACTCCGAAACAGCGCCTAAACTTAACCCTTCTAACCTTAACCAACTCCGAAACAATGCCTAACCTTAACCCTAACCTTAACCAACTCCGAAACAATGCCTAAACTTAACATGCCTAAACTTAACCGGCGAAAGAATGCAATATTAAAAAAATAATAATAATAAAAAATTGAAGGGAATCGAACTTGTTACCAACGCACAGCAAGATCCACAGCAAGGCGGCAAACCAGTTGAGCTAGTCGTCGACCTCGATAACGTTACGCGCACCTCCCTCGCGTACCTTAGAGAGGGGCTTCGCTCAACCAATCAGAGAGGGGTCTGCAGAAATGGAGTTCAACCAATCAGAGAGGGGTCTGCAGAAATGGAGCTACGAAATGGAGAGACGCATCACCGCCCCCTGCCTCCTTAGTTGCTGGCAAAGTGAGCTGTAGAGCAATTGCGCCACTGTGTGTTCTACATCGTGAACAGCACCTTTTAAAATTAGTCTGAGCATTGACGTTGTGTATAGACATTGCATTTGGTAATTCTATCTAGAATTGAACGAATGAGAGCAGATAAAAAAATGCCTTTTAACATGGGAGCGGTGCTGATGAAAACGGACGCCAGGTACACCGTAGGTACCCTATGCTAATAACTTTTGTTTTAGAGCGTTTCAAATCATAAGCTTTTGACATAATGAAAATATATGTAAAATGAAGATATTTTCCCAATTTCATGAAATAATAATAAACACAGACACCGCTGTGCTCACACACACACACACAAAAATTCAAAAAAGTAGAAAACGGTACCGGGAAGTGACAAATTAAACACTCACAAAATTGGCTAGCTAACGTTAGCATCCAAGCTAACACTTTACTTACTTTTTCATCCTCAACTTTCTTTCTGATCCAGATGCTGAATTGATATCCGCTATCAGCACCGGCGGGTCTCTGCTGTCATGATCCCAATCTGCCTCATTCGTGTCGGGGCTGGGATGTGGAGATGCAGGCGTGACAGCAGACTATAAGTCTAGTCTCCTTCTTCTTCTTCTTGTATACTTCCGGCGGACTACGCGTCTAGGCGTATTGCCGCCCTCCACAGGACAGAGGGAGCACTATAGATTTCCAGCCCTCCCTATACGTCTAGTCCAGGGGTCAGCAACCTTTACTATCAAAAGAGCCACTTTTCCCCCTTCCCACAAAATAAAATGCTCAGGGAGCCGCACAACCTATTTACCCTTAAAATGAAGATAACACAGTGTATAACGTTTTATATATCCCCAAGCATACCCCACATTTAGCATAAAACGCCTGACAATTGCATACCCAAAGTAATTTGTGATTTATTATACTTTATGCTTATTGCATTAACACTTTGGATGCCCAACCAGAGTTTTTTCGGGTATAAACGGAAATGAACCGATAAAAAAACAATCCGCTTCGACAATGTTGACTGGAAATGGGTCATTGATAAGGCAGATTAGACACATTAGACACAATTTAAAACATAGATTAGGCGATATTAACGTTAACATTGAAGTGGTGCTGGGCATTCAAGCACTAAATGTGCGCCCCCTGCTGGGCATTCAAAGTGTTAATGGATTATAAAGCAACAAAAAGAAAAGTTTTGACTTTTTATTGCTGTTTTTACCTGTTATAACAAAGGAAAACCTCAAACTCTTATGAAGAGGAGAAAAATACTGGCTGTGTAGACCTACTTTGAAATAAAACACAGAAAAGGAGAAAAAACACTGGCATCTGTAGACCTACTTTGAAATAAAACCCTGAACTATGCAGCTCTATTTGAGTCCTTCCCATATTTGTGGAAAATCTATAAAATAAAAAGAAAATTTTTCGTTGTTAGCTAATTTCGCACCACATATCAGGCATAGGCTACAGGTAAGCCTGCATTGTTAGTCGTGAAAGCAAATTAATCTGTCCACGCTGAATTAAACCCTCTATTTTCCTCAGACTTTCCTTTTTTTGGATTTATCCATGGTTAGCTTACTGGGGGTCGGAAACTCAAGATTAGCCACTTGCAGATGGCAGGGAGAGGCACGGGGTGTGACGTAATGTATATTTTAGTTGATGAAATATTTTTGTTGACTAAATATTTTAGTTGATGAAATATTTTTTCATTTCAGTGTCACAGTATGACATCGATCTCCAAAATAAGAGAATTTAAAAAAATATATATATTTGGAGGCCCCTCGAGCTCGAGGCCCACGGGCCGCGGCCCCAACGGCCCGGTCGTTAATCCGGGCCGGCGTTCACCTATAACCTCGTTCCCAGTTTTATCTCCGTGAGATAAAGGCTGGTAAAGAACTACTGCCGAAAGTGTCTGTGGGGTAGAATTTCCGGTGTATGTACTTCCCCTGGAAGCTGCCTCCGAACGGACCAAACTTTTCCCGAATCCTGTCGGCAAACAAGCTAGAACGTCCCGGTCATGTAGTAAATTCTTCAGGCAAAGCCGTTGCAGTGGCTTAACCTGTTCCACACGATGTGAAAATCTGCATAAAATATATACCTAGGTAAATGGAATATTGCTCCACTTCTACAAGGGCTATTTGCATATTCTTGGTATCCAGGTACATCTATGGACCTCAGGGAATGTATTCACAGTGTCAGAAATATTGTGTCTATTACTAGGCTTGCTTAAATTGTGATGAAACAAAGGAGAATATGAATTATGATTTTTTCTTTGCATCTTTGACAGTGAATAACACCATGATAAAAATGTCCAAACATAAAAAACTGCCACTGATCTCGTTCAGTACCTTCTTGAGATCATGTGTACAAAGAATCTAAGGAAATTAATAAAGGGAAGATGATAAAACCGAAGGTTCTGTAGATACAGTACTGAATTCTCCCATCCGGACCAATGCAATTTGAAATATTATTATAGAATATAGAATAGATGCTTATACATTACGTTATTATAGCCAATTTGCATTTATATATATAATATACATATATTATCTTTCAAATGCCCGAGTTCAATTTGGATTTAGTATCACCAGGCGTGCATAAGAACAGTTAATGATATCTACTGTAATTGATTGATTGATTGAAAAGTTTATTAACAGATTGCAGAATGGTTACAGTACAGTACAGCTCAATACATACAATTGTTAAGGGGATGCAGACCAGAGAAAGTCTTTCGTCTTGTTTACATCAGGGTCCCCCATTTTCAATTCATCATAATCTAGTGTACTTTTTTATTTTCCCCACAGTGCAACCGTTTTGAAACTAATTTCAGATCTAATTGTTCCTACCAGTGGCGGACTGGGACACAAATTCAGCCCGGGACATTCAGATGCACCAGCCCACACACCGGCACACGCACCGGCCCCGAAACCGGCCCACACAACGGCCGTTATGAAACACTCGTACAGTATTAAACAACCCAAGGCTGTGGCTAAGGAGTCAACATCAGGGAGACCAAATCTACACCCCGCCCCTAGATGTGCACTCGTGCACAGTGCACACACACACACACACACACACACACACACACAAACACACACACGCACACACACACACACACACACACACACACACACACACACACACACACACACACACACACACACACACACACACACACACACACACACACACACACACACACACACACACACACTGGGCGCTCTCTCTCCCCTCAGGGTCAGCTGTGCTGGACTGGGCGCTCTCTCTTTCCTCAGAGTCAACTGCATAAGAAGAACATCAGCAATCAATAATAATGGCTTGAATTCATACAGTGTTTTTCAGCCTTTTGAAAACACCCAAAGTAGTAGTAGTAGTAGTAGTCATCATCTCACACAATACAATCTACACCATCATTTAACAATATTTGATTTTACAGTGACTGAAAAGGTACAGACTGAAGCATAATGCTTATATATGCCTGTCCTATATTCTTAACAAAAATTACAAAAATTAAGACTCAAACAGTATTCTAAAAGAAAATAGCAAAAAAAACAGTATTATTCACCCTTGTAGTTTTCAAAAATAGCTTTACAAACCATTTTCTTAAAAACCAAAAGCAAATTACTCATTCTTAACTGTATATCAGCATTGATCCACAAAGCGCTTCACAGAAACCATCAAGCATTCACACTCACACAGTCATACGCTACTGGTGGTCGTGAGCAGCATCAGCAAACACAGCTGCCCTGTGGCAGACTGACGGAATCATGTCTGCTATTCAGCGCCAACCACCATCAACAACCTTCATAAATACATTCAACATTAATGGAATAGGCTAACTACCAACTTAGCTGTAGCAGTTAGCTGTTATATGCAATCACATTGGTTTAACTACGACTACGGGGTAGTAGTTGACCTAGTTGTTAGCTTAAGCTAGTTAGCTGTAGTTATTTACAAACATGTAGATGAGACTAATCATATACAGATCAAGAACATGGCTAACAGTTGGGAATTCTAAGGTACATCTTATTTAAGCATGTAAAATGGCAACTAATCAATTCAATCAAATCAATTAGATTACCAATATTATATCAACATGAACATTTGGAAGGGAACATAATAGTATTTTATTTGAGTATTTACTATTATAATATTAGTAGCCGATTAATTTGCAGCCCGTCCTAGGTTCTGATTGGCTCTCTAGGTTAGCACTTTAGCTTCTGATGCTGTGGTGGGCACTAGTCCTAACATTGCTAACTAAACTTTTAGTCAGAGAAAAAACTTCACGAGTCACGACTATTTACGTCCACGTGCTGTAAGGAATCAGGAATACGGAAAGCACATTGTCTTGTAATAGAATGACTGAAATCACTGCAAGAGCTAGTATAGGCTAGCTAGCCCTCATGAACCGGCAGACATCAGTAGAATATGCACTAGGCTACTGCACGCACCTGTCATGTTACTGTTGGTTCCTTCCACTTGAACTTCATCATCATTAGCAGCAGCTACTCTAACGCAGCCCTTCCTCTACTAAACATGTCTGTAATTTTAGAACATTGTTCTGCGTCTTTTACTAGTAATTTTAGTTTTTAATTCTAGCTTTTTCAGCTCCACCCTTTCTTTTTTTTGCGTTCTCCATTTCTGCGCTTCTAGGCCTACTCGCGGTTGGGAGGAAACATGAATCTCATTCACTGATGTCTCATGTCTCATTCAAGACTGGCTAACAAAAGCATGTCTTTCACTTAACACCAAGAAAACAGTGTGTATGATGTTCACAAAGTCACCAGTAAAGGTCACTCACTCTAATGTGTTTCTGGGAGAGGCCGAGCTGGACATTGTACATTAATTCAAGTATCTTGGGGTCACATTGGACTCTACATTGACCTTCAAAAAGTCATGTGAAAAAAGTGATAAACACAGTCAAGTTTAACATCGAAAACTTCAGGCAGATCAGGCCCTGCCTGCCAGTTAATGCTGCAAGGATGTTTCTGCATTCAATGATTTTATCACACATCGAGTACTGTTTTATCAACTGGTCTCTTTCATATGTCACTACTCTTACACCAATAGAATTACTCTACAAAAAAGCCATAAAAGTATTTGATAGGAAACCAATTTCATTTCATCACTGTAATGTTTTAGAAAAACATAACATGCTAAGTTTCGAGAATTTCCAAGTTTTCAAATATACTTGCTTCATGTACAAGGTTCTGCATGGACTTGCCCCTCCCCCATTGAATGAGTTCATCCAACAGAAAGCAGACACTGGCATTACCACCAGGGCCATCAGTAGAGGGGACTGTAAGGTGCCTTTTCGGTATACTACCTTTGCAAAAACTGTGTTCTCTGTTAAACGTGGTAACTACTGGAATAGCCTACCAGTTGTGATTAGAGAGTGCCCTACATACTCCATGTTCAAGACCCATCTTAAACTGCATCTTAAGGCAAACCAGAACTGTGATAATTTTTTATCTGATTTAGTTTATGCAACTTGTTTATTGTTTTATTGCCGGCCCACACACTGGCCCACACACCGGCCCACATAATGGCCCACACACCGGCCCACATATGGCCCACACACTGGCCCACACACTACACCGGCCCACACACTGGCCCACACACTACACCGGCCCACACACCGGCCCACATTAGTGGCCCACACACTGGCCCACACACTGGCCCACACACTGGCCCACACACTGGCCCACACACTAGCCCACACACTGGCCCACACACCGGCCCACACACTGGCCCACATACTGGCCCACACACCGGCCCACACACCGGCCCACATACTGGCCCACACACCGGCCCACACACCGGCCCACACACTGGCCCACATTAGTGGCCCACACACCGACCCACACAAAAAAAAAAAGTAAAAAAAAAAAAAAATTATTTAATTTTTTTTTTTTTTTTTTTTTTGACCAGTCCACTTTGGTTCCGGCCCATCGGGATTCGTCCCGAACGTCCCGATGGCCAGTCCGCCACTGGTTCCTACATACTAACAATAGGGAGGAGAAACTAACTGCGTTCCAATATTTGTCAAAAACGTTACCTTTTGTGGCTTATTATCGCGAATCATAACAATTATTGATATGATTCATTCAGAATGCTGAACTTTGAACCCAGTCTCTGACAGGAAGTGTAGTTCGGAAAAATTCCAACGCTGGTCGACAGCTATGCATGTCCTCTACAAAATGGCCACAAAAAGACTACAATTCCCATGGTTCAAAATGTCCATTTCCGTTTCAGGCTTGGACGATCGAAAATCGAAAACGTATAACTATCTAAGGACACTTTTAACCTATTGCTAAACTAACATATTGATGATAATATACATCCTACATGCTTTTGTGACATGTTAGTGATGTTAATAATTGAAAACGTTTGGTTTTAAAATCGCAAATTTTTGCATCACTCTGAAAAATATGGATCTATGACCATAATTTCATTTTGGAGTCGGTACCGACCCTAAGGGGTGGAACAGGTAAACAAGGAAATATTGTGCACTTCACACGTTTCTATAATTGTTTTGTCGAAACCGGAAAGCCTGTAGCCTGTACTTCCTGTTTAGACATTTTAGGAGGCATATCTTTACCAGCCTAACCTACTACAGAATGCCAGGCTCATTTTCAATAAGGTACCAGGCAAGACATTAGCAACAAACATTGTTTTGTCAGATGTAGATCAAGACTGTGTATAAACACCCGGGGCGGCAGGGCCAAGCAACAGACAAAAGGGACAGGATGCCTTTTTGAAGTCAGGTAGCTGTTTTCGTGGATATCTTGCCCTGTTTGATAAAAACAATTATTGACAAATAAAGACACTGTACAATAACATAAAAAAACATAATGTCTGTTGGGATAATTGAGTGATTTAACTGAGAGAGAGAGAGAGAGAGAGAGAGAGAGAGAGAGAGAGAGAGAGAGAGAGAGAGAGAGAGAGAGAGAGAGAGAGAGAGAGAGAGAGAGAGAGAGAGAGAGAGCACACACACACACACAGAGACACTCACTCACACTATACTCTCTCTCTCTCCCTCTCCCTCTCACAGCTGATTTGCCTTTATTCCCCGTGTTTGATTTCCAGCAGCCCGCCCCCAGCTCTGCCTCAAATAAAACTGATCAAACCCTATAATTAACCTGACAGAGATAAACTCATCCATCACAAAGGTTGCCAAGATACCATCTCCCAATGCATGCTGTAGCTTAGCAACATCTCTAAACAAAAAGCGTTTGCCTGCTCGCTGACAGATTTGGCAGCATAAAGTTCAGGATGACGCAATCCGGCACTAGCATGGACACTGGGGCGCCAGTGGAGCGGGATCCAGAGCGAGGACCACTTCTCTCTGTGTTTCTCGACACTCCCACCGCAGCACAGAACCCCGAAACCAAATTATTTTATGACTTCAAGAAAGACACTCATGGCAGTAAAGTTTACCTGGCAGGAAAAGGTGAGTCTGTGTTTTCTTTTTTTTAGACAACTGGGGTTGGTGGGGACCCATTTTCACTACCACACTACAGAAGGTTAACCTTTCACTACCACACTACAGACGGTTAACCATCTGTAGTGTGGTAGTGAAAGGGTTAACCTTCTGTAGTGTCGCAGTGAAAGGGTTAACCATTTGGTAGTGTGGTAGTGAAAGGGTTAACTTGATCTTACCAGCTGTGATAAGTGCAATGCTTTGTTGGAAGAATGTAAATGGTACATGGTAAATGGTGCATTTATATAGCAGCTTATATATATATATAATATATATATATATATATTAAGGCTGTCAAAGTTATCGCGATATTAACGCGTTAACTCCCGATTCTATTAATGCCACTAATTTTTTTAACTCAAGATTAACTAAAAAAAAAAAAAAAAATTTTTTTTTTTTTTTTTTTTTTTTTACTAGACTTCACTCAGGTGTATTATTGATGCTCTCATTGATACTATGTTTGTTTCTGAAGTGTGTGTGTGTGTGTGTGTGTGTGTGTGTGTGTGTGTGTGTGTGTGTGTGTGTGTGTGTGTGTGTGTGTGTGTGTGTGTGTGTGAGATATAGAGAGAGAGGGGGGTGAGAGACACTTTATTCATTGTTTTAAATTATTATTTTCTTTTAAGTTATTTTGTGCATCACTCTGTTTTGAATTTGATGCAAATTTGCAATGCATGAGGGTCATCCTTTTGTGTTAAATGGCTGCATAAAGCAAGCATTTGTTGACTCGCATGTTGATAAGAGTATTAAAACTTGGAACTTGAAAAAGATCTGTTTAAGGTAAAAAAAAAATGCGATTAATTTGCGATTAATCGTGAGTTAACCATAGTTAACTCACGATTAATCGCAAATTAATCGCATTTTACTTTTAGTTAACTCACGATTAATCGCAAATTAATCGCATTTTGATTTTTTTTTACCTTAAACAGATCTTTTTCAAGTTCCAAGTTTTAATACTCTTATCAACATGCGAGTCAACAAATGCTTGCTTTATGCAGCCATTTAACACAAAAGGATGACCCTCATGCATTGCAAATTTGCATCAAATTCAAAACAGAGTGATGCACAAAATAACTTAAAAGAAAATAATAATTTAAAACAATGAATAAAGTGTGCATGAAATAATAGGGGAACGAAAACGTTAGGAACTTGTTACATTCACACACACAAGGGCTGATTAATCACACACCCCCCTCTCTCCCTCACACACACACTCTCCCAACTCTCTTTCTCTCTTGCCCCTTCCTCATCTCTCTCACCCCCCTCTCTCTCTATATCTCACACACACACACACACACACACACACACACACACACACACACACACACACACACACACACACACACACACACACACACACACACACACACACACACACACACACACACACACACACACACACACACACACACACACACACACACACACACTTCAGAAACAAACATAGTATCAATGAGAGCATCAATAATACACCTGAGTGAAGTCTAGTAAATTTTTTTTTTTTTTTTCTTTTTTTTTTAGTTAATCTTGAGTTAAAAAAATTAGTGGCATTAATAGAATCGGGAGTTAACGCGTTAATATCGCGATAACTTTGACAGCCTTAATATATATATATATATATATATATATATATATATATATATATATATATATATATATATTTATATCCAAAGCGCTTTACAATTCTTTGTTCCTCACATTCACCCATTCACACACCGACGGCAGAGGTGACCATGAAAGGGGCCAACCTGCTCATCAGGAGCAGTTAGGGGTTAACTGTCTTGCTCAAGGACACTTCGATACGCTGCCTGGGAGGAGTGGCAATCGAACCGGGACCCTTCCGATTACCAGACGACTGCTCGACCTCCTTAGCCACTGTACAGGAAATCACATGTGAATGACACGTGATGCAAAAGACACTTGACTTGTGTTAATGCTGTCTGTCCTTTTATTTGATTTTTCCCCCTCAGAGTATCTCAACGAGGACGGTCGGACTTTACTGCTGCCTCTTGTTGGGAAGATCAAGCAGCAGATGAACGTGGACCCCACCCTCTCTTCGGAGTACGCATCGTCACTCGGCCTGACAGAATTCACCAGGAGAGCCACAGATCTGGCTTTGGGGAAGACCTCTCACGCGGTCATAGAGAACCGGTTAAGAGCGCAACCATAGATAGTCTAATAACTCGTTACATACACAGTGTTACATACACAGCGTTACATACACAGTGTTACATACACAGTGTTACATAGTGTTACATACACAGTGTTACATACACAGCATTACATGCACAGTGTTACATACACAGCATTACATACACAGTGTTACATACACAGCATTACATACACAGTGTTACATACACAGCATTACATACACAGTGTTACATACACAGCATTACATACACAGTGTTACACAGCATTACATAGACAGTGTTACATACACAGCATTACATACACAGTGTTACATACACAGCATTACATACACAGTGTTACATACACAGCATTACATACACAGTGTTACATACACAGCATTGCATACACAGCATTACATACACAGTGTTACATACACAGCATTACATACACAGTGTTACATACACAGTGTTACATAATAATAACTGGACTTTGAAGAAGTCTTTATTCGGCATGCAGTGACACACACATGTGATGGGCGGCACACACACAGGAACACATACACATGCAATTTTTGTTGGGTCGCCGATGCGATTGAGTCTCTGCACTTGACCCATCGTCGTCCTTCCCCCCAAGGGCAGCCGGGAGCAGATAGGGGCTGCGGCGTGGGGCCACGCCCGGGGACCAATCCAAGTGCTCCTGTCCGTCTTCGTCAGGGACGTGACAGCGTTAGCGATCTGTTGTGCATGTTTTTCCATTGGGTTTATCTTATCGGGGGGGGGGGACCCTAGCGAGCACGGGGAGAACATGCAAACTACACACAGAAAGGCCTGGGAGATACCCCACCTGGGTACCTGGCAATGCGGAAACCTGGTCCCCAAGCGGGAATCGAAACCTGGACCTTCTAGCTGTGAGGCAGCAGTGTTAACCACTACACCACCGTGCAGCGTTACATACACAGCGTTACATTCACAGCATTACATACTGTTACGGTTGGAACGCTTTGATGGCTTGATGTGGTGTGAAACCCAGTTTGCAGTATAGAACGGAGAGATACTTAACAGGATATATAGGAGACGGAAGGCGTTGGTTGCTTCTTTCGATATAACGTGCACTTTATTGACACACGGAAAACAATGATATAAACACAACACTAAGAGTCATCACGACGGTGAACAACAACAAAAGGTAATGATCCAGCAACGGACAGCTGGATCGACAACACTTATATACAAGGACTAATTAGAGACAAGAGGATGATTAGTGAGATGACACACAGCTGGGTAATGACTACACATGAAACGTAACAGGGGAAATATACAGAAACATGACAACACCAAACAGCACATAGATACAGACACAAGGAGACAAAACTAAATTAGACAATGGGGCACAGTAAGGACAACAGATGAACACACAACAGGTTGGTGATGACAGACAGGACATTAATAAATAAAAGACAACAAAGATGAATGCACTGAACTAGTCCCCCTAATGGTTGAGAGACGTAGTTCAGGCGTGGGAATTGTCCATGGACAGATGAGGGTTGTGGGAATTGTCCATGGACAGATGAGGGTTGTGGGAATTGTCCATGGACAGATGAGGGATGTGGGAATTGTCCATGGACAGATGAGGGTTGTGACGCAGGACCGGGGGAACCCTTACACATACAGTGTTACATACACAGTGTTACATACTCAGCATTTGTCGTGAATTATCAAAATGAAACATGTCTGATCCCAAGGAATGTACAATTCTACAGGACGAACGCTGTGGTAAGTGGTTATAGGGAAACAGTAGTTTATATCTGGCCAATAACCATAGGAAATAATTAATAGACTTCGGTTAGAGATAAAAGAATCATGTAGATGGATAAAGTAGAAGGACAAATGAACTGAAAAGCATTGATTAGAGAAAATACATTATCTATCTGTCTCTCTGGCAAAGGAGAAGTCAATAAGAAAACACTCTATTTTTATGACTCCAGAAGTCTTGGGGCCTTAAGGCCAGTAAGTAACAGTGGAACAGATGGTCTTGTTGACCAAGAGAGAAACGGATGAATAGATTGTCACCTAAATGTAGTTTAGGGTGATTGACAAACCCAGCTGCAAAATAGGAAAAGGGCTGACTAGCAGCCCCCCCTTGTTAGGCTAGGGGTAGATAAGCCAACTGCTATCTATTTCAAACGAAATGGCTTCCTGTAAGCTCCTGAGGGCCCTGAGATAGTTGACATGACTCCTCCTGGGTCAACAGAACCCTGTGTAAGGAATTTGAGAACTGGTTTAAATACAATAAATAGTTGTAATAAGATACAGAATATTATCAGAAATATTCTGCCCATAGAGAAGAATAGGTCTTGCTAATCAACTCAGTATAAGACTATAAAAATACGGATTGATCCTTTAAAAATTGAGTTACGCTATAAAACATTATGAACCAAAGATTAGAAGTCAGATCAAGATGCTTAGTGTTTTAAAAGGTTAAAACCTAAGCTAAAGATTACTTTAGAATATAGAAATTAGAGCTGGGCCGTTAACGGCGTTAACGTGCTGCGTTATCGCGAGACTAGTATCGCGCGATAATATAATTGACGCCGTTAATCTTTTTCTCAACGTTGGGTCTGTATTGTCCTTAAATACTTGCCGTAGTTCCCAGCTGTGGTACCAGGAAGTGATTGCACTACCGGAGCTGTAGTCAGAATAATGTGTTAAACTAAAGTAGTGGTCCGGTAATCATTGTTATACAGGTGAGGTTAAGAAGTCCTCAGGATATAACACAATTCGGCGATGAGGACATCTGAATCTGCGCAATGCAAGAAAAAAGAAGTCCGTTGCAAGCTTTGTTTACATTATTAATGTTAGCGAGTTAGCATGTTAGCTCACGTTGATACGGGCGGCACTGGGAAACATCTACAAGAGGAGGAAATCCACTTTACACACTAAAGGAAGGATCGACTGGACTATCGTGAGTGTTTACAACAGAAATGGCTTGGGTTATTGGAAATATTGGACCGTTTGATGACAATGTAGCCCCTTTCGTGACTGTGATGCACGGAGTGAATCCACAGTCACTTGCTCCTCAATAGGAAACTAACCTAGATTTAACATGAAGGACTGGTTCTGGCTGAACCGTTCGTTATACAAGAATCACAGAGACGTTTCAAAGGTGCTCACAGTTGCACGAGGGTTTCGGACAGAGATACGGGATGGTTTGAAAGCTCTGCGTTGCTAATAAACATTTTAAATAATTTTTATAAACTGCTCAAAACGGCATTATTTCCGCCGTTGGGTGATCACAGCGCATGCGCACCATCCCTTATCTCTGTCCGAAATCCTCGTGCAACTGTGAGTACCTTTGTAATTTCTCTGTGATTCTTGTACAACGAACGGTTCGGCCAGAACCAGTCCTTCATGGTAAATCTAGGTTGGTTTCCTATTGAGGAGCAAGTGACTGTGGATTCACTCAGTGCATCACAGTCACGAAAGGGGCTAATGACAATGTGGAGCAAATAAATGAAAATGGGGGACCCTGATGTAAACAAGACAAACGTCTTTCTCTGGTCTGCATCCCCTTAACAATTGTATGTATTGAGCCGTACTGTATTGTACCCATTCTGCAATCTGTTAAATAACGTTTTCATTCATTCATTCATTCATTCATTCATGGAACTGTTACACTGAGCTTGCACTGAATTTGTTGAGAAACCTGCTTCTGCAGCAGTCTGTGTGTGAGCAACCAGTCAGCAGCATTGTGAATTTAGAGATTCACTAAAAGACACATTGAGAGACAGGTTTGTGTGTGGATTAAGAAATGAAGGTTCACAGAAGAAACTACTGACAGAGAGTGATTTGACACTGGAGAGAGCTGTCAATATCAGTGTAACAATGTTAATGGCATCAAAGGAAGGGCACAGAAAATTACGATAAATCTGGTTTTAAAAGAAACACTGGAAATTACAAAAAGAAGAGACATGTTCATGCTGTTGAACAAGGAGATAGAACAGCTAGTGACTCCTCAGATGAAGAGGAGAGGATAAATCTCCTCCTCTGGTCATTATTTGGGTAGAACACACCTATTTTGAACACCTTCGGCAGATTTTTTATTTTTTTTTGGGCCATTTTAATCTAGATTAATCTAGATTAATTCCAGGATTGCAGGTAGATTAATCTAGATTAAAAAAATGTATCTATGCCCAGCTCTAATAGAAATACAACCAGCAGGGTTAGAGATCAAAAATAGGTTTAATTAGATAGTCAAAAGGACAAGAACTCAAGGAAAGACTTTTAGTAACTATCTAGTCAAAATAAAGAATCCTCTCTAAAGTTTAAAGATAATAAAAGCATGACAAAATACTTTTAGCTGTTAGACTAGAAAACGACTCATGCTCAATTTCGGTTTAGGAGAGAGGGCCGTTAAAACCAGAGGCTTTCCATATAAGGAGAAGAAATGATAAAAATAGTCTGTATATAAATATTACCATGCCCCTTTAAGATCCAAAATGGCCGATATCAAGCTTAGCCAATAGAAAGAAGTGACGCCCCTAGCGATCGTCACTAGGACGCCGCGGGAAGGGGGCGGAGAGTTGTCTTTAACTACAGGAGCTGGCGCAGAGGAAGGAGCAGGAAAACGAGCGCATCCCCAGCGCTGCGCCAGAGAATCGCTGAGACCAGAGTTGAGACCAGCGTTACATACACAGCGTTACATACACAGCATTACATACACAGCGTTACATACACAGTGTGTAACTGCCTCTCTTGCAATGATGACGCAACCCGTCTTTGATCTTTACTGATTGGCTTTATTTCCGTTCGAAGAGAACATCTTTATTCCGAACCGTAAAACTGTGAAAACATACATGAAATACAATAAATCACTGATCAAACCATAACAACATACATACATATTATCGGTCGTTGCAAGGTTGGTTGTTAACCCACTGAACTTAACTACAAGCGCATTACAGCCCCAAACGTACCTTGTTGACTGCATGCAATATGAGAGGAAAGTTAAGAGCTCTGGTGATGATGTGTCTTGTCTGCTGTTCGTGGAGGAGTGAGAAGGGCCGAGCCTCGTAGCGGCGCTCTGCCGCGGAGCGGAGCGGCAGAGCTTGCGGCATTATGTAGCCCTAATCCGCCATGATTTTCATTCGAAGCTCAGCTCACCTGGCAGCGCAGCGGTCCTGCGGTCCGTTGTTGACAAGTTCGAATCCCATCAAATTTTTTTTTAACATGTATTCTTTCGCCGGTTAAGGTTAGGCATGGTTAAGGTTAAGGTTAGGCATTCTTTCGGAGTTGGTTAAGGTTAGAACGGTTAAGTTTAGGCGCTGTTAAGGAGCTGGTTAAGGTTAGAGTTTGTCTTAGAGAATGGCAATATTCTTTCTATGGTTAAGGTTAAGGTTAGGCATGGTTAAGGTTAAGGTTAGGCATTGTTTCGGAGTTGGTTAAGGTTAGAACGGTTAAGTTTAGGCGCTGTTAAGGAGCTGGTTAAGGTTAGCGTTTGTCTTAGAGAATGGCAATAGACAGCCTATTTCCGCACTGCCGCTCTCTCGCGCTGCCGCGGTCACATGGTCAAATTGTCACATTCTTGCACTCCTCCGCTGTTAGAAAGCAACACGCGGGCGGGTCTACTATGACATCACCGCTATGACCTCACAATATTCCAGAACGTTCTAGCCTGTTCTAACTGGTTCTACTATGACATCACACTGCAGCTTAACTGGAATTACCCTATGACGCGGCTGCAGTTACACAGTGTTACATACACAGCATTACATACACAGCGTTACCTCTGCACAAAAAGGGCAGCAAATTAGACCCAGGCAACTACCGCCCTGTTTCTATTCTCACCTCCATCTCGAAAGTCATGGAAAAAATAGTCTACGAACAGGTCGAAAAGTACCTAGCGGAAAAAAATCTAATCTACGAATTCCAATCTGGCTTCAGAACATCCCACTCCACTGACACATGCCTTCTCTATTTGAATGACCACATCAAACAAGAGGTGGACACAGGCAAATACTGCGGCATGGTCATGCTGGACCTACAAAAGGCCTTTGACACGGTCAATCACTCCATTCTGATTGACAAGCTAAAAGCAATTGGTTTTGATAGTCTATCAGTGAGCTGGATGCAATCCTACCTTGAGGGGAGGGAACAGATGGTGGAGGTAAACGGTACCCTATCCCCCCCCCCTCACAGTGAGCTGTGGTGTTCCACAAGGAAGCATACTAGGACCGCTACTGTTCCTAATTTATGCAAATGACATGTCGTCAGCTTGTGACTGCAACTTGTTCCTGTTTGCGGACGACTCAGCCCTGCTGGTCTCTGACAAGAACAAGTTACAGTTTGAAAAAACCCTCAGCTCGGAACTAGGCAGAATCTGCATATGGCTCGCTGATAACAAACTATCATTACACATGGGCAAAACAGAGTCCATTCTCTTCGGTTCAAATAACAAACTCAGCAAGACCGACGGCTTCTCAGTTACAGTGGGTGACAATATTGTCACAAGGAAAGACGAAATTACCTACCTGGGTTCCATCCTAGAGGCTAATCTCTCCTGTGACAAAATGGCATCCAATGTAATAAAAAAAGTCAACCAACGAACTCGATTCTTGTACCGGATCTCCTCTCTGGTAAACAAGAATACCCTGAAGACTCTGGCAGGAGCACTCATTCAGGGGTACTACGACTATGCTTGCACCTCATGGTACCAAAGCACCTCAAAGGCGCTAAAAACAAAATTACAAACATCTCAAAACAAACTGGTCAGACTACTGCTTGACCTTACTCCTAGAACCCACCTCACCCCTGCCCACTTTGACAACCTAGGATGGCTTAGAGTAGACGACAGAGTACAGCAACTTGCAATGGGCCTGGTCTACAAGATACACTACACGACCAAGGTACCCATGTACATGTCAAAATACTTCCCAAAGGTCAGTGAATACCACGATCACAACACCAGAGGGAGCGCCACAAATCATGTTAAACCCAGATTCGGCTCAAATAACGGACTAAACACGTTTTGCAATTATCCCACATCAATGTGGAACGCCCTACCCAAAGCTGTAAAGGAATGTGGATCACTACCCACTTTCAAAACCTCTCTCAAGGGACACCTACGGGAGACTGCAATTCAACACTGGCCCCTGTAAATATCCTAACCCAACCCCCTCCAATGTACAGTCATTTACCTAGTATGGTTTTGTCAATAGTCCAATGTACAATTTTGTTTGTTTGTACAGTGTCTCCCCCCCCCCCCCCCCCCCCCCCCCAATGTACAGTTTTGCTTGTTTATACAGTGTGCCCCCCCCCCCCCCCAACCACCTCCAATGTAGATTACCCAGTATGGTTGTCAATATCCCAGTGTACCCAACCCCCCCCCACCCAACCTCCTCCAATGTACAGTTTCTACGTCAAATGTATATACTCCCTTTTCCTGACTCCTTCTTTATCACAAACAGTACTGTATTTGCAAAAATGTCATAAATGTATAGATGTAGCAGTACTGACTATCTGTATGTCATGTATGTCATATATGTCCTGATGAATTGAAAATGGGGGACCCTGATGTAAACAAGACGAAAGTCTTTCTCTGGTCTGCATTCCCTTAACAATTGTGTGTATTGAGCTGTACTGTATTGTACCCATTCTGCAATCTGTTAATAAAGTTTTCAATCAATCAATCAATCAATCAAACATACACATTTACATACACATCGTTACATACACAGCGTTACATACACAGTTACATACACAGTTACATACACAGTTACATACACAGCATTACATACACAGCATTACATACACAGCATTACATACACAGCGTTACATACACAGCATTACATACACAGCATTACATACACAGCGTTACATACCCAGCGTTACATACACAGCATTACACAGCATTACATACACAGTTACATACACAGTGTTACATACACAGTGTTACACAGCATTACATACACAGTTACATACACAGTGTTACATAAACAGTGTTACATACACAGTGTTACATACACAGCGTTACATACACAGCATTACATACACAGTACATTCCGTGTCACCGGGTAGTCCACCATGATCTCCTCGAGAACCTGCTCTGACCGACCTCCAGCCACCTCCAGCTTTCATCGCATATATGAAACTGGACTTGAAGAAGAAGTCTTTATTTGTAGCACACATTGCTACATTGTCATGCAGCGAACAGACACATGCATAGGAACACACACGCGCATTGTCTTTTCTTTAGGTCGTCGTTGAAATGTCCTCTCTGCGCTTGACCCATCCCGTCGTTCTTCCCCCCAAGGGCAGCCGGGAGCAGACATGGGTTTGGGCATTGGGGCAGTGCCCCGGGGGCCAATCCAAGTGCTCTTGTCTGACTCCGTCAGGGTCGCGACAGTGTTAGCGATCTGTTCTGCATGTTTTTCCATTGGGTGTATCTCTCCTTCTGGACGGGAAACCCTTGCGAGCACGGGGGGAGAACATGCAAACTCCACACAGAAAGGCCCGGGAGATACCCCACCTGGGTACCTGGCCACCTGGCAACCTGGTCCCCAAGCAGGAATCGAACCCAGGACCTTCTTGCTGTGAGGCGACAGGTAGCATCTGACTGTTATAGCTGAATTCTAATGTGTTGCCTTCTGGGCCTCCTGGTCCTGCAGGTCTTGGGTATCCAAACCGTTGGTGGAACCAGCGCTGTGCGTCTCGGGGCTGAACTCTTGAGATACTGGTACAACGTCAAGTCTGCTTGGTGCGGGCCGATCTACCTATCCTCCCTTTGTGACGGTAAGTCAAATAATCACAATCGCAATAAATTATTCATCGACAACACTGTACATACTGGAACACATGTTACACGTGTGAGAGCAGGACCTCACATGCAAAGACAGGGCAAGATGAGGCAGAGAGAAGATAATCAGGGTGACAACATTTAAAGGGGCCTTTTAAAAGTGGAGATATTCCCTTGCGGAAAGGTATCATAATTCATTTATTTTGTATAGCGCTTTTCAAAGACCCAAAGTCGCTGACAATAGGCAAAAAAAAGAAAAAAAAAGAAACAAAGAAAACAAAGAAACATGGAACCACAGGGAAACGGAGGACAATAAGAATACACAGGAACATAAAAACCACGAGTAATGGATAACAAATACGGAAGTGAGTAGGGGACACAGTCGGGAGGAGAGTAAGGGAAAACCAAGGGGGGTGGGGGGGGGGGGGGGCAGGAGAGGAGAGAACGTGGGGCAGGGGGAAATGGTGGCAAGTTGGAGGATGGTGGTTTTTAGTATGATGGTGATTTCAGTTTTACCATGACACCGGCCATTGTGTAGATCATTTACCATGGCAGTACCCTGGTAAACACAGAGTGACAGAGTGACAGTACCATCTTTCTGGACTTTTACATTTAAAACAACATTGTGAATATTACACTTACTGTACACTTAATGTAGATCTCTGTATTTTGTACTGTATATTTTATATTAGATTGTACATACATAACAGAGGAAATGTGAATGTGAAATGTGAATCCCGGACCGTAGTTTATTATTATAATTATGGTATTTTTAGGCTTATTTTATTCCTTATTCTAAGGCAATTTTTTGTTATTCGTATTCGTGATTTGTTTTGTCTACCTAAATGTTTACTGTGAGCGATTTGTATTGCCAAATTTCCCTCGGGATGATTAAAGTATTTCTATTTCTATTATTCTATTGTATTAAAGGTTATGTATCACCATGGTATCACTTTTGCAATTAAACAATACCATGGTATAATCCAATTATTTAAACTATGATAGCATCATTGTAGTGACCAAAACAATTGGTCCTCATTCTCGAACGTGTTCGTAAGTCCCTTTGTAAATATCGTGATAAACATTTCGTACCAACAGATTTACGGAAATCCTCCTCCGGATTCCTGAATATGTGAAACGGTCTCCCTATCTCGTCAACGTCTTCGTAGCTGGGTTCCCATGAATGAAATACGTCACTCATTCTTAAACTAAAAGGCGTGTTCTCGTTCATTGAATTTGCATACAGACACGCCCCGCCAGTAGGACTTACTACTATAATACCTACATAACCTAATAACACCTGGTGGGCAGGGCCGCCTCAGGGGGTGTGCGAGCAGTGCGGTCGCACAGGGCCTCGCGGGAAGGGGGGCCTCGCACAAAAAAAATAAAAAAAAATAAAAATTTTTTTTTTTTTTTTTTTTTTTTTTTTTTTGCGATGCTCCCCTTCCCGCGAGGCCCTTTTTCATCACAGACCAAAAATCTAGTTTTGCTTATATGCTTATATATTTCACATTAGACACGTTTGTAGAATGTTCCTGGCTCTGCGGCTCTGCAGCAGACATACTCACTATTGGAGCTCTGGGGCTCTGCAGCAGACATACTATTGGTTTCAACGAAGGGAGGGGTTACATCATGTGTAAGCCGGCGTGCGTCAGCTGCGTTTGACTATTTCGCGCGTGCAGCTTTGGAGGTTATGCTTAGTTATGCCAGCCAAAACGAAGAGGACGGTCATTCGGCAGATGGACTGAAGATGAAAGTTGTTGCATGTTAGACAGTTCAGTCAGGCTTAGCTGAAGGCAGGGACAGCTAGTTAGCTTTAGCTACGTTATAATATCGAGTGCTAACGTGTGGTTCAGTCGGGATAGCCATGATGATGTCGGCTAGTAGCTAGCTTAACTAAAGGCTAACTAGCGTTAGCTAACCTAGAGAGAGCGCGTGCAGCATTGTTATGCCAAGATGAAGAGGACGGTCATTCGGCAGATGAACTTCGTCAACTCCACGCGGTTGTCTCCATCCTCTTGGACGTTTGGTGAGTTTTTAATGCACTCTATTCTATTCCCGCCGTGGATATATATCTCTCTCTCTCTCGGGAGCCAAACGGGCCGGCTAGCTGTTGTAGTAGCTAACGGTGTGTGGCCTGGTGTCAGTACCTGGCTACTCTATTTGCAGTTAGCCTATTTAGCTGATGTCGGCCATTGGCTCCTTGCTACTTTGTTTTCTCTGGTATAGACCCTCTTCTCTTTGGATTTAAGTGTTGATCTTTGTCCTTTTGGATCTATGTATATTCATGTTGCCTTTGTGAAGTTATCTTTTCCTTCTGTTTTGTTCTTCCATTAAAAGTTGAATATCCTTTAGGGGCTCATCTTTGCTTATCTCTCTCATACATGCTCTCTCTCTAACACACACACACAGACATGCTCTCTCTCTCTAACACACAAACACACATGCTCTCTCTCTCTCTTTCTAACACACACAGACATGCTCTATATCTCTCTCTAACACAAAATGACATGCTCTCTCTATATATATTTCTCTCTCTTTCTAACACACATATACATGCTCAAGTTTCTCAAGTTTCTTTAATAGTTGTCATACAGAAGTACAGAATACTTTTATACAAAATGCTTCTTACTGTTACGCTCCAGAGACTGTGCAAGACAAGATAAGTATGAAATAAAATAACATAGTATAGCATAGTATAGCATGTATACTATTATATATATATATATATATATATATATATATATATATATATATATATATATATATATATATATACTATTATATATATATATATATATATATATATTTTTTTTTTTTACCTTTTAGGGGGGGGGGGGCTCGCGTTTAAATCTCGCACAGGGCCTCGCATTTCTCCCAGGCGGCCCTGGTGGTGGGACAGCTGAAACGATGGTAAATGCCGTGAAACATAGGTTGATACACACGGCCCTGGACCAGCCGACTAAATGACCTCTGACCTCGCCGTCTTCTCTTCAGACTCCTTGGCCGTCACCTTCCAGGCAGCGGGGATCCGGGACATCCGTCAGTATAGTTACTGGGATGCGGAGCGGCGGGGCGTGTGTTTGGACCTGGAGGAGGCTCCGGAGCGTGGTGGTGCTGTCCGCCTCCGGCCACAGCCCCACCGGAGCAGACCTCTCTCAGGCGCACTGGAGGCGGATCGCACAGGTCATGATGGTAATAGACGCGAGCATCTGCGCCTTTCAATGAGGTCCAGAGGAGAATATCGCCGATGTCACCGCTACTAGTGTCGGTCGCGAACGAAACGGCTCTTACAGTAGAGCCGACTCTTTAAAGTGACCAACGGGAGCTGGCTCCTGATTGGGAGCCGATTCGTTTTTCTCCAATTTTTCTCTGTTAAAACTAAGCTAAGCTTGTACTTTATAATACATTTTTTGTAGCACTCTGCTCCATGTTGAGTATGTAAATAAAGCCATATAAATAATAAACATTTGATATAATGTATGTTTTTGACATTAGTCATTCATTTTACACATAATTTTACTTACATTTTGGTAATAGATTAATTTAAGCAACAACAAATCTGAGGAGCCGCTTGGGAGCCGAAAGAGCCGGCTCTCTAAGAAGATAAATTCCTATCACTCACCACTACCACCCAAGACTGAGGAGCGGTTGATTATATCCACATTGGGATCATCTGATTACCAGTGGTGGAAGGTAACTACTGTATGTCTTTGTTTAAGTACTGTACTTAAAGGAACATGATAACTTTATGGGAAATTTGCTTATTTGCCATCTACCCTGGAGTTAGAATTATTAGACATTCGTTTTCTAAGCAGATATACTCAGAACTATTTTTTGCCAAACCACTGCTGCCTGGGCAAAGTGATTTCATCACCTCAAAAGCCCAGTTCTTTCAAAAAGCAACAGGGCTTTTGAGGTCATTAAATCACTGCGCCCAGGCTAATAAGCTAATTTCCCAAAAAGTTGGCATCTTCCTCTAAGTACAATTTTGAGGTAGGGGAGAACGGGGATAGTTGTCACACTTTTTACTCTAGTGTGAATTGCTCATCATCAAAACATTTTTCAATAGTCATTCCTAGCGTCTCTCCAAGTTAGTAGAATTGGAAGAGCTGCATAAAACAATGATGTCTTCTATGCAGCACAGATACTCTAGCCCAGTGGCGGCTGGTGAATTCTTCTCCGGGGGGGGGGGGGGGGGGAATTAATTAGTATCCCCCCCTATCTCTCCTTCTCTCTCTTTCTCTCTCTCACTCACACACAGCGCGACGTGGAATCTATCACAAGGAACTGCAAAAGATCAGACCTAGTAGTATGTGTAGTATATACCAAGAATAACTTCAGTATGAGTACAGGGCTGTACACATATTTTGCATATTGTTAAACGAGCCAAGGCTAGCTATTAAACTATCGATATGAATTGAAAATGGGGGACCCTGATGTAAACAAGACAAACGTCTTTCTCTGGTCTGCATCCCCTTAACAATTGTGTGTATTGAGCCGTACTGTATTGTACCCATTCTGCAATCTGTTAAATTAAGTTTTCATTCATTCATTCATTCAAACATAGACCATCACAAGAGTTGAATGGGGCGAGATATTCAGATGTCCAGTTCACAACAAGGCTTGTTGTTGTTGAACAAGACATAATCCACTTCTTTTAAATACAAAAGAAACTCCATATGTATATCTTGTCATTTTAAACAAGTTACCATTCATTGTCCGGGTGATTATGCCCCACCTGCGGCGAAATTTATTAGTTAGTTCAACAACAACACAGCATCGCTCTAACAGGGAGAGAGAGAGAGAGAGAGAGAGAGAGAGAGAGAGAGAGAGAGAGAGAGAGAGAGAGAGAGAGAGAGAGAGAGAGAGAGAGAACGCGACTCACTTGTTTAAGTTGAAGCCGCCTCGGTCCAGCAGGGCTTGATAAAGTGTATACTGTATGTCCACTGCCCAGACTGCATCCAGACATATAGCTTGTTGTTGTTGTTGTTGTTGTTGTTGTTGTTGTTGTTGTTGTTGTTGTTGTTGTTGTTGTTGTTGTTGTTGTTGTTGTTGTTGTTGTTGTTCTTACCGAAGTTACCGAACCAGCTAACTACTGGCAAACAACCAGACTAGCAGAGCGTATTTCCTAGTAGCCCCTCGAGGCGATGTCACGTGCCACTCTCAGCCAATAGAGTGACTACATCATGCACTCGAGCAAGCGCCCTCTGGTATCGTATTTGACAGCGCTATGTTGTATGTACGTATTTATTTTTGTATTTTATTTTTTTATTATTTTTTAAACAAACACATAAACAAACATGACAACACACAATAGGATATACAAATACACATATGCTCCAGCTCAAAAAAAATGCATCTAATGCATTAAAGGATTGGTCGAAGATTACAGGTGTAAATGACTTATGGCGTTCACTCAACCCCATGACCCGGAAGTACTCTTGTCGATCTGCGAGACATAATACATTATCCAGAATAGATTACGTTTTCACAACCCCGAGACTATTTGATAACTACGATGTGGAAATGATACCCAATGCATTGTCTGATCACTGTTATTTACTCTTAAAAGGAACATTTGGTATACTATCATCCCGAGCCCCAAGATGGCGATTTAACACGATGCTGCTTAATAACAAGGAATTCATTACACAAATCAAAGAAGCTCTTACGGTATTCCTACGGATAAATGTGAATTCGGTGCAGGACCCCAGAATATTATGGATGTCGACAAAGGGAATGATCAAGGATTTCACTGATAGCTTTTCCTCCCAAATACGCAAGAATCGATGCTCAAAACTGGCTGAACTGGAAACACTTTACTCAACGTTATTTAATTCTTTGCAATACAACAACTCGGTTCAACTGGAAAATCAAGTCAATATACTAAAAAAAGAGATTAACGCCATATACAGACAACAATCTGAATTGCAAATACGTAGCACAAGACAACAGCAGTACTCCCAAGGTTCCAAACCAAGTCACCTATTAGCTATGCGACTAAGAGTCAACGCAAAATTTGCAGATATAACTACCATTAGAGCACAACAAGGACTTGTTACAGAACCCAAAGAAATAAACACGACATTCAAAGAATTCTACTCCAATTTATACAAATCAGAAACGACCTTCGATCAAAACAAGATGGACACATATCTTAATCAAATTAACCTCCCTAAACTTTCAGAGGATGACGCTAAACAGTTAGAAACACCGATCACACTAGATGAACTTAGGGAGGCCATATCTGAAATGCAAAGTGGAAGGGCCCCTGGAAGAGACGGTATCCCACCAGAAATGTACCTCTCTTGTTGGGACATAATTGGACCCTTATTACTAAATATGATTTTATACTCAGTCAAGGAGGGGAACTTCCATAAGAATGACAATATTGCACTCATAACAGTCCTCCTCAAAAAAGACAAAGACCCCACCGAGTGCGGTAGTTACAGACCTTTAAGCCTCCTCGGAACCGATATCAAACTGTACTCTAAGGTATTAGCCATCAGACTACAAAAGCATATGACGTCTTTAATTCATCCGGACCAAACAGGCTTCATAAGAGGCCGCCTGATCACTGATAACATAAGACGATTACTACACGTACTAGATGCTAACAAGGAAGACAACACACCTAAGGCGATGCTGTCCCTGGATGCAATGAAAGCTTTTGACAGGTTGGAATGGTCGTATCTATGGGCAGTGTTAGAAAGGATGGGGTTAGGAAAAGGATTCATTGATATGATTAAAGTATTATACAAAGACCCATCGGCCATGATTACAACAGGTACAATCACCTCCGAAATCTTTCCAGTATCACGGTCTTCCAGACAGGGTTGCCCCCTTAGTCCCGGACTATTCGATCTATCATTAGAGCCTTTAGCACAATATATAAGACAATCCCAATCCATAGAACCAATCGTAATCAAGGGCACACAACACAAAATTTTTTTATATGCGGACGACGTAATACTGTTCATGCAAAACCCCAACACCGCATTGCCTCATCTTCTCAAGTTGATTGAGGACTTTGGAGATTTATCAGGATTTAGGATAAATTGGCCGAAGTCGGCCTTCCTCCCACTTAACGCCCCTGCAAAAAGAAATATAACCCTCCCAGAAGAGATACCGATGGTAAAACACTTTAGATGTTTGGGAGTTGAAATATTCCCTACCATAAGCCAAACGGTGAAGCACAATTACATAAAAATCCAAAACAAAATCAAATACGACCTTGTCAGGTGGTCAAAACTTAAAAACTCAGTACAAGCACGGATATCAATAATTAAGATGGACGTCCTACCTAGAATCAACTTCTTCAGCTCAATGCTACCGTTACCCCCTCCAAAGGGTTACTGGAAAGAATTACACTCCTCCACATACAAATTTATTTGGAATAACAAACCACCACGTATAAAAAGATCCACCGCACAGAGAAACAAAGCAGACGGTGGTATGGCATTTCCAGATTTCCACCACTATTTTAAGGCATACACTTTAAGACCACTGACAACATGGTTTGATCCCCAAGCATCAGTATCCTGGAGAAATTTAGAAGAAAATATAGTAGCTCCACATAGGCTGAAGGACATAGTGTACACCAAATTATCAATTAAGCAATGCGAACGGAAATTTGGCCCCATAATTACTCATGCAATCCGGATATGGCGTGAAACACAAAAAAAAGACTCTATCCCACATAAATGGCATAATCATACTCCCTTATTCAATAACAATGCACTCTTGATTGGAAAACAACCTATAAGATTCCCTAGATGGGAAAAGCAAGGCATACACACATTAGTAGACGTTTTCAACAAACAGGGTTTTTGTAGTTTTGATGAGATATGCAAAAAATGTAATCTCACCAAGTCCTCATATTATTTTTACGCACAGTTATTGGCATGTTTGAAGGCTCACGGTGTTCCATTAAGGATACCAATTGTACACCACAGATACCACAAATTCTTCTATGAAAGAGAGACATCGAGAGGTTTTGTTTCAGATTTTTATCATCAATTACTAACGGCCTCGTATGAAACCCTACATCTAGACTCAGTCTGGAGGAGGGATATACCAGACCTGGAGATAGACTTTGACTGGCAAGAAGCCTGGGCAAATGTACGCCTTGCATCAAGGAACCCGGACCATCAACAAATCAATCTTAACTATATTCACAGGACATACTTAACTCCTATAAGACTGAACAAAATGGGTCTTAAACAAGACTCCAAATGCTCCTTATGTACAAATGGGGACGAAGGGACATTTATGCACATGTACTGGGACTGCCCACCAGTTAAGATATTTTGGAAAGAAGTGACCCAGCAATTGTCAAATCTCTTAACTCTGGATATACCTGTACACCCCTCTGTATTACTGCTGAATGATGTCTTTGAGCATGCAGTACCTCCACAGCTAAAGAGATTGGTTTTATCCGGTATCACAGTGGCTAAAAAGCTGATAGCATCACGATGGTTTCAACCGGAAAAAATGTGCCGTAAGGTCTGGATTCTTAAATATCTCGATGTGATTTATCAAGAAATATCAACAGCTAGAATTTTGGGTCTCAATGAATCCAAAATGGCAATGTGGTTAGAAGTGGTGGAGAGAATAAAAGCCAGCATATAATGGTAGTGTCTGGTTAGGAACAAATTATAATGGTTGGATTATCCAATGGGGGGTCCGGGAGAGGGGGGTACGAGCTGGAGCATATGTGTATTTGTATGTACGTATTTATTTATACATATTTGCATTTTGCCCTGTGAGTTGCGCAATTACGGCGGAGCAGAGATGAGCGCCCATGAAAAAAAGTGGAGGGGGCTAGGCGCTGGGGGATGAATAGGCTGCTTCCTCCTCACGCAAATAATTTTTTCTTCTTCTTCTTTTAACTAGGGAGGGCGGCGCTCTAGCGCCCATAGTGGACGAACCGCCACTGCTCTAGCCAACTGGAGCTCCAAATTAAAGTGGTGAAAAAGGAGATTAACTCCATTTTAAGACAACAGTCTGAATTTCAAATGCACAGAACAAGACAACACTACTACTTTCATGGCTCTAGACCCAGTCACCTACTGGCTATGAAGATATGGGCCAGCTATCAATTTGCAGATATCCCTGCCATTAAGAACCAACAGGGGGAGATAACCACCAACCCCAACAAAATCAACAATACATTTAGCTCCTAGAGAAGGTCATATTTAATCAAATATCAGATTTTCTTAAACAGACAGATCTCCTTTATCAATTCCAGTCTGGCTTTCGCCCTGGGTATTCTACGGATGCTTGCCTGATTGATCTCACTGACCATATTCGAACCCAGATGGACTGTGGCAAACGAACTGGCATGGTTCTGATTGACCTGCAGAAAGTGTTTGATACTGTTGACCATCAGATCCTGCTTGAGAAGTTCAAAGCCTGTGGGATGGACGATGGGTCGGTGAGATGGTTTAGGTCGTACTTGACTGGGAGGACCCAGGTTGTGAACATAAATGGTGTCGCATCTTCATATAATGAAATAACATGTGGGGTGCCGCAAGGCAGCATCCTTGCTCCATTGCTATTTTCACTATATGTTAATGACATGGTGTCTGCCGTATCCTGCAGACTCCTACTGTATGCTGACGACTCAGCACTTCTGGTGTCTGGAGACGACACAGCAGAAATACAAGCCGGTCTCAGTAGGGAGCTGGAAAGCCTTCACAAATGGTTAGTTGACAACAGATTATCGATTCACCTTGGAAAAACTGAGTCAATTCTATTCAGCTCAAAACATAAATTAAAGGAATGTTCCCGACTTGAGATAAGCTGTAATGGCTTCAGTGTCGAGTCTAGAGACTGTGTTAAATACCTAGGTGCAGACCTCGACCAAACACTCTCAGGGAAAACAATGGTCCTGAAGGTGATCAAAAAAGTTAACACAAGGGTGAAATTTTTGCACAGAAAAAAGAGGTTCTTATCACTGGAAACTATGAAACTGCTTGCCAACTGCATGATCCTCAGCCAATATGACTATGCATGTACGTACTGGTATAGTGGTGTTACAGTGAAAAGTAAACACAGGCTACAAACCAGCCAAAATAGGACCATACGATTGGTCCTAAATCTGCCACCTCGAACCCATATTGAGCCATGTCACTTCAATGAGGTGGGATGGCTCCCTGTGGAGCAGAGGGTCTCCTTTCTGAAACTGGGACATATGTATAAAATGTTAAATGGATCTGCCCCCAGATATTTATGCTCTCGTATTGTCCTGCGTGGCCAGGTCCACGGACGACAGTTACGGTCTGGACAGCTCTCAGTTTATGAGCCTAGAAAGGGTTCCTATTCACAGAATGGCTTTCTGTCTACAGCCAGCCGGCTGTGGAACTCTCTGCCCAGGGCCATCCAAAACTCCCCCACTATTGCTGTCTTCAAGAGGGGTGTGAAGCGACATCTGCAACAATAGGTTGCAGAGGGTGCTTGGCCACCACTCTTGAAGAACAGGAACATGACATGCTGAAATGAGGCTCTTTCAGAAAATTGTGTTGTCTATTTTATCTACTTGTTGTATCTATTTTATCTTCTTAACTCTTTCTTTGTGATTTATTGTATTTTTCTTGGGACCATGTTGGAAACAAGTCGACAGACTTTCACATGTTATCCTTGTACCCCTTGTTTTTATACTATTGTATAAATTGTATGTACTAAATAAAAATCAAATCAAATCAAATTAGCTCGTTTTATTCCAACCTGTACGAGTCGGAAGTGGTCTTTGATCACGCCAAGCTGGAGGACTATCTTGGTCAAATTAACCTACCACAAATCTCAGAGGAGGACACTAAACGGTTAGCTGAACCTATGACACTAGATGAGCTCAGGGAAGCAATTGCTGACATGCAGCGGGGCAAGGCTCCTGGTTGGGACGGCATTCCACCGGAACTCTATACTGCGTTTTGGGATATACTTGGTCCCTTATTACTTTCAATGATTTTCCAGGGATGTCAATATGGCACTTATATCTGTTCTACTCAAGAAAGATAAGGACCCCACCGAATGTGGCAGCTATAGTAAATGCCCAAAACCCCCACCACCTCCTAATAGACAGTCTCCTCCCCACCGCATGTATATATTCCCTCCCCGCCGTATGTATATTTCTCTCCCACCCACCCACCCCCTCCTAATGTACAGTCCCGTCCCCATCATATGTATATACTCTGTCAGGATCTATGGGTAACAGTACTGTATATTTGAATACCGTTTATGTCACAAATGTATCAGTACTAAATACCTATATGTCCCTATGCCATAAATGTCATGTATGTTGTGTATGTCATAAATGTCTATATGAATTGAAAATGGGGGACCCTGATGGAAACAAGACAAACGTCTTTCTCAGGTCTGCATCCCCTTAACAATTGTATGTATTGAGCCGTACTGTATTTTACCCATTCTGCAATCTGTTAAATAAAGTTTTCATTCATTCATTCATTCATTCATTCATTCATTCATTCATTCATTCATTCATTCATTCATTCATTCATTCATTCATTCATTCATTCATTCATTCATTCATAGACCCTTAAGCCTCCTCGGAGCCGATCTCAAGCTATATGCTAAGGTGCTAGCCATCCGACTTCAAAAGCATATGAAATTTCTGGTTAACCCGATCAGACTGGCTTTATAAGAGGCCGACTGGTCACGGATAATATCAGACGGTTACTGCACGTGATTGATGCCAGTAAGGATGTTGCAACCCCTACGGCTGTCATGTCCTTAGACGCGATGAAGGCCTTTGACAGACTGGAGTGGTCGTATTTATGGGCAGTACTAGGAAGGATGGGATTGGGCGAGGGTTTCATTCACATGATCAAAGTCCTCTACACAGGTCCCTCTGCCATGATCTTGACAGGGAAGCTTTGCTCACCACTATTCGCTGTTTCGCGCTCTTCTAGACAGGGTTGTCCTCTTAGCCCAGGACTCTTTGCTCTTTCACTCGAACCTCTAGCTCAGTACATAAGACAATCCCGGGTTATATCCCCTGTGTCAATTAAGGGCACACATCACCATATCAGCTTATACGCGGATGATGTACTCCTATTTATGCAGAACCCAGCCGTCTCTCTGCCCTATCTTCTCCAAGTAATAGATGACTTTGGCAGTCTATCTGGATTTAAGATCAACTGGCCAAAATCAGCCTTCCTTCCACTCAACGAGACTGCGAAGGCAACCATCCTTCCAGCAAACATACTCATGGTAGAGCACTTTAAATGCCTTGGGATTGAAATATTCCCAACTGTTAACCAGACAGTAAAGTATAACTACTCCTGCTTGGGTGACAGGATTACGAAGGATTTTGACAGGTGGTCCAAATTAAAGAACTCATTACAGGCCCGCGCCTCAATAATTAAGATGAATGTTTTACCCAGAATAAATTGTATCAGCTCCATGCTACCGTTGTCTCCCCCTGTTGGTTACTGGCAAAAACTGCACTCTGCTGCATATAAATTCGTCTGGAATAACAAACGCCCACGCTTAAAGAGATCCACTGCACAGAGGAGTAAACTAGACAGGGGTTTAGCATTTCCAGACTTCAAGTATTATTTTCAAGCTTACTCTTTGAGACCTCTCATCACTTGGTTTGACGCTCAAGCGGCTGTGTCCTGGCGTCCATTGGAGGAGGAGATGGTATCCCCACATAGACTTCAAGATGTCGTGTATACCAACATTTCAATTAAGCAATGCAAATTACGATTTGGCCCTCTGATCACACATGTGATCCAGATTTGGCGTGACACCCAGAGAGCACACACTAACCGCCATAAATGGCACACGCATTCCCCACTATTCAATAACAATTAGCTCCTTATTGGACAACGACCCATTAGATTCCCTAGATGGGAGGGGAAAGGCATCCATACATTGGGGGATATTTTCAATGACTCTGGTATCCGGTCTTTTCAAGACCTATCCAACGGATTTGATCTCCCCAGAAACTCCTTTTTCTTTTATTTACAAATGAGGGCAGCTCTGAAGGCTCATGGAGTCCCATGGGACGCTCCACTAGAGCGACACCGGTTTCACAAATTATTTTATGACAGAGAGACATCGAGAGGCTTCGTCTCTGACTTTTATCGGCACTTACTTACGTCCTCATATAAAGACCTACCCTTATATACGATTTGGAGAAAGGATATCCCTGAGTTGGATATAGATTTTGATTGGGATGCAGTCTGAGAAAATATTAGGCTATCATCACGCAACCCAGATCACCAACAGATTAATCTAAATTTTGTTCATAGGACTTATTTGACCCCCAGGCGATTGAACCTAATGGGTCTCAGGCCTGACTCTCGATGTACCTTGTGTCCAGACGGTGCCATTGGAACATATATGCATATGTACTGGGAGTGCCCTCCTGTTGAGATCTTCTGGGAAAATGTTACCACTCAGTTATCAGAGATTTTCTCTCTAACCATACCGGCTTTGCCTTCTGTTTTATTGTTAAATGATGTTTCTCAATTGCCGGCCTCTGTACATGTAAAGAGACTCATTTTGGCTGGTCTGACAGCTGCCAAAAAGCTGATTGCCTCACGCTGGATACAACCAGATAAGTTATGTCCGAAGGTATGGATTCTCACCTATCTTGATGTTATTTATTTGGAGATTTCCACTGCACGTGTCATAGGTGTTAATGAAGCCAATATCGCGGTCTGGTTGGCTGTGGTGGAAAAACTAAAAGAACGCATATGACTCTGGAAATTGAGTACTGAATAAGGTATTATATGGATGTCTCACGTTGGGGTCCTGGGGCGAGAGGGGGGGGGGAGAATTAGCGAATATTCATGTATGTTGGTGGCTATGGTGGTTTTTGTATTTTTGTTTTATTTATAATTTTTCATTCAATGTTGATCCTATGTATATTTTCTGACCTTCTGATCTGGGTCTGGTGATCGTGGGCTCTGGCTGGGGGGGGCGCGGTTCGGGGTCTCTGCGGGTCGAGGCACTAAAGAGGTGTGGTGCTTTAGCTCGCGGGGGGGCCGGGCTGTGGGTCCTCCGGGATTGTGGCTTGCGGTTGCCAGACCTGGAGGTGGAGGGGGCTCGGTAAGCACTTTTTTATAGTATATATTTTATTTTATTATCCTTTTACTTTGTGTCAAATTATTTTGACTGGTTGTGTATGCAAATATATGATCTGTCCAATTTATTGTCTAATCATTGTTGTGTTAGTTTATGTTCTTGCATGTCTTTTATGTATTATTGTTATTATTGTGTTGTGAGTTGTGTTGTTTCGTGTTTGAAAAATTTAAATAAAAAAGATTTGATCACCAAAAAAAAAATAGTCATTCCTACATTAAATTGAAGCTTAAGATGTTGGCTTGAAATGTGTATCCCTCTCATTTTCCAACATATTGTAACAAAGAGTTAATCACCTATCAAAGATACTCTGACACATTGTGACAACCAACCGCATCATGGGGATGGTTGTCACACACTATGGGGTTGGTTGTCACCATGTGTTTTAATTGGAAAAATCTTAAAAAGAAGACAAGAAGGCAGAACTAAATTTGAAAGTTGAATTGCATTGACAAGTTGACAACTACATAACTTAATGCATCTTAACATGAACATAAACAGGAAACACATCTTTAGGCCATCCTATATAACAAAATAAGAACACAATAAATCGGCCTAACAATAATAGCCTACACAACATGTGACAACCAACCCCTGTTAGCTAGCTAACAACAATCTAAACTATAGCTATTCCTTCACACTTTTTAAGGGTAATAATTGTTTCATTATAAACCAATTGTGTAAAAGCCTAGAAGAAAAATACTGAGGAGCGGAATATTTACAAATGGGCACGAAAAACACAAAAAGTCCTCTCACGTTAAGTTCAGCTGTTTCACTCCAAAGATGACAATGTAGGTGAACTCTGACCCCAATTCTGGAAATTTAAATACCAAAATATGGGAGCCAGGACCCTCTGGTGATGAAATATAATGAATGTGACAACCTACCCGTGTGACAACGTCCCCCGTTCTCCCCTACTTTACTTGTGTTTTCATTTTAGGGAACTTTGTACTTTTACTCCACTACATTTCAAAGAAAATATTGTACTTTTTACTCCACTACATGTATCTAACCCCATCAGGTACTAGTTACTTTGAAGAAAAAGATGTTGCATAATAAACATGGTAAACATGTATGAAGAATATATAGAAGCCTGTCAACTTCAAGAGGATGTAATCAGAGCAGCATAACTGGACCACACACCACTTTAACATGACCTTTAGAGGTCAATGGTTTTAGTTTTAGTAGTTATATGTTACCAAGCATTGGAATACACAAACATTGTACAATGCATACTTTTACTTTAGATATAGGGAGGTGTAGTCTGACGTCACTTTAGTTTCCTGTGCGGTCCACCCGTATAGGGATTTATCATTGGGAAATGTATTATTGGCTATTGTAATAATTCTGTCTCATGAACATTGGCAAGCTTTCCATTTTTGCACAAAATGAGTTCCCTTCTATCACCAACAATATTGTTTAAGCATTTTTGGTTGAAATAAAATTATACGTAATTATTTTACGTTTAATTGCGAATTGTTTCATGTTGAGCTATAGATTGTGGATGAATACACACAGAAAGGTACACCATACCAATGTTTTAAACGAGACGATTTAGAAATGTGTCCATTTGCTCTCAGGAGCAAAACAGAAAGAAGGATTTCATGCAAAAGTATTCTGTATTTCTGTATGACAACTAATAAAGAAACTTGAAATACATTGCAATTTCAAGCGAGGTGGACCGACCAGAAACAACATTGACTCTACACCTCCCTATTGAAAAACATTCAATATCGAATACTTCTCTACTTTTACTTAAGTAGAATTTTGAATGGAGGACTTTTTAATGAATGAATGAATGACCATTGCATTTATATTGCGCTTTTCTAGACACTTTAAAAAGCGCTTTTTCACAATGTAGGGTGGAGGTTGCCTGCTTCACAACCACTGTGCACACAACCTTGGGCTATGCAGGCTCAATGGCTGCCATATATATATATATATATATATTAGGGATGCTCGATATTGGCTTTTTTACCGATACCGATATTCCGATATTGTCCAACTCTTAATTTCCGATACCGATATCAACCGATATCAACCGATACCGATATATGCAGGGTTTCCCCGTCCAAAAAACTGAATAATTTCAGGTAACTAATAATTTCACTTGATATATATATAACAAATATTGTTATTGTTTTTTTTTTTTTTTTTTAACCGATACCGATATTTTCCAATATCACATTTTACTGCCGATATCGGCCGATAATATCGGTCGGCCGATAATATCGGACATCCCTAATATATATATATATATATATATATATATATATATATATATATATATATAAAAAGAAAAAAAGTATAATAATAATTATATACACTGGCAGTGGCAACAGACACACATCACACTGGCGGCTGAAAGGTTCAGGAGACAGGGTGATTTCACAATATTGTATCTGGGTATTATAATAGAATAGAAGTACTTTTTTTTTTTTTTTTTTTTAATATATTTTTATTTCATTTTTTGGAAGAAAAGGCAGGATATATAATGCACATACAATGCACATACAATGCACATAAAAACATACATTTAAATGTTTTGCCAATTACTTGCATTGGCTTGCCCCTTGCCTCATTTAAAATAAAAAACTCCTACCCCCTAACCCCTGCACCAACCACCGTTGACAAAAAATAAATAAAATAATAATAATAGTAACCCCCCCCCCAACCCACCCCGTCATAGGCCTGAGAAGAAAATTAATTGAACAAAAATGTCAACAAAGACCGAAAAACTAAAAAAAGAACTAAAAGGAATTATACAGATATAATTAGTTATGTCCTGCTAGCTATATATTGAAGGTCCTAACTTGATAGAGAATATGGTTCCAGCTATCTATTGTTTGATATCTTGCCCCATTTAATCTAGCTGTAGAAAGCTCCATTGTTACAACATCAGCTAATAACTGTTTCCAGTGATTAAAGGGCAGAGAGTGTGGAGCTTGCCATCGCAGCGGCAACATTTTTTTTTGCAGCAGTACTTCCTGCCAGCCAAAATCGTCTCTGAACAATACTTAAAGCTAAAGAATCATCATCATTAAGGAGAAGTAATTTGGGACAACAGGGAATATGTTTTTGTAATACTTTAGATAGATAATTAGTTATCTGTTCCCAGAAACTTTTAACTGTGGGGCATTCCCACATCATATGTGTAAAAGTACCAGTAGTATTTAGAGAACAAAGTGTACAGTTTGGTGACATAGCACGTCTCATTCTATAAGCTTTCTGGGGGGTTAAATATGTTTTATGGACAAAATTTAAATGAATCTGCTGATGATTTGGGTTTCGTGATGCCATAGTAACATTTCCCCAAACTCTGGTCCAATTGATAGAGTGATGGTGTTCTAATCCCAATTCTGTGCTCCACGATTGGATAACAGGTATTAACGAAGTACATCTTTGTGATAGATCTTTATAAATTATAGAGACTTGTCCTTTGGAGAGACCTGCAGTTTTTTTTAGAGAAAGTAATTAACGGGTGAGTAGTTGGTTTGGTCCATGGAACTCCATAGGCTCGCATAGCCGAGCGGAGCTGTAAATATAAAAAAAAGGAGGTGCCAGGTAAGTTATATGACTCTTTCAGATCTGAGAATGTTCTTAGACCATTGTCCTCCATAACATCGCCAAGTACATGAATGCCACAGTTGGACCATGATTGAGCTACAAAACTGCGGCCTCCGCTAAGCAAAAACGGGTTATGAAATAAGGGAGTCTGCTCATGCCACTTAGTATCCCAATTAAGTAACTTTTCATATTTGCGCCATAAAGATATGGCATGCGCTATTATCGGACCATAACGTAATCTACATTGCTTTAGTGAAATATCTGTAAAGACAATGTCTTGTAAACGAATCGGCGCCACAATATGTTTTTCAATATTAAGCCAGGGGGCCTCAGAATTTAAATTAAACCAACTCAACAGAGGACGAAATGATAACGCTTGAAAATATAACTTAAAATTTGGCACAGTTAAACCACCAGATTGCCGCTCATTTTGTAAGGTAGTAAGTTTAACCCGAGCTCGCTTGCCTCGCCATATACATTTTGAGACTGCTCTATGTAAATTTTCCCAATGAGCAACAGGTGGGGCAATAGGAATCATGGAACTACAGAAGTTTACTCGAGGTAATATGTTCATTTTGATAATAGAGACTCTTCCGGAAAGGGAGACAGGTATATTACACCATCGATTGAGATCATTTATGATTGACCTAATGGTTCTATTGTAGTTTACGGACACAATTTTTTCAATTGAAGGAAATATATCAATACCAAGATATTTAAATTGTGTTACAACCGGGATCTCATGGTCAAGCACAGAGTTAGGAGTGGTTCTTAGGTACATTAGTGCTGATTTGGTCCAGTTTATTTTATAACTTGAAATTGAACTGAATTTTTCAAAGATTTTCAGGAGGCTTGAGAGAGACTGAGATACATTCTCCATATATAACAAGATGTCATCCGCATAAAGCGAAATATGATGATCAGTAGAATTTACAGAGATTGGCTTAATGTTTTCTGATTGCCGTATAGCTTGGGCTAAAGGTTCAAGGGATAAAATAAACAAGCTTGCAGAGATCGGATCCCCTTGCCTGCTTCCACGAGTAATTTTGAAAGGAGGAGAACTAATATCTCCGGTTATGACACTGGCTGATGGATTAGAAAATATTATTTTTACCATATTTATAAAATTTTGACCTAGTCCCATATGTTTCAGTACAGCCCAAAGATAGGTCCACTCCAGACGGTCAAAGGCCTTCTCTGCGTCAACAGAGAGAACAGCTGACGACACTTTAGCTTGAGAGGCGGAGTTGACAATGTGAAGGAGACGTCGCAAATTATCAGACGAAAGCCTTTTTTTAACAAAACCACTTTGATCTGGGTGAATCAGTTTAGGTAAAAACTTTTCAAGACGGCAAGATAATACTTTAGAAAATAGTTTGGCATCTGTATTAATTAAAGAAATAGGGCGCCAATTAGAACACTGGTAATAGAAGTACTTTATTGATCCAGAGGGAAATTCAGCACTACAGATCGCTCACAGAAAACATTTAGGTAGTCAAAAATCTAAAATCACGAATAAGAATAAAATAGTCAGGGATATACATTCTGAGATATGTAGCCTATATACATTCTAAAATATACAGCCAAAAATATACAGCAATATATTTCTAGTAATAGAACTGTGTACTTCTTCCACCACTGCTGATTACCTGTAGTACAGTATAGTTACTGTTGAAAACAGAATCAGATTACAGAAAAAGAGGATTACTTGGATTAAACTAAAGGCCCATTTGAAGTCACCTGTAACATTATATAACATTTCGTCAAAGTAATCTTTCCCGTGGCTACTGGGTAGCGTAGTGGACTAAGCACTCGCCTACCACCGCAGAGACTCTGGAATCTAATCCAGCTGTCAGCGGTACCTCCGGCTTGGTCAGTCGTCCCTACTAACACAATTGGCAGTGTTAGCGGGTGGGAAGCCGGTGGGGTATGTGTCCTGTAGTTGTAAACTGTGACTCCTACTGGTCGGTCGGGGCGCCTGTTCAGCAGGGAGGGAATCTGGGGGAAATAGCGTGAACCTCCCATGCGTTACATTCCCCCAGTGAAACTCCTCGCTGTCAGGTGAAAAGAAGTGGCTGGCAACGATGTAGTGGAGGAGGCATGTGGTAGTCCTACACCCTCCCCAGGCAGACAGTGGGGCAATGCGCGCAACGACCAGGAAGGGAATTGGCATAACGACAAAAATTGGGACGGGTGTAAAATACAGAAAGCCCAAAAATATTGGGCGGTCAGGTGGCGTAACGGAGATTGCGTTCGTCACCAACCCCGGAGACGCTGGATTCGCCTGTTCGAATCCAGCTCATAGCTCCGGGGTTGTCACCAGCTTGGCTGGCCATTCGCACTAATACAATTGGCAGTATTAGAGGGTGGGAGAAGCTGGAGGGGTGGGTCCGGGTCGTTGTAAACAGCGACTCCTACAGTTCGGTCGGGGCGCCTGCTAAGCGCGGATAGGATCTAAGGGCGATAGTGTGATCCTTCCACACGTTATACGCTCTCAGTGAGAGTCCGCGCTGCCAGGTGAAAAGAAGCGGTTGATTGGCTAGACGTGTGTCGGAGGAAGCACGTGATAGCCTCCACTCTCCCAGACCGACTGTGGGGGGTAAGTGCGCAGCGACCAGGAAGGGGATTGGGAATTGGCATAACGACTAACATTGGGATGGGAGAAAATTGGAGGAAAAAAGGAGGGGAAAAAAAGCAAAAAAAAAAAAAAAAAAAAAAAAAAAATCATTTTTTTTAATAATGTTATATCCGCGGGGGGGAACACACTCTCTCATTGACGGAACACAGTGTGAGAAGAGCGAATACTAGGAAAGCTGCAGGCCCAGATGGGATAACAGGACAAATACTCAAGTCCTGTGCAAATCAGCTGGCCTGTCCAGACTAAAACGATTTTGGTCGTTTTAGGCAAAGTATTTGATCGTTTGCACCGTTCTGCCACACGGAACTGCATTCTGGCAGCCTGAAGACGATACTTTCTGATACCAGCTCCCAGAGTGCGCAATTCTGAAGACGCCCCCCATTGCGTCACCATCTTTACAAGCGATACGCGTCTTCTCCTGAACCGATGACGCGAATAGCCCACCTCTCCCTTACCTCGCGTGTGAAAACATCACAACAATGGCATGTACAGCTATTGAGCTTGATCGGGCTTTTACAGCTTTACATATGCTGTGCTCTCTATCTGTCTGAAGCGGAGCTGGGTTCTGCTGTAGACACACTCCCGACCGAGGCGCACACACATGCTCACACGCATCTCCCTTAATCTGCATGCAAACCCAGGCAAAAAAAAGAAACATGATACATGTCTTATATGTCCTGGCTAGAAGTGTTTATTAAACACCAGGGCCCTCATTTATCAACTTGACGTATGCACAGATATGTGCTTAAGCCGTGCGTACGATCATTTCTAAGCAAAGTGTGGGATTTATCAATTTGAACTTGTGCTTGACTTTGTGCGTATATTTAAGCACAGGTCGGACCATGCGTACCTGGCGCCCGTTGGTAGAATATATTATTACAACAAGGAAATGAGCTTCTGTGCATTAGTTTCAACACTGGCATGTTCTGTATGAACCGTAATTCATTATAGTTCATTGTAAAATAGCAACAGTAGTGTAATTATGGTCAAAACCCTATAAATAGCATTTGGAATAATAGATCTTTCTCTCAGAATGAATGCAGCATGGTTTATATAGCGTTATCGGAATATACGGGGTGTACTGACTGACTGCGCTCCACGTAGCTCAACTCGTTATTATTTTGCGCACAGACCGCAGAAACACGGGAACGTTTTGATCATATTTAAAAGGCTTTACGTTAAACGAAACAAGTGGAATTTCGAAGCTGTAAGCAGAATACAAGTCATATGAACACCCACGATATAGTGTTCTTCCCCCTTTTTACTGTATAAGAAAGAATAAAAAATGCAATGAGACCAGGGTGTATGTGTATTACAAAACCCTTGCAATAATGTGTCTCAAATGAATGAAAAGCATACATGCTCTGGACACAGAGCATATATCGTCTGGGTGATATGGTATTATGCTTACAGAATTCCACGTATTTAGTTTTACAATGTCAAAGCCTTTTAATGTAAATCAAAACGTTCCCGTATTTCTGCAATCTATGTGCAAAATAATAACGAGTTGAGTTCTAACAAAGAACATATTACATGCTGGTATGCTGATAGAGTAAACTATTATATGAATATGATATGATATAAGGTATACACTGGTCCGTCGCATACACTGGTATGCGCAAGTTACTGTTGCATAATGTAGGCTATGGCTGCTATTATATGTAATTCATATAGGCTACCTAATAGTATATGATTTTTAGAGGGATCTATTTTGTTGTCGGTAATACCGACAACAAAATAGATGCCTCTAAAAATCATATTATAGCCAATCGAACACAACTAATAAAGGCATTCATATTACAGCACGGTTATAATGACACACAACCAACGCCAAACAGTGGTCAACGAACGGTCTTTATTAGTATTTTGAGCTGTCCAGGCAGAATTGCAGCAATGGTCTTAGGGAGCCGTTGATATCTGACATCACCGTGTACAAGTCCGCCTTTTATTTATCCCATAACACGCGTTGTGTCTTCTTGGTTCGGCAGCGCCTCAGTGAACAATCTCCCGTGGAGTTTCTCAGAGTTCCGCTCGGGTCAGTCCATTATTTCACATCCCAAGGGGGGTGTTTCATGACCATATATGGATAATCATGCACGAGCATTGACGGTAGAACAAAGAGGTATTTATCAACACGGAGGAGCATAGGACCTGTGTACGCACGGTTGATAAATCCCAATATTTCTGTGCGTGCACTCATTCTAAATTCTGTGCTTACGTGTGGAAATAGAACATTTTCTACGTCACGTTGATGAATGAGGGCCCAGGAGTTATTATTAAACAACAATGGCATCAGTGCATTCGTGTTACAGAAGCTACTGTATATTGAGCTAATCGGGAGGCTACTGTGATGCAATACATGATACTAACTAGAGATTAGCGTCACATAGCTGGCCTTTTTCTGAAAACCCAAGCACATATTGTTCCATACAGGGGTGTAAAGTACTTGAGTAATTGTACTTCGTTACAATACTTAAGTACTGTTTTGGGGGATTTGTACTTTACTCAAGTATTATTAGGTTTGTATACTTCATACTTTTACTCCATTACATTTCAGAGAAAAAAAACATACTTTTTACTCCCTACAGACCTACAAAGTACAAATCTCGCAGGTCCAACCATTTTAATTAATATTTTTGAATTGTTTATCTGGCCAAACTAACGTTATTAATCCTGCGACCGCAGGTAAACAGCCAATCAAATCCCCATCAATGGAAAATGAACCCGCCCATACCCATGCTGATTGGTCCTTGTGCAAGACTAGAAAGCGGGGATCTTTGATTAAACACCTGCTATCAGAAGAATAGAGTCAGAGTGACAAGCCATAGAAGATGGCCACAATGAGTGATGAAGAGGACGAAACGGTCTGCGACGGCGTGGATGGACAAGACGAGCATCCATGGCCTATCATCTACATAAAAAATACATAGTTCAAGGACTCCAACCTCATAGTGTTGTTGAGTTGCCATCATTCAAAAACCTGATAAATGGTTTGCGACCAAGCACTAACGTCATTACGAGGCCCACTGTCTGCTCGAAGATCAGCAAAGCTGCTCAAACCATGAAAGAGAAAGTCACTGCTGCTATGAGTGAAGTTGAATGGATCGCGACTGTGGTGTTATGTTAATATGTGTGCGCTATACGAGAGTGTACAGGCCACCGTACCGGGGTCAGGCAGAGTACGAGAGGAGCCTAGAATGGACACCCGTGTAATGTAGCTACGGATAAGCTAATAAAGATACTGACAACCAAAGCAGAGGACTCGCGTATTTGTTACCGTGTGAAGTAACACGACATGGTGTCAGAAGTCCTGCAAGAGTTGTGTATGAGTTCGGTCGGACGTTAAGCGCCATTTGAGACTCGTTGATGACGAAGAAAAGCAGAAGGAAGAAAAAAAAGATGGACATGGCTAACAACGCTGTAGCCCCGGGAGCGGCAGCGGTTTCAAGTGCTACGTTTAGCATCCAGCCTCCCGAGTCCTTCGACTTTTCAAAGCCGCAAGAGTGGGCCAAGTGGATACGCAGGTTCGAAAGATTCCGTCTGGCAAGTAACCTAAATGCTAGCTCTGAAGATAATCAAGTCAACACGCTAATATATTGTATGGGCGATGAGGCGGACGATATTTTACGTGGATTAAATCTGGCTGTTGATCTACGACGTACGTACCAAGGAGTGCGGGATGGATTGCAAGGTTTCTTCGTGGTCAAGAAAAACGTGATCTATGAACGAGCCAAATTTAATATGCGCAAACAGGGAGAATGTGAAACAGTCGACTCCTTTGTGACGGCATTGTATGCGCTGGCGGAGCATTGTACATACGGAGTGTTACATGATGAACTTATACGTGACAGGCTTGTCGTCGGTCTGATGGATAAGCGGCTGTCAGAACGCATGCAGCTGGACCCAGACTTGACCCTGGAGAAGGCATTGAACATGGCGAGGCAGAGTGAGGAGGTGAAACGACAGCAATCCTCTCTGCGAGGGGACGCCAGGACAGAGGCAAGTGACATTAAATCGGTGGACAGGGTGTTTAAGAGCAGTAGCAAGAATTATGCTAAGAACAGCCCCCAACAGGCTAACAGCTACCCAGCCAAATCACACAGTATTCAGTAATCAAGGGGGAGAAGTGTCCAGTGTCATAAATGTGGCAGTTCTCAGCTCCACCAACAGCGCGATTGCCCTGCTAATGAGGTGAAATGCCATTCATGTGGGAAGATGGGGCATTATAAACGTGTGTGTAAATCTTCCAAAAATGTACATGAGGTTGAAGAAGACTATTCCTGCTCCTGTGATGGGGAGGAGGAGCACATGTTCTTGGGCAGCATCACAACTGATGGTGAGCCATGGATGGTCGACATAGACATCAATGGCAGACGTGTGCCATTCAAAATAGACACTGGCGCTGATGTTACTGTGATGCCTCACACTGTATTCAGAGAGATCTACACACACAAGGATCCACCTACCCTACAGAAAGCAACAAAACCACTGATGGGACCTGGGAGGAGTCCACTAGATGTTGTGGGCGTCGCCAAGCTGTTGCTGAGGAGAGGAGAGAGAGAGGTGTTGGAGGACGTGTACGTCGCTTGACACCTGCACTCAGCGTTGTTGGGGAGACCTGCTATCAGCAAGATGGAGCTTGTGGCACGTCTAGACAGTATCACAATGGAGACGCTCAAGACCACCTACCCGAAGATATGCAGTGGTCTCGGTGAGATGAAACAGCCGTTTGCAATCAGGCTGAAACCGGGGGCTCAACCATTCTCACTGAAAACGCCCAGAAGGATTCCATTGCCACTGATGGACAAAGTCAAGCAAGAACTGTCCCGCATGGAAAGCCTCGGAGTGATCAGCCGGATCGAGGAGCCAACCGACTGGTGCGCTGGCATGGTAGTAGTCCCTAAGAAGAAGACAGAGGAGGTACGCATATGTGTCGATCTCACAAACCTCAATGAGTCAGTGTGCCGGGAGAAATACACCCTGCCAACAGTCGAGGAAACACTGGGAATGCTGGCCGGAGCCAGGATATTCAGCAAGTTAGACGCAAACATGGGATTTTGGCAAATACCCCTGACTGAGGAGTCGTCAAAGTACACAACCTTCATCACGTTGTTTGGTCGTTACCACTTTAATCGCCTACCTTTCGGCATCGCCTCCACCCCAGAACACTTCCAAAACAGAATGGTGACTGAGATCACAGAGGGGCTGGAGGGTGTCGTCTGCCACATGGATGATGTGCTGGTGTGGGGCCGATCACAAGAAGAGCATGACGCTCGTCTGCATGTCGTGCTGGGGAGGATCGAGAAAGCAGGAATCACCCTGAACACCGACAAGTGCGACCTGTCAAAAGAAGAGGTGACCTTTCTAGGCCATGTGATCTCCAGCAGTGGCATTAACCCCGACCCGAGTAAGACGGATGCCGTGAGGAGGATGGAGGAGCCGACAAATGTCAGTGAGCTGAGGAGCTTTCTCGGCATGGTAAACCAGCTGGGGAAGTTTATCCCGCAGCTGGCGGAGAGAGACAAGCCCCGGCGAGACCTTCTGTCAAAGAAGAACTGCTGGCTGTGGGGCATCGAGCAGGCCAGAGCCTTTCAAGATTTAAAAGATGCACTAATATCTCCACCAGTGTTGGCCATGTACGATAACCACAGGGAGTGCAAGGTCTCAGCGGATGCGTCGTCGTACGGCTTGGGGAGTGTGCTTCTCCAAGAATGGGATGGAGTGTGTCGCGGTCTCTCACACAGACTGAGCAGAGATACGCACAGGTTGAGAAGGAGGCCTTGGGCTTGACCTGGGCTTGCGAGAGGTTTAGAAATGTTCTCATCGGCAGACACTTCCAGCTGGAGACGGACCACAAGCCTCTCCTGAGTCTCCTGGGGTCTCAGGCGTTGGATGATCTCCCTCCACGGATTCTGCGCTTCCGGATGCGCCTGATGCGCTATTCCTATTCGATTGCACATGTGCCAGGGAAGAGCTTGTGGACTGCTGATACGCTCTCACGTGCTCCTGTGAAGAGGAGAGAGACACCAGAGGAGAAGGAGTTATTTGAGAATACAAATATCTATGTGGACATGGTAATGGAGAACCTGCCAGCGAGCACTGCCTACCTGGACGAGCTGAGAGAGCAGTTGGAGGGGGACAGTGTGTGCGCACAGGTGAAGCAGCGGTGTGCAGAGGGATGGCCAGCACACAACAGTGAACCGGCTCTCAGGCTGTACTGGGCAGAACAGGCGTCACTCACAGTAGAGGATGGACTGTTGCTGAGGGGAAGCAGGCTTGTAATCCCTTCAACAATGAGAAACGACGTGCTTGCCAGGCTGCATGAAGGCCACCAGGGGGTGGTAAAGTGCAGGGAGCGCGCACGGCAGTCTGTATGGTGGCCCGGGCTCAGCCAGCAGCTGAATGAGCTGGTCCTCAACTGCCGAACATGCAGCAAAGAGAGAGAGAATCAAAGGGAGCCCCTGATGCCATCTCAATACCCGGAGCGACCGTGGCAGAAGTTGGGAGCAGACCTGTTCATGCTGGAGAGCAAAACTTACCTGCTGGTCGTGGATTATGCATCAAGGTACGTGGAGATCGCTCTGCTGACTCCCACAAAATCAACAGACGTCATCCACCACCTGAAGTCAATTTTCGCACTGCACGGTATCCCGGAGGAACTGGTGACCGATAATGGGCCGCAATTCTCCGGAATGGCCTTTGCAGCGTTTGCGACATCATATGGGTTTCACCATGTCACAAGCAGCCCGAGATATCCCCAGAGTAATGGGGAGGCAGAACGTGCTGTCAAGACGGTAAAAGGCCTCCTGAAAAAGGCAGCCGACCCATACCGTGCTCTGCTGGCATACAGAGCCACCCCGTTGCATAACGGATACAGTCCAGCCCAGCTTCTTATGGGGAGGAGACTCCGCACAACGGTGCCAACGCTTCCTGCTCTACTGGTCCCTACTCTTCCCGACAGTAAGGCGGTTGTTCTGAAGGAAGAAGAGAAGAGAATGAGAGATGCACAAAGCTACAACCGGCGTCATCGTGCACGAAGTCTCGACAGGCTCCCTCCAGGAAAGGAAGTGTGGGTCACAGATCAAAGTGCAACTGGAGTTGTGGTCAGCAGTCACCCCACTCCACGTTCGTACATCATAGATGGACCCCATGGAACATTAAGGCGAAACCGTCGCCATCTTGTCCCCATGGAGCCCTCACCGGAGCAGAGTGCAGCAGAACCTACGGAGCAGGATGTCCTGGAACCACCAGCTACTCCCAGAACCAGGTCTGGGAGATGTGTGGTGAAACCAACTAGGTTGGACTTGTAAGAGACAGTAGAGAGAGAGTAAAGAAATGTGACATTCCTGCAATAGAATGAAAGAGGTTTATGGTTAAGCTAAGACATGTGTTTCATGTTTATAATATATATATATTCGTTTAGATATAATGTCGAAAGAAAGCAATTGCTATGTTTAATATAGGCTATGGTTTATATGGCGTTAAAGAAAATGTTTAGATCAGTTCAGATCGGAACAGACCTTTTAGATATAGAGGCAGAATAATCCTCTAAGGTCTGGGGAATCAATGACAGTCTACCCATTGATTCTAGAAAGGGAGATGTGGTGTTATTAATATGTGTGCGCTATACGAGAGTGTACAGGCCACCGTACCGGGGTCAGGCAGAGTACGAGAGGAACCTAGAATGGACACCCGTGTAATGTAGCTACGGATAAGCTAATAAAGATACTGACAACCAAAGCAGAGGACTCGCATATTTGTTACCGTGTGAAGTAACACGACAGCGACAACAACAGATTGCTGGACAGCCCGACGAAGAAGTTTCATTGGGGTAACCGCTCACTGGATCGACACTGAAAGCTTTGAAAGGCGTTCTGCTGCAGAAGACTGAAGGGCTCCCATACTTTCAATGTTTTGGCCAGTGCCTTAAATGACATTCACTTGGAGTACAAAATCCGCATTATGCTGTGGTTAATATTGTGATATTATTCAGGGTATACTCCAGTATTCTGTGGTTAATATTGTGATATTATTCAGGGTACTCCAGTATTCTGTCTTTAATATTGTGATATTATTCAGGGTATACTCCAGTATTCTGCCTTTAATATTGTGATATTATTCAGGATAATCCAGTATGCTGTGGTTAATATTGTGATATTATTCAGGGTACTCCAGTATTCTGCCTTTAATATTGTGATATTATTCAGGGTACTCCAGTATTCTGCCTTTAATATTGTGATATTATTCAGGATAATCCAGTATGCTGTGGTTAATATTGTGATATTATTCAGGATACACCATTCTGTTTTTATTGTCATATTATTCAGGATACTACAGTATTCGGCCTTTAATATTGTGATATTATTCATGCTGTGATGTGAATGCCGTCCATGTTAGTTTACCTTCAATGGAGAAGTGCATTAAATAATTTTAATGCAAAAAAAGTGTCCTCTGTTCTTTCATGGTCTATCACAGAACATATTCCATTGTGGGCAGAGTGTATGCTTGGTTTCATTCCAGCCTTGCCTAAACAGCTGATGATTTCACTAATTGGCTCACCTCTTCAACTAACTCACCTGGTGCAATGTATAGTTAAAATGAAAACTTGGCCGATGATGGAATGAGTTTGAGACCCCTGGTCTATCCCTTTCAAAAAAAAAAAAGTTTACTTTTACTTTTTAATACTTAAGTACATTTAAAAGTAGGACTTTTTTACTTTTACTCAAGTGTGTTTTTAGCCAGATACTTTGACTTTTACTTGAGTCAGATTTTGAGACAGTACCCATACTTTCACTTAAGTATCATTTCTACTTGTTACACCCCTGGTTCCATAGCATACGCCTTCAGTTGATCATGACAAATCCTCTCTTACCTTGACGATTAAAAAGCCTCCATAATTTAGTAAATAAAGCTGTAGCCAGCCAGCTAGCATTGATGCTATTCAAAATTCTATCCACATTAGCTAAATAGCTAACCAACTAAATACAATAGACAGTGGTATCCTGAGGTAACGTTAAATACAACGTTTGCTAGTCGAAATGACTGTACACACACAGGGACAAGTTAAACATCAATCAATTCATTTATTCCAACAGGTAGTTTGAGCTGTATGTGAGCCGCGGTCTTTCTCTCCTCTCCTTTGGAAACGAATGACGTTACGTTAGCTCGAAAAGCACAGAACCGGCCGACACAAGTTCTTCTTCTTCTTCTTCTTCTTCTTCTTCTTCTTCTTCTTCTTCTTCTTCTTCTTCTTCTTCTTCTTCTTCTTCTTCTTCTTCTTCTTCTTCTTCTTCTTCTTCTTCTTCTTCTTCTTCTTCTTCTTGTCAATTTCCGGCGGACTACACATCTAGGCGTATTGCCGCCCTCCACATTCAGATTCAGATTCAGATTCAGACAACTTTATTGATCCCCGTGGGGCAATTCATATTTGCAGCTTCACCACAAGCAACAAAGACAAACAAACAACAAAACATCTCAACGACAGCACGGAAAATAAAAAGAGAAACACTCCATGTGATACAATCCAGCAATAAAAGTAAAAGTAAAAACAGACAACCAAGTGCAAAAGGCTACTTAAAATGACTACTGTCTGTGTTTAAAAGTCTGATAGCCGAGGGGACAAAAGATTTGGCGTAGCGGTTGGTCCTACTTGGTGGGACGTCATAACGGCGGCCAGAAGGCAACAGTGAAAACCGCTGAGACAGAGCGTGGAGAGGTTGATTTGTGATGCTCGTCCCCTTCTTGACCACCTGGTCCGTCCAGAGAGAACATAGGTCTCTCTGTTTTACTCCAATTATTTTGGAGCACACTTTCACAATATACTGTAGGCTGTTCCTATCTTTAATAGACAGGCCACTTAACCAGCAGATAAAAGAAAAAGTTAGGAGGCTTTCAATAAAAGAACTATAAAAAGTGCTCAGGATCTTCGCACTAACATTAAAAGAGTTCAGCTTTCTTAGCAGGTAGATCCTCTGCTGACCTTTTTTAACAATAGACTGTATTTAGGTTGAACTTCAGTTTACAATCAAACACAGTTCCCAGGTATTTGTACGATTCAACAGTCTGGACGTCCTCATCGTGAATTACACTAGCTACACTGGCTTGATGATCGGGGTTGTGTCTGAAGTCAATTATCATGTCCTTAGTCTTAGAGACATTGAGGTCCAAGTAATTCTCATCACACCAATTCACAAAGTCGTGAAGTACAGGTCCATGATCAGTTTCGGAGCGCTGCAGTAGGGATACCAGGACAGTGTCATCTGAAAACTTAACCAGATGCCTTTGGTCATGAAGCGATCTGCAGCTGTCCGTGTACATAATAAATAAAAGGGGAGACAAAACGCAACCTTGGGGGGAGCCAGTGTTGGAAATCGACATGTTGGACATCTGCCCATTGACAAAGACCTGCTGGACCCTCTCAGTGAGGACATTTTAAATCAGCATGAGAAGCTGGTGTGGGAGACTAAAATGAGAGTCAAGCCTCTCAATTAAAATGTGGGGCTGCATTTTATTAAAAGCAGAGGAGAAATCTGCAAATAAAAGTCTAGCATGAGCTCCAGGTGTTTCCAGGTGTTTATACACAATGTCCAAGATGAAGAGCATAGCATCCTCCACCCCTTTACCTGGCTGATATGCGAATTGAAGGGGATCTAATGACAGTGAGAGCACTGTAGAAACAATAGACTAATGGCGGGTCGCGACCAGGGATGCGTTCTTCATGGGACGAGGCTGCACTGTGTGCAGCCAAAGTTTTGTGAGCAGAAGCGTGTGCACGCACACACACGGATGTGCACGGCACGCGCATGCACACAGGAATGCACTTCACTCGCCAACTCGCTATATGTACCCCACCTGGGCTACTTTGCATATCAATAGCGCCGGTCGTCAGGTGTGTTAAAGACGTTCTCAGATACATTCACACAGAACTTGTGAATGAAATGTGTTACATTCCATTCGTAGAGGCAATTAGGCATCGTCTTACAGGAGATGAAGAAAGAAGGGCTGTCTTGGCAAGATCTGGAGCGGAGGGCACAAGGCCGAAGAGGATGGAGGAGCTTCGTCGATGGCCTATGTTCCTTTGGGAATTTAAAGGCCTAAGTAAGTAAGTAAAGTTTAGTCTGTGCCAGAGCCTTATAATCTGTGACTCTGGTCTGTGTTTAAGCGAGGGAACATTTATGCGCATGCGCGGGAGCGCTCGCACACGCCGGGGAGCGTGCGTGCACGTGGCGTCATTAGCGTGCGTGCAGCCAATGTTGATAAGAGGAACGCAACTCTGGTCACGACCACAAAAGCCGCACACCACCACCTACTGCACAATCCATTCTACAATATCCTTCTTCTCCTTCTTCAGTCGGCCACCAACTATGTAGGGCACTACCGCCATCTTCTGGTATCATTTCCTCCTACAATGTCCATTCCCCTCACCATCATGAAGTGCAGCTAACGCTGCTACTTCCCGATTAGGCCCCCCTCTGTGATGCACTCACTGCCTCCTGAGTTCTGACTCTGGCCTTCTTGGTTACCTACAATCCCCTTATTTAACTAACCAATCACTTCCTCCCACCTCAGACCCTCCATACCCAAGTGCAGAATTGCCACTTTAACTACCAACTTGATCCTTTCCGTTCTACTCTTAACCAAAGCTGTCGTGTTAACCACTCCTGCCACAAAGGCCACAATATTAAATTTCTCCTCCCACACCCTATTTTTAACCTCTTGCACCACCCTCTCTGCCAAATGTCCTTCCCCAACCCCCTGTCCCTTACCTTGATCTCCCTGACCTACCACCCTAGCTGCCTCCGCATACGACATCTTTCCTTCCCTTCTCACTCTCTGAACCACTACCTCCCTCTTCATCACCTCACAACCCCTAAACGCTACACTATGCTCCCCACCACAGCTACAACACTTCGGCCCCACTCCCTCTCCACACTTCCCATAATCATGTTCCCCGCCACACCTCGCACACCTCAGCTTCCTCCTACACGCAATGGCTATATGGCCAAACTCCTGGCACCTATAGCATCTCAGCGGATTCTGAACAAACTCCCTAACCCTGATCGCCATATACCCTACAAACACCTCTCTAGGAACAACCTCACCCTCAAACTGAATAACTACCGTCTCCGACTCTATCCTATCTGCTCCCCTCTTCATCCTCTCTGCACTCCTAATGTTCTCATTACGCCTGTTACTCTTCAAATCCCCTACCAGCTGCTCTATACTAACGTTGATTGGAATCCCAGTAATTACCCCCTTGCAACCACCATCCCTTTTCTCCCCTACTCTCACTACTCTATAGACCTTCACTTTGCCAATGCTCCTTACTGTCCTTGCCTTCTCTACCTGCTCCAAACTCACACACCCTATAAACAAGTTCCCATCCCCCAACACCCTTCCGTACCTCACCTCTCCTACTAACTGCGCTTTAATAAGTTCTGACAGCTGACCCGGCTCTATATTCCTAACTCCCTCTTCCCCCTCAAATCGCACCACTACATTCAACCCTTCTGCAGAACCCTTTCCTTTACCCTCATCCTCTGACCCACTCAAGCTATCTCCCCTCTCTTTCTTCCTCTTACTCCCCTTCCCCTCACTTACCTCACTCTTCTTCCCCACCTTTGTCCACCCTTCTCCCCCACTCTCCTCCCCACTACACTCCATACTGTCCCCACCGTCCCCTTCCCTCTGTCACGGCCATTCCCATCCCTATCGCTGTCTATCTCGCCCAACTCACACCATTTACTCCCATCATGATCCTCCCAATACCCCGGACAGCCGCTCACAGGCCTGGGCCACCAATCGCGAGGTCTCCGCTGTTCCCGATCTCTCACAACTACACTGTCCGCCTTCCACCACCGCTTACTACTCCCACACCTGTCTTCGCTGCACAGTTCCGACGGAGGCAGACGCCGCCACATGGCGCACCTCTCCAAATCCATCCTCCCACATGAACATGCCATACTTTCCAAACATTCAACCACTGCCTGCCCAGATTGTTGACAGGTTGCTGGCTGCTAGTAGCAGCTTGAACCTAGCCACTCCAGAACGGAACGAAGCTTCACTTCCCGCAAGGAAACTTCAACTCAAATAAAACACTTCACGGAATGTTGTCGCAAAAACCTACTTACACAATCAATAACGTACCTCAGTTGAACTAGCTTTAATCTTCTTCTTTTGAATTTCCGGCAGTCTCGCAGACACAAGTTAAGCTGCTAGCAACAGACACTATAACACTTCCGGTCGGGGGTTTTCAAAATAAAAGAAACAGGAAAGACATTTATTTTGTAAATTTGTGGCATGCACTTATTATCTTGAGACATTTTCGTTTTTACGAAAACCTTAAAAACGAAACGAAAACGAAACAGATCAAAATCATTTTAGTCTGGACAAGGCCTTAATCTATCCCTGGCCGAGTCCATGGTCCCTGCCTGCTTCAAGGTGTCCACTATAATCCCTGTACCAAAAAACTCCTCCCCCCAATGACTACAGATCGGTGGCACTCACCTCTGTGGTCATGAAATGTTTTGAGAGGCTGGTCAAGGATCACATCTGTGCCTCCCTCACGCACTGCATACCCAGTGGCGGCTGGTGAATTTTTCTCCAGGGTGGTCGATACCAAAAATTAACATGTACCAAGGTAGCACAATGTCACACTGCACACAAACACGCGCATGCATCGCGAAACCACACACTGAGTAGCCTACTGTGTGCGTCAGAGAAACCACAAGCATACGGATATTTAAGTAGGTACAGTTACAGTACAACTATCACCATTGCCATCAATCAATATGATCACAGAGTCCATGCAGCTAGGTTTCTCCTGTTAAATGAATAAAACAATTTAAAATGAATAAAAACAATTAAAAAGACTAACAACCAGTGAAATGGAAGAACCTAAGAGTAAAATAAAATAAAAATAATAGTAAAATGAATAGAAGTAAAAAATAAAAGTAAAAGAAAATTCAGGCAAAAGCCTTGTTAAAAAGAAATGTTTTTAGGCCCCTTTTAAAAACCTCGACGGATTGTGGTGCTCTCAGGTGGATGGGGAGAGCATTCCAAAGTCTGGGTGCGGCGGAGCAGAAGGCGCGATCACCCATGGAGTGCAGTTTAGTCCTGGGAGCTTTGAGGAGGTAGGCTGTGCCGGAGCGGAGGGAACGTGAGGAGGACTGGGGGGTGAGGAGTTCCTTGAGATAGGCAGGGGCACCACCGTGTACGCACTGGTGAGTGAGGAGGGACACCTTGTACTCAATTCTGTGTTCCACGGGGAGCCAGTGAAGGGATCTGAGGGTGGGGGTGATGTGATCATATTTGCGCACCCTCATCAGGATCCTAGCAGCGACATTCTGGATGGTTTGCAGTTTTTTAATGCTTTTGCTAGGAATCCCGATGAGGAGTGCATTGCAATAGTCCAGCCTGGAGGAAACAAAAGCGTGGACGAGTTTCTCCGAATCTGCCAGGGTGAGTGAGGGGCGGAGTTTAGTGATGTTACGGAGGTGAAAGAAAGAGGTCTTGCAGAGGTGTTTGATGTGTGTATCATATGTGAGGTGGGGGTCCATTTTCACGCCCAAGTTGGTGACAAGGGTGGAAAGGGGAATGTCCTGACCGGAGAAGGAGATGGTGGTGATGGTGGTTGACCGGACCTGGTGTGGGGTACCGATCAGCATGGCTTGTGTTTTGGAACTGTTGACCTGGAGAAACCTGTGGTTCATCCACGCCTTAGTCTCCTCCAGGCAAGTGGTCAGTGTGGGGGGTGATGAAGGTGATGATGGTGTGATCTGGATATATAACTGGGTGTCGTCAGCGTAGCAGTGGAAAGACACACCGTGCCGGCCGATGATGCCGCCGAGGGGGAGCATGTACAGGGTGACTCTCTCTCTCTCTCTCTCTCTCTCTCTCTCTCTCTCTCTCTCTCTCTCTCTCTCTCTCTCTCTCTCTCTCTCTCTCTCTCTCTCTCTCTCTCAGATCCATCCAATAATAATCACATATGTATATCTTGTCATTTTAAACAAGTTACCATTCATTGTCCGGGTGATTATGTTGCAATTTTGTGCTCATTCCCAAAATGCTCTTTGAGTAGATGTCTTGCCCTCTGATAGCCCTGTGATGGAGGCAGATGTTGGCAGCTGCGGACCAGGTTTTTTGGATGTCCTCTTGTTTATTGCTCTAGGAAGTGTAAGCAGTCACTGTCATCATCAGTTATTTTCTCCACTCCTCCCTCAAATGCACTGATAAAACCTTCATATTTTAATGGATCACCATCATACACAGGAATGTCTCTTGGTGGTAGAGTGGAATACAGATTTTGCTTAACCAGCAAAGCAGTTATGTCATTGTCTTTGTAGCACATTGCAAATATCACCGGCAGGGGGTGTAGTATGAATGACATGACCTTGTGGCTCCTTTTCCAAATGAACCTGTATATTTTCAGTTTGAACATGTTGGCTGTGGAGAGAATATTGCATTGGAGGAGTCATAGAATGAGCTTTGGCAGGTTTTTCACAAATAGGCTGTTTAGGCCTCACAACCTGTGGCGGGGAGGGAGGCTTTGTTTCCCTTAGGAAAGCAGTTATGTCATTCTGTGTTGTTCTTGCTGTACCTCATTTTCTCTTCTGAGTTGTTCCTGTTGCATTTTGAGTTGTTCTTGCTGTACCTCATTTTCTCTTCTGAGTTGTTCCTGTTGCATTCTGAGTTGTTCTTGTTGTGCCTCCAGTTTATGTTTCTTGTCTAAGGCAGCAACCTTTTCCATTATAGCAGCCTTTTTGGCCTGAGCTATAATACGAGCAGATGAGGTGGAAGATGTTTTTGATGCAATGGATTTGTGTGTGGATCTTGATTTTGAAGTATTTGATACACTGTCATGAGGTCCAATATCATCAGAATTTACATGACTCAGTCTTTCACCTTCAGTAGTGACATGTGTTTCCTTTTCAACAGTGACATGTATTTGCTGTTCCACTTCTGATAGCCACAGATGTACATCCTGTATAAAACCTTCTAGAATGTAAATTTTTGGTTGAAACCATTTGTTTTGCCTTTCAATTTCCTCTTCTGGTAATGGTAAAATCATCAATGATGAATGACTTTCCTTTGCTTCATCACACAGAGTGGTTCATTCATTCAAATGGCGTTTTACTGCATTTGCATTTTCATTTGACTTCATGAGCCCTTTCAATACATCTCTTGATTTAGCAGCCTTTTTGACACACAAGCCTCTTGTCTTCTGACAGTTCTCAACCAACATTTCCAAGCCTTTGGCTGTATTCTTCAACTCCAACATTGCCATCTTGTGGCTGAGCATCACTGTTGCCATCAGACATGATAGTTCATTCACAGATTTCCAACAGCTTAATTCACAACTCACCCAGTAGAGCTGCGCAGGTGTTTCCAATCACCCCAATCAGCCACCACGTTGGCTGTGAAACAATCTGTCCTTCTGAAGCCTTTGATGATGTCCTAGTTTCACTCATGGCTGTAGAGCGTCGTTCTTACTTGAATGTAACAGCAATTGTTCCTTTCCAATGTCCTGCTTTCTCTTGCCCGTTACTTCACAGGTATGATAGGGAGTGATCTTACGCAGTAGACACAGCAATGATGGATGTCCAGTTGTGATTCCAGGTTTAGGGGTGTTTATTGGTGAAGTTGCAGTTGTACATACAATTTATTGCCAGTGTGGGTTCTGTAGGATTTATATGGTATTCTATATTTATTTGGTATTTCTTTCTGCTTCTGGCTGCTGAGCTGCTGAGCTTCTGAGCTACTGTGTCCTTCCTGATTACTGCACCTGTGACCCTCTAAATACCTAACCAGTGCTGTCAAATCTCGCCACCAGGTGTCCAATAATAATATTACAAATAATAAATAATATGCCACCATCATAATGGCTCCTACAGTCTGGTTATTTATATTGTGATATGGCAATATAACGTTGTATTAGGGGTCTCTCCTGGAATGTTTGGCTTGTCGAAGCTATTCCTTTGTTCCTGCCTGGTGGTAAAACGTTAGCTACAGGCTAACATTATGACAGCCAACCTGATTGTCGCTAGCGTTTCCTATGATGGGAGATCAATGAATATAATCTGACAGAATGTTTGACCCTTTTACACCTAGCGTCCCAAATCTGAACCTTCCTGAACTTGAACTTCATCGGTTTGTGATAGATTATTAGTTACTGGGAGTACCTCATATTTGGTACCATTTTGAAGCTAACAACTAGTTCAAGTTTCAAGTTTCTTTATTAGTTGTCATACAGAAGTACAGAATACTTTTATACAAAATGCTTCTTTCTGTGAGACTGTGCTAGGCAAAAATAGATAATAAAATAAGTATAGCAAGTATAAAATAGAAGTCAAGTACGTAGACAAAAATGTTCAGTATATACATATATACAATGCTCTATGTAGAGTACAAGTAACTGAGTTACCATACAATATACTATACAGTGCAAAGCAGAAGTGGGATGAGGTACAATTTAGGTACAATATAATTTACAGTAAGGTGTAATGAGGTATGGGTTGTAGTGCAAATTCTTTACCGATAAATATAAAGTGTGCTTAGGTGTACTAAAGTGGTTAAAGTGGGTGCTGCAGTGAGTTGTATGTTTAAAGTGAGTGTGTGGATGTGTGTGCTGTGAGTGCATTTGATGGTTGTTACATAGTGTTATTGTTCGTTGAGCATCCTGATGGCCTGGGGATAGAAGCTTCTTCTGAGTCTTTCTGTGCTTGCCATGAGACTCCTGTATCACTTGCCTGACCGCAGCAGTTCAAAGAGGCAGTTGTTTGGGTTGCTCGAGTCTTGGATAATTCTCTTAGCCTTGCCCATACACCGCTTGTTGTAAATGCCCTGGAGAGTGGGAAGCCCCCCTCCAATTGTGCGTTCGGCTGAGCGGGCCACTCTCTGTAGTCTGCTACGGTCTTGTGCGGTGCTATTCCCAAACCAGGAGGTGATATTGCCAGTCAGTATGCTCTCTATTGTGCATGAGTAGAAGTTCTTAAGGATCTTTTGACTGACTTGGAACTTCCTTAGGCATCTGAGGAGGCGTTGCCGTGCCTTCTTCACAACACTGTCAATGTGTGAGGTCCATGTCAAGTCCTCGGATATGTGGACTCTGAGGTACTTAAAACTGTTCACTCTCTCAACCGGTGCCCAGTCGATGCTGAGGGGGCTGTAGTCCCTGACCCCCGACCTCCTAAAGTCCACAATCATCTCCTTTGTTTTGCTGACGTTCAGGGAGAGGCTGTTCTCTTGACACCATCCCACTAGAACCTTGACCTCCTCCAGGTAGGCCCTCTCGTTGTTTGCAGAGATCAGGCCCACCACTACTGTGTCGTCAGCAAATTTGATGATTGTGTTGTTGTTCCGCTGTGCCACACAGTCATGTGTGTACAGGGAGTAGAGGAGGAGACTCAGAACACAGCCCTGGGGGGCCCCTATGTTGAGAGTGATGGATGAGGAGGTGCAGTTGCCTGCTCTCACCACCTAGGGTCTGCCCGTCAGGAAGTCCAAGACCCACTGGCAGAATTCATAGTTCAAGCCCAGGTCCCCGAGCTTGGCTATGAGTTTGGAGGGGACTATGGTATTGAATGCTGAGCTGTAGTCGATGAACAGCATTCTCACATAGTTCCCCTGCCTCTTGTCCAGGTGTGATGCTGCTGTGTGCAGCACATGGGCTATGGCGTCCTCCGTGGACCCGTTGGGGCAGTATGCAAATTGCAGGGGGTACAGGTTGATGGGGAGGGAGGAGCAGATGTAGCCCTTCACTAGCTTCTCAAAGCACTTCATGGCTATGGAGGTGAGCGCTACAGGGCGGTAGTCGTTGAGGCAAGCAGGCTTGGATTTTTTGGGTACAGGGATAATAGTGGACTTCTTCAGACAGGTGGGGATGACAGCCTGTTCCAAGGACAGGTTAAATATGTCAGTGAATACCGGGGCCAGTTGGTCGGCACAGACTTTTAGGACGCGGCCGGGGATACCGTCCGGTCCTGCTGCCTTCCTGATATTCACTTTCTTGAAGGTCCTCCTCACCTCATGTTCTGTTAACCTGAACACTGAGTCTCCATCAGCAGTGTCCCCCCCCCCCCCATTGCAGTGGATTGTAGGCTGGTGCTGTTATTCCCAGCCTCAAACCTCGCATAGAAGGTATTGAGATCATTTGCTAGGGAGATGTCACTGTTCAGCTTGAGGGAGGTGCCTTTGTAATCTGTCATCGTTCTGAGGCCCTGCCACATAGCTCTAGAGTCAGCCTGTTCATATTGGAGTTCAATTTTATCCCTGTAGCGCCTCTTTGCTTCTTTCACTGCCCTTCTCACGTTGCATGTCGCCACCTTGTGGTCATTCATGTTGCCTGCCACAAGCCCGGCGTTGTAGGATGAGGTGCGTGCTTTCAGAGCCTCACGGACGGATTTGTCTACCCAGGGCTTTTGGTTTGGGTAAACTCTAATTGTGGTAGTGGGGATTGTTTCTTCCACCAAAGTACAAACAAAGTCCAGCACTGTCTCCGTGTAGTCATTAATGTTATCTGTGTTATCTCGGAACACCCCCCAGTCTGTACATTCCAGTGCAGCCTGTAGCGTTTCCTCTGATCCCACAGTCCATTTCTGCACCTCTCGCGAGACTACCGGCGCGCGTTTAAGACTTTGTTTATATTTTGGGAGGAGGAAGATAGCGTTATGATCAGATTTGCCGAAACCACTGGCAGAATGAGATTTGTAACCACACTTAAATTGCGACTAACAATGGTCTAAAATATTACCGCCTCTGGTGTTACAAATCACATGCTGGTAGAAGTCTGGCAATACTCTTCTCAGATTGGCACTATTGAAATCACCCACAACCACAATAGCAGCGTCAACATTCGCTGCTTGGATTCTATTTACCTCGTCATGGAGTTTGGACAGCGAGTCACCTGTGTTTGCTTGTGGTGGAATATACACTCCGATCAAGATGATCGACGTTAACTCTCTCGGGAGAAAGAAAGGCCGGCACTTGATGGATATATACTCCAGATTGGGGGAGCAGTGGTTCGAAAGCTCCTTCACATTGCCTGGATCGCTCCAATTGTTGTTCAACATTCCAACACAATATTCCACCACCCCGCTGTTTTCCGGATTCTGCTGTTCGATCCTTGCGGTGGATGAAGAAGTGATCGGCCGGTTGAATAGCGTGGTCTGGGACGTCCGGCGTCAACCACGTCTGGATGAAGCAGAGAACGTTACAGTCTCTAACGTCTCTTTGGAATTTAATCCTTGCTCTGATGTCGTCCAGTTTATTGTCTATTGATTGTACATTGGCTAGCAATATACTGGGCAGTGGCGTTCTGTGCCGCCTGGCTCGCAGTCTGTTTCGGACGCCGGCTCTCCTTCCTCGTCGCCTGGTCCCTTTGTTCTGTGGGTCGAGGTATGGTCCTGATGTTCTCAAGATCTCAGCAGGCCATTGTTGTTGTTCGGAGAGCTGATCCAGAGAGCAATCCAGTTGGTAAGTTTCCCATAATCCAATGTCTATGAGTGACTGACGGTCATACACATTAAATGCACCTACAGGTACAAACAAAACTCTTAAAACTATAAATATTAACAAAAGTAAGCACAGTCGCGACGGAACGCACAGAGAGGCAGCCGGTCTTAGCAGCGCCATCTTGTTAAACAACTAGGGATTTCCAATGATATAAAATGTGTGTAAGATTATCATCATTATTATTGTTATTATTCTTCATATGTAGTTGAACTTGTTGAGCTTGAACCTTTTCAAGCACTTTACTTTACTCAAATTTGAGTGTATGATATTTAGCCAATCTTGTGGGCAATATAGAACAGTTGACAGATTATAAATATCATCTATTGTTCAAAAGTTATGAATGAATGAAACTAAATATCAGGAAAAAAAATTATACAAAAATACCCCTTTTTTAAATAAATGTTTAACTATTACATATTATTTATATAATAATTTAATGTGTGTATTTGAATTTTTATTCAAACTTACCCCGTTCTCTTCCTCGAGCCTTGTCTTCCATCATGCCTCTCTGCCTCTCTACAAGCCTCTTATCTGGGGTTGGCAACAGTGGGAGGGAGGTTGGTTCATGGGCTAGCTACGGGCTAGGTCGGAGCTAGCTCGGGGCTAGCTGGGCTAACCTCTGCTGGCCGGCTCGAAGCTCCATCTCCTATGTGGGCCACACCTACCCGGTCACACTCATCGTCCGTTCTGAGCTGATCAAATTAAATATATTATATATAGAAATAGAATATGACCCAGTAATGAATAAACAAATAACAGCAAATACACTATTTGAAAACATTGTTACGCTGAATAAGCTCTGTCAATGATCCCTCAGGGACGAGCACGGGTGCACGGGGACTGGCACGAGCGGCATGAGCCCTGCTTTGCTGGCAATTTTTTTCAATCACCTCGCTGCTTTAGAAACATGCTTTTGGAGCAGAAAATATTACCAAAAGCTCAGCAAAAACATCTCACAAACACTAGAAACTGTCAGAAACTGAACGAATGCTATAATATGTCCAACAAAGCCATTTAACTCTTTCTGCGCCAAACCCGACATTTCTCGGGTTTAAAATCCAGCGGTTGAGCGCCAAACCCAACATTTCTCGGGTTTAGATCCTTTTTTCTTTTTCTTTTCTTTTCCTATTCAAAACAGTCACACAGACCTTGGTGACTCATCTGAGTCCTTGAAATTGCAATGACGATTGAATCCCACCAGGTGGGAGTATCGCCTACCTTATGAACATGCATATGTCAATTGTGATGTTTGTGGCTGTGGGTGTTTGACTACCTCACCATTCCTACTCCTGCCCTCTAGGGGGAGGGCGAGCACTTCTTAAGGTGATAGCACAGGCCGCTTTGGGCGTTGTTGTTATGGCAATAAAGCTAGCTACAGCCATGGTCTGTGGTACCTGTGAACAGCGTATTCCGTGTGATTAATATGCTACCATTGGCCGAGGACACATATATAATAAATTGGCGACGAGGATGGGATCATCCAGTGACTGCACTGGTTGAAGAGAATCCACGCTAACGCTGGTTTAATGATGGAACGGGTTGACGAGGAAACCACGCTAACGCCGGCTAGCGAAGGAGCTAACATCGGCATATCTATGGGGCAATCACACAGAGAGATGGCTGGTATTATCGGGCATATCGTGGCTTTTGATGAATCGACGGAGCAGTGGGCGACTTATGTGGAACGGTTTGAACATTTTGTGGCTGCAAATGACATTTCCAATGAGAAGAGGCTCCCGGTGTTTTTGAGTCTAATAGGATCAACAACATACGGATTACTGTGCAGCTTAATTGCTCCGGATAAAGCGGGGGATATAAATTATGCTTAGACTGTGCGAGTATTGCAAGCCCATTTTTCTCCCAAGCCCATTGTGATTGCGGAAAGATTCCGTTTCCATAAAAGACATCAATCAGAGGGGGAGACAATTGCCCAGTATATTGCAGATTTTAAAAAGCTGTCGGAGCACTGCGAGTTTGGCGCGTACCTGTCAGAGGCTTTGCGGGACCGGTTCGTGTGTGGTCTCATCAGCGAGTCCATACAGAAGAGACTATTAACCGAGAATGCCCTCACCTATCACAAAGCAGTGGAAATCGCCGTTGCTATGGAAACAGTGGCGAGGGAGGCCCAACAACTCAGCAGCTCCGTAAAGGTGAATGCAATGTCTCTCTCATCTACACCTGGGAGAAAATGCACCCGGTGTGGAAGGCCAACCATATGGAGAGTGACTGCTTCTACAAGGACCAGACCTGTCACCGCTGCGGTAAGAGGGGCCACATTGCACGTACAGGTACATGCAGAGAGAGCAAGCAGGGAAATAAAGCAGCAAGTAACACAAGGTGGGAACAAAAAGACAGAGGGGGAATTAACACAAGGTGGGAGCAAAGAGACAGAGGGGGAGAAAGGTCAAAAAGGCGGATAAATAAGATGAACGCCAGGGAGAAGCAGAGCCAGTGGCGGCTGGTGAATTCTTCTCCACTAGTGGCGCTATACCAAACATTTTGCAACATGTACAAGGCACGCATTGGCGAATATTACACCATTGCCATCGATCAATATATGATCACATTCAGTCAAATGCAACCACGTTCCAATAGCCCAACACAAACACGCACAGCTCTCTCTCTCTCTCTCTCTCTCTCTCTCTCTCTCCTCTCTCTCTCTCTCTCTCTCTCTCTCTCTCTCTCTCTCTCTCTCTCTCTCTCTCTCTCTCTCTCTCTCTCTCAGATCCATTCAATAATAAACACATATGTATATCTTGTCATTTTAAACAAGTTACCATTCATTGTCTGAGTGGTTATGCCCACCTGCGGCGAAATTAGAGAGAGAGAGAGAGAGAGAGAGAGAGAGAGAGAGAGAGAGAGAGAGAGAGAGAGAGAGAGCGAGAGAGAGAGAGAGAGAGAGAGAGAGAGAGAGAGAGAGAGAGAGAGAGAGGAAGAGAGAGAGAAGAGGAGAGAGAGAGAGAGAGAGAGAGAGAGAGAGAGAGAGAGAGAAGAGGAGAGAGAGAGAGAGAGAGAGAGAGAGAGAGAGAGAGAGAGAGCGAGAGAGAGAGAGAGAGAGAGAGAGAGAGAGAGAGAGAGAGAGAGAGAGAGAGAGAGAGGAGAGAGAGAGGAGAGAAGAGAGGAGAGAGAGAGAGGGAGGGAGAGAGAAGAGAGAGGAGAGAGAGAGAGAGAGAGAGAGATCGCAACTATACCTTGTTAAGTTGAAACGCACAGTGTCCAGCAGGCAGAAGGGCTTGATAAAGTATATCCACTCCACTGTCCAGACTGTGTTGATGTCCATTGTCCATGCATGTCCAGTTGTCCACACTGCATCCATATAGCTTGTTGTTAACCAACAAGTACTGTGAAGAGCTGTGTCTTTGCCCATTTCCTCGTCAAACAGCCTGCAAACTACCTGGCGTCTCTATCGCCCTGCTCTAAGACAAACTCTACCTAACCAACTTTGAAAGAGTGCCTAAGCTTAACCGTCGAAAGAACTTGCCTTCACGCTCTAAGACGAATAGCTGCATCACAACAACACAGTCTACCAACCTAACCAACCTAGAACCTAGAAACTGGCGTTGGCCAATCAGAGAGAGCGTCTCCGCGAAATGCGGCTACGGAAAAAAATGCTGCTATGGAAAAAAATTATAGACGCTGCTGCTTAGACCGCTTCAAATCGCGCCGGCTTCCATCATAAACATCATATTTCAACGCACAGCGCGTTACGCACTGATTGGCTGCGACGGATACAGCGATGAAACAGTGACGCGCACTCAGAGCGCTAGTGCGTCTAGCCCGGGCCGAGAAATACGGCTAGGAGAAATGCGGCAGGAGAAATGCGGCAGGAGTGAGTCACTTCCTTGTTCAGGAAAACGAGTAATTTTTATTTGATATATTAACGTTATATTGTGCATTGGAAACACAAACATACTTAAATGAGTAAATATTATTCATTTTAAACATGTTTATATTATTTATAGGGCTATAAAACAAAAATAAAAAATCATTTTTCTTGTTCTTCTCTCATTTAACCAGGGGGGGCGGCGCCCGAGCGCCCCTAGTGGCGAGCCGCCACTGAGCAGAGCGATACGGAGTCTGATTCAGATGTGGAATTAACCCTGCACAGGGTGGATGCAGCAGATGATATGTCTCAGCAGGGCAGTTCAGCCTCATCAGTAATTTGGGTCAGGCCAAAAGTGGAGGGGCAAATGATTGACATGGAGCTAGACACAGGGGCAGCCGTTTCACTTATGTCAGAGAAAAGTATAGTGAAAGATGCAGTCATATCTGCCTGCGCCACACCCACACCCTGCTGAAAACATATACAGGTGAAGTGATCGCACCAGTGGGGGTGGTAAAGGTGAAGGTTCAATGAACAGAGAACAAGCACGGCTCCCACTATATGTGGTGAAAGGCGATGCACCCTCCTTATTCGGCCGTGAGTGGCTGAGAAGAGTGAGACTGGACTGGAGAGCCATAAAAAGATCTGGACAACGCATGCAGGGGAACACGCTGGAAGCAGTGTTAAAGAGGCATGCCAATGTATTTAAGGACGAACTGGGGACATTGAATGGCTTTGAAGTAGCCGAAGTTCTGTCAGGCCCGGGTGGTTCCCTATGCACTTAGGCCAAAGGTGGACGCTGAGCTAGAGCGCCTGCAACAGCTAAATGTGATTTCACCTGTGCAGTTCAGTGAATGGGCGACCCCCATTGTGCCTATCACTAAGAAGAATGGGGGTGTGCGCATCTGCGGGGATTTTAAAGTGACTGTGAACCCGGCCCTCTGTGCTGAACATTATCCAATACCCCGGATAGAGGATGTTTGCTTCCCTAGGAGGGGGCAGCGGTTCAGCAAACTGGATCTGGCTCATGCATACTTGCAGGTGCCGTTGCAGGAGAGGTCACGCAAATATCTCACTATCACAATCCACAAGGGGATGTTCTGCTATAACCGACTGCCTTTCGGAATAACGTCAGCGGCCTCTATCTTTCAGCGTATTATGGATCAAGTCCTTCAGGGGCTTCCTAATGTGCACTGTTTTTTGGATGACATCTTAGTAACGGGATGTAATGATGCAGAGCACCTGAAGAATCTGTAAGTGGTGCTGGGTCGATTGGAGAAGTTTGGTCTCAGGGTGCAGCGAGGAAAATGTGAGTTTTTCAAGGACTCACTGGAATACCTGGGACATTATATTGAAGCCACGGGCCTTCATAAATCCCCAGAAAAGCTCAGGGCGATTGCTGAGGCCCCAGCCCCGACAAATGTTGGCCAGCTGCGCTCCTTCCTGGGATTGATTAATTATTATGGTTGGTTTGTTCAAAACATGGCAACAACACTCAGCCCCCTTCACGCATTACTACACAAGGGGACACCATGGAAATGGTCACAGGAGTGTGGGAAGGCATTTTGCTCAGCTAAGGATCAACTGCTCTCGGAGAGGGTATTGACACATTACAATCCCCAACTGCCAATCATACTGGCATGTGAAGCCTCGCCCTATGGCGTGGGCGCGGTGATTTCGCATGTGATGCCGGGGGGTCAAGAGACCATAGCGTTTGCCTCCAGGACATTGAATAAAGAGGAGCAAAATTATGCTCAGATTGAGAGGGAGGCCCTGGGGATCATATTTGGCGTGCGCAAGTTCCATGCCTATCTGTACGGGCGCCATTTTACCCTGCTCACAGACCACAGGCCCCTGACTACAATAATGAGCCCCAGTAAAGCTATCCCATCGATGGCGGCTGCAAGACTACAGCGATGGGCCCTAATATTAGCTGCTCACAACTACACGATTCAGTACAGGGGGGCGGCGGAACATGGCAATGCAGACGGCCTCTCACGCCTGCCACTGCCGGTTGAGCATAAGGACAAACCAGGTTCAGTGGATACCGTACTGATACATCACCTTGAATCGCTGCCAGTATGCAGCACTGACATTCGTAAGGAAACGAGGTATGATCCAGTGCTTGCTCAGGTGATGGACATGAGTTTGTCAGGACACAAGGGCAGGACAGTGCACTGACTCCCTATTACACAAGAAGAGATGAACTCTCAGTGGTACAGGGGTGTTTGTTGTGGGGAAATCGGGTGATTGTGCCTCCAAAATTAAGACCCCAATTGCTACAGGAGCTGCATGCAGGCCACCCGGGAGTAGTTCAAATGAAAGCTGTGGCTCGTAGTTACATCTGGTGGCCGGGGATTGACGCTCAAATAGAACAACAGGCCAGAATGTGTCAGTCATGTCAGTGCAACCAGAAATCTCCCGGTCTCTCCCCACTTCACTCCTGGCCATGGCCAGGCACTCCGTGGCAGAGGATACATGTGGACTTTGCAGGGCCCTTTGAGGGTCATATGTTTATGGTGGTGGTGGATGCCCACTCCAAGTGGCCAGAAGTGAAGCTGATGGGCTCCACCCCAACCACTAAGACTATTCAAGTGCTGCAGGGGTTGTTCAGTCGCCATGGACTGCCAGAAGTTCTGGTTAGCGACAATGGGCCGCAGTTCATTTCATATGAGTTTGCATCTTTTCTCAAGGGAAATGGAGTGAAGCACATGCGCTCTGCTCCTTTTCACCCGGCCACGAACGGTCAAGCGGAGCGCTTTGTACAGACGCTCATTGAAAGCGTCCCGAGGATCAACGACAGTGCTGCACAGACTGGATTAGTTTCTGCTCAGCTACAGAAATGCTCCCCACGCCACAACTAATGAATCTCCTGCGGTGCTTTTCCTTCACCGCCGACTCCGCTCCCGCCTTGACCTCCTCAAACCCAGGTGGATCAGGCTCAGACAATCCAGCAGGGTCGCAGAGCCCAGTTCGCCAGAGACAAGGACTTTGCATCGGGAGACCCGGTGCTGGTCCGTGATTATAGACAGGGGGAGGATAAGTGGATGCCAGGGGTGGTGGTCTCCCAGGAGGGGCCAGTATCCTACACAGTCGGGGTCGGTTCGGGGCATTGGAAACGCCACACAGAACAGATGCGGGCCTGTGACCCAATGCTACTTGTGGAGGAAATATGCATAATTGACACTATTATAAACACTATTATATTAATATTAATTGATTGTAATACCATATCCCTCCACTAGGACATAAAAGGTCATATTAAAGGTCACTTGCAGACATGCCTGTCTTTGAGTGTCAACAAGTAATGAAATGCAATGTCATGTTGTTGATGCAAAATTGAATTCTGAAGTATCATGTAATTTGTGAATAATGTGTCATCATGTTTTTGACGACATGTTGAATTCTGTGTCAAACTGATAAGAGATTTGATTTTGGGATAAGGAGCAGAGCCTCCAAGCTGATTGGTTAAGGGTAATTTACATCATGAATCAGATGTCCAATAACCCACAGGATAAATGACAGGCCCTCTGATCTCCTCACATTGTGAGCGGGACGTTCTGACAGACTCAGTTGGGCTATGGGGGTTATTGCACTATTGTATTTTGGTGTTATATTATGAGGGGTCATTCCGGGGCACTTTATCACTGTATTAGGTACTGGGTTTGGAAGTGGGGACAGCAATACAATTAAGTGGGGAGGAGTGTGATGTATGTGGCTGTGGGTGTTTGACTACCTCACCATTCCTACTCCTGCCCTCTAGGGGGAGGGCGAGCACTTCTTAAGGTGACAGCTCAGGCCGCTTTGAGCGTTGTTATGGCAATAAAGCTAGGTACAGCCATGGTCTGTGGTACCTGTGAACAGCGTATTCCATGGGGGATTAACTGTCCCATTGTCCGGGGACACATATAATAGCCAGCTTAGTGTGGGAGGCCCCAGCCCCCAAACAACTATAGGGACTCACTCTACTAATAGGTTGCGAGCAGCTGTGAGCAGGATGACAATGGCGATCGCCTAGAGCAAACTATTGGACATAATGAAAAAGTCTAAATGGATTATATGGATGATGATTATGGACGATAAGGTGCATTTACTAACGTTATATGTATTGATCCTGTTCTGATTCAAGACACTTGGACTCGAAGTGAGAAATGGAGTACCTCTAAAACAAAGGTAACGTCTATTTTACATCTACTTTACCGAAACTCCATCATAAAACATTAAGGGTGGGACGATACATCGATCCAGATCGATATATCGATCTATTATCAATAATCAAATAGGATCGATGCAACGTAAAAAGATCGATTCATATTGCGATACTCTTATATTGAAAATCCCGCGAGTCATATCCGCCGGCGCCCAGTATTGTGAAACTCCGTGTAGCTCTGTACAGCAGAGCAGTGCTACATAGCGTCTATTATGCGACCCAATATAAGTCTGTGCAGTTTTTTCCCTGCAACGGGTCAAATGCATCTAACATGCTTTGCATCGTCGCCATTCCTTTATACCCACGTCGCGTTAAATATCTAAATGAACGTCACGTTGGCTGCTTAAGCTAACTAAGCTAAGCAGCTAACCGTGAGAGAACAGGAGAGGGGACTTGGGAAGGAGGAGGGGCGAGGGCAGTCTACCTTTCTGTGGGGGACTGGGGGATGGGCATTCTGTGTGTGTGTGTGTATGTGTGTGTGTGTGTGTGTGTGTGTGTGTGTGTGTGTGTGTGTGTGTGTGTGTGTGTGTGTGTGTGTGTGTGTGTGTGTGTGTGTGTGTGTGTGTGTTACTGAGGATGGACAGATAATGTTGATATTTAAACATGAATACATAATAAATGTATTCATGATCATCATGCAACATAAAACAATTGTAGAAAGTGGAAGGGGTTTTAGCTTGCGTGTTGTGAGTTCCAAAATTTTTTACTTAAAGTTTAAAGCTCAATATATAAAAAGTGAACAGGAGGTCTATTTGGATTAAAAACAATAGATTATTTTTCATTTAAATGTCTGGAAGAGCTAAAAAATAAAAACATCAATTGATATTTCCGTAGCCTTTTTTTAGTTGATCTAAATGTGACTGATTGTGTTAAATGGGCAGATAATATCGCCTCATATCGATCGCAGGCACCTGAATCGAATCGTATCGTGGCAGACTTTGTGATATCGGCAAATATCGTATCGTTGTCCGAAGAATCGATATCGTATCGTAACGTGATTAAACTGGTGATTCCCACCCCTATAAAACATGCGTTTGTATGATCACAGCATCAGAAAACGACCCCCCCTCCCCGATGATTTTGTGAAGAAACATATGGTAGTGTACCTTTTGACAAAGGTAACGTCTATTTTACGTGTACTTTACCGAAACTCCATCATAAAACATGCATTTGTATGATCGCAGCGTCGGAAAACGCAATAATGTAGGTTTCAGGCGAGCAGCCGCGAGATTTGCTCATACGCTGCACAAAACACACTTTATCTCACAATCTAGAAAACCAGCCTGGATTATTTTGAAACTGGGCAATGTTTAGCTCGGAATTGTGCACGAACGAGGGTATGTAGAAACGAAATCTTTTTTACATGTTGGAGTATAAATAGTGCCTGTCAAATGAGCCATACTATTGTCTCCATAGCTATAATATAGAATATACAATAGCTCTGCAAAGATCGTGAAATATCGTGAAAATGGTCAAAAAAGCTGGCGCCAGGGAGTACAGATGGGAAAACAGCGTGGCAGTCAATGAGTTAACGATAGCTTATTTGTATAACCTAGTTATATGAGTACTGGCTGAGCGTCTCGCTCTTCGCCATTGAGATATACCTCATCTCCAGTACCTACTGTACTACATTAATGAAACAAAGCACCCATGCATTCGACCAGGCCCCGCCCCGGTGCAGCCCTATAAGGGGCCAGGCATGGTCATACTCGCCCTTCCTCGGGAAAAGTTTTCCATCAAGAGAAAAAAAAACCAAAGGACCTCAGGGTGCGCCAAGAGCGAGCCGCTCAGCCAGTACTCATATAACTAGGTTATACAAATAACCTATCGTTATATACTCGTACTGGTCTTCGCCATTGAGATATGGGGCAGAGCAGACGCGTGGCCCGACAAATGTACCCCCTGAGGACCCACAAGCCCTACCACCAGGGGGGAGGGGAGTCCCGTCACCCCCCCTTCCTAGTAAAGAGGGGGTGGCAGTCAACTTCACCCAAGTGCGAAAAAGAGGGAACTAGAGACCCCAAAAAACGCACAGCACAGGCGGGACCACGTGTGACACAGCACCCCGTGGCACACACCCACACACCCCTGCTAACCCACCGAAGGGCGGGACACAGGGGAGGTCCCAGACCTCAGAACCGCCTGGGAAACAGAACCCCCAGTCATGTCCATGAGGTAAAACCTAACGAAGGGACCCGGGGAGGACCAGGAGGCCGCAGCACAGATGTCCTCCAGCGAGGCCCCCCCTAACAAGGCGGCAGAGGCCGACACCCCACGAGTGGAGTGCGCCCTGACACCCCCAGGGGGGGCCAGCCCAGCCAACGTGTAGCAAAGGGCAATGCCCTCGCACAACCAATGTGACAGGCGCTGTTTTGACAGTGCCTTACCAGCGCGAGAGCCACCGTAACAAACAAAGAGCTGATCGGTAGCCCTGAGGTCCTGAGTCCGGCTGAGGTAAACCCCCAAAGCCCGGACTGGACACGACAGGTGAAGGCTTGCCTCTAACTCACCAGCGGTAGGAGGCGGATGAAACGCCTGAACCACAATATCCCTGGAGCGAAAGAACTCCGGATATTTTTTGGCACAAAGACTGGATTAGGCCTCAGAGTCGCACCGCTATTGACACAAATAGAGAAGCACTCAGGCCGCACCGAGAGAGCACAAAGCTCACCCACGCGCTTAGCGGAGGTGATGGCCAGCAGGAACGCAGTCTCGAAGACAGCTGTTCCAAAGACGCCTGCTCAAGAGGCTCAAACGGGGCCTCGGACGACCGGCCGAGGACCAGTTGGAGGTCCCAACTCGGAGATAGAGAACGTTCCACCGGCTTAAGGCGCCGAGCGCCAAGCAGGAAACGCTTCACAAGAGGGTGGCTGAACAACGTAATGCCCTCAAAACCCCTCATGACAAGAGGATATAGCCGCGGCATATACCCTCACCGTCAAAGCCGACAGTCTATCCAAAATAGACTGAAGGAAGGAAAGGACAGTGTCCAGGGGGCAGGACACCGGTTCCCAGCCCCCCACCTTAAGCCACCTACCCGCGTAACCCGCGATAGTGGAGGGAGCATGCGCGTTCCGGATGGTGTCGACCACAGAAGGGTCCAACCTCTCCAGACTCACCCTCTCACCAGCCAAACCATCAGAGGCTGGCCCAGCACAGGGAACTGACACAGAGACCCGTGCGCCTGAGAGAGGGCCCACGACGACCAAGGAACAGGCCACGGCGGGGCTAACAAGAGCTGGATCAGGACCGGGAACCACACAGCTGTGCCCCAGTCCGGCGCAAACAGGACCAAGGTCCTGCGCTCCCGACGTATCCGCACCAACAACTGACCTATCAGATGTATGGGGGGAAAAACGTACAGAATCCCAGGCGGGCCACGGCATTGGTCCCAGACCTGCCCGACTATGTCCGGATGTAATCCCCAATCGTCAGGGTGAGGACCGCCCCGCGACATCACACCTGTACCCACATTCACCCTGCCGGGGATGTGGAAAGCCCTCAGGCTGCGCAGATGGAGAACGCCCATAGCCAGCCGACCGCCGCCCGGTGCAGACGGGGGGAGCGTACTCCTCCCTGTCTGTCGATATACGACGCTGACGTCGTATTGTCCGTCCTGATCAAAACACCGTTTGAGGACCAGAAGGACCGCCTTCAATACCAACACATTGAACGTAGCGCAGACCGGGCAGCATGGTCTTGCCAGCTGCCCCCTACTGCGTTGGCCCAACACGTCCCCAGTGAGGGAGGCGTCGGTGAAAACCGTGACGTGTGACAGCCTACTGCCCATGGGGACCCCCCTGGTGAGGGCCCCAGGCCCTCCCCAGAGGGCGAGGTCCCCCAGTAGTGACACGGGAATCTTAGCCGCTTCCACTTGCCTCTCACCGGGTCTATTTCCATACTGGAAAACCACCTCCGTATCCTCCTCATGAGGTGAAGAGGAGGCCAAGAGGGACCACTGAATGAGCAGATGCCATCATACCGAGCAGGCGCATCACGGACAGCGCCGTAACCGTCCTAGGACGGAACCTCCAGAGCGTGTCGATAACATGCTCTGAGAGGGATGCCCATAGTACTCCACCCGTTGACTGGGAAGAGGAGTACTCTACTTCCAGTCTACAGCAAACCCCAGGCTGGTGAGGAATTCCACCACCTGCCTGGTATGAGACCTGACGATCCACCTTGACCGCCAAGGACCAGAACGTCGTCAGGGCAGAATACACTTCGTAACCCCTGACGACGCAGTGCGGCCTCCACACACTTGGTAAAGATGCGGGGAGCCAGAGAATAGCCGAACGGCAGCCTCTGGTACTCATACGCTAAACCCTGCAAAGGAAGCATAGGTAAGCCCTAGGATGGAAGATCGGGGATGCGAATACGCATCCTACAGGTCTATGGAGGAGAACCAGGCCCCCACCTGACAGTGTTCAACAGGTAGGAGACGGTCCAAAATGCTGAACCTTCCCATGGGAGAGGTCCAGCATGGGTCTGACACCTCCCCCCCCCCCCCTCCCGATTTCTCGGGCACCAGAGAATACCGGGAGGAAAACGCCACGACGATGGCTTGCTTCGCCCACAGAGATTGGATCTCGTTGACCAGAGCTGTCATTGCTGGTGACCCTGACAATAGGGTCTGTACCAAACCTGAAAACGGGTGGGGTTGTGTAAACACAAGTCCCCGCCTCAGCATTCTCTCCATCCACCTCGACATATGGTACTGCTGTAGCCATATGTGATGATACTCCCAAACGCACCCGCCGCCATTTGGCGCTGGTCCGCTAGGAACTGTAGATAGACGGCCCGGTCCCACCCGCTGTGCGTAGCCAACCCTGGACCCGCTAACCGTGCGAGCAGAGCGCTCCATGGAGTCCGGACATCGGACCCTGACACTACCCACGAGGCAATCGCACCCAAGGGGGGACCCCGACAGAAAGGGCCGGTTTGATACAGGGGAAGCTGACATCATACTAGGTGACAAAAGCTCCACCACTGAACACCCCTCCAGCATGCTGAGGAGTTGTTCTGCAGCTGGACATGCAAGGTGTGAGGCCCCCATGGGTTCCTACACACCGTAGCCCTGCAGTGATATTACTACCACCCAAATCACGCATGCCTGCCAGACCACTGCGGGCTCTCCGGAGTGGGAGGCATCAACGTGATACCCGGCCTGGCGAAGGCGAGGTCGGGGAAACCCGCACTGTTTGCCTCAAGAGGTCTCGAGCCCCCCTGCTGACAACCCTTGTAGTTGACAGACGTAACACCAGGCTCAACCAAACACAGACGCAGAACGTGTGGTGTGGGAGCCGCTTGACAGCACAACATTCTCACGGACAGACCCAGTCTCAGCCATCAACTGGGTGTCAGCCCCTGTCCCCATGAGAAGCGAACGTGGGGCCGCTTGCGCTTTATTGACCTGCAGCCAAAGGAAACAAATCAGAGCCCCTTTTCCGCTGGTGTTGGGGGAGGGAGTGACCGGAGAGCGGGCTGCACACAGCCGGACGGCGAAGTTTTTTTAGGGCGTGCTCATCCAATGTAGCCGATCCCATGGCCACCAAGGCTGTCGGCCTTGTGGACACCTGTTGACGGTGAGCCCAGGGTACCTCAGGCAGGGGAAACATGGCCGCTGGTCGAGGGCCTCGCCACAGCCGCTGGCGAGGTCATGCTCTCACCTCTGGCTGCGCGGCGTGAGGCGGTGTGGGGCCTAGGTCAAATACCGCCCGCGCTCCAGCGGAAGACCAAAGTTCCTCTGCGGAGAGGGGAGCCCTGAGGAGGGAAAATTCTTTTTAACTTCTCACCCCCACAAAGGGAGACAATTCCAACCAAAATGTCTGTAAACAAGCGTTGACAGCATCCTAGCCCTCCCTGCGGTTATAGCTGGCGGCTAGGTCAAAGCTAATAACGTCAAAACCTTGCGCGATGTTTCGACGTCGGCTGGCCCTCATGGCCCCGCCACCAGACACCATTTTTGACAGAAAAAAACAGCAATTCGAATAAAGTTACTAATTGCTGCTAATTCTATACCATGGCGGTATAGGCTTAACAGCCCACCAGCCACCCGCCGGGCCGACTCACCTCATGGCGTCGGCCGGGCGGGGCACTGTTTCAACATGCCAGAGGCAAAGGACTGATGCCACCTGCTTCATAAACACGGAGCACCCATGAAGGGGTTAATGAATAAATGAACTAAAACACCACCAATACACTGTAGAATGGGCTAGCCCATACACACAACGTTAACCCTTTAATCGCCAATGACGTGTTTAGACGTCATTCCTCGCCATGCGTAATCTGCCAATGACGTCGTACAGCGTCTTTGAGATCAATATTTCAAAAATCTGTCATGTCAATCATATTTCACCCACGGAGACTTGACGGGTGCTGTAGAGCTCCTCTCAACTCTCCAACGGTGCAAGACCGCCATCTGGTGGCCGATCGGTGAGGTGCCAAAACCGGAAGTGAGTGGCCGGAAGTGGACTCCAGCTTGATACACTGGATAGCGATCCGTTGCCAATAATTCGATAAACAACATGATTTGGACGTATTATACAACCTGGAACTGGACCAACTAGATCGACATCCCATAATAGCGAACTTTCTGCTCCACGCTGATCGCCCAACGCTACGAGGAAGCTGCGGTGAGTTTCAGCGTGTTTGATTATTATTATACATACAAACTGCTCCGATCAACATATCACCCATACTACATAAATGATTTAACGTCGGCCACGGACTTATAAACCCCCCCCCCTCCGGTCACCAGCAGATGATGAGGCATGACGTTTAGGACCTTGTACAATTGAAATTTTTTATCTGATGTCAATCGGTATCAAACTACATTTGATGATCTAATATATGTATTTATGTCTATAACTCACGTTCTATGGAATGCTGCAGAAAATGATAAAAACATATTTATACTTTAGACCATATTTTAGTATGAATGTGTGAATGAAAAAGTAGAACGTTGCTACATCCTAAACGATAGATACTTGATGTTGAATGGGCCATAGTAATGTCAATTTAGCAATACAATTTAAAAAGTTATAGCCCTCCAAAGAAGGGGAACATCTTCATAGACTTACAGTGGTGGCAGAGAGTGGATTAAGATCAGAATAATCTCTGGCAGATAAAGGGTTAAGGGTAGGGATGTCCCGATCACGTTTTTTTGCTCCCGATCCGATCCCGATCATGTGATTTTGAGTATCTACCGATACCGATATTTCCCGATCCGATCAAAATTATTTTTTTTATTTTTTTTTATTCAACAAACATGACCATGTTCACGTCTTAAACTCATACTGAGGCCTTAGTTTTGGTTTTAAATTGCATATCATCATTCATTTATTTATTGTCACACAGAGCAGAAGAATTTTGCCAAAACAAACCAATAGTATCCAGCTGCAGAACAGCAGACCAGCCACACTCTCAGACCCAAACGCATTTCCTTTGATTTAATTATACATCAAATGATTTATGAAGTTAACTTTTCACCTGGATAACGTCAACATTCAGGGTGAATGTAATGTGAGAAATTGGGATAAAAAAAATTTAAATAAAAATTATTTGGGTCTGAGATTGTGGCTGGTCTGCCGTTCTGCAGCTGGATACTATTGGTTTGTTTTGGCAAAATTCTTCTGCTCTGTGACAATAAATAAATGAATGATGATATGCAATTTAAAACCAAAACTAAGGCCTCAGTATGAGTTTAAGACGTGAACATGGTCATGTTTGTTGAATAAAAAAAAAGTAAAAAAAAAAAAAAAAAAAAAAATTTGCCGATCCCGATCTTCGGAAAATCACGTGATCGGCCCCGATCCCGATCACGTGATCGGATCGGGACATCCCTAGTTAAGGGGATGCAGACCAGAGAACACCAGTCCTGCATACCATTCATAACATTCACAAAAAGCACACCAGCCCTAGGCCTCAACCCATTCACCCATGAAAAAGGTAAACAAGCCCCCGTCAATACTCCCAACAGTAGACACCGATTGACCGTCAGCATGAATGGTTAAGAGGAGGGAAGACCTTTTTCTAAAAAGACAGCCCTCAGCGGGGAATCAAAACAGAAACAGTAACCCAGCATCATAGCATAACGTTAGCCGCGCGCTCCAGGATAACCGGGAAAACAACAACGTTTACCCAGATATCCTGCCCCTTGCGCCAATACACAACTCGGTTGTCTCCCGGGACAACTCGAGCAGCATTACTAACGCCAGCATTGTTATGCCTAGTGGCACAGATCCTACCTGGGCGCGAGTTAGCCCGATAGCTAAACATCGCGTGACGTCCCTCGATCTGCTGTCAAAAGACGAGGAAACCCCAGGACAGGCCTGACGCGCCGTTGGAACATGCCGAGAAGATTCCAGGGGCTGGCAAATCTTCGGCGAAACCCAACATTGTTCAATTTCTCTCTGCATTTCATCACACTAGTTACATGGGATGCAAAGCACGTCCATGATGGAAAACGAAAGAAGAGGAAGTATGAGTATGACCATGCCTGGCCCCTTATAGGGGTGCGCCGGGGCGGGGCCTGATCGAATGCATGGGTGTTTTGTTTCGTTAATGTAGTACAGTAGGTACTGGAGATGAGGTATATCTCAATGGCGAAGAGCGAGACGCGATGGCCAGTACGAGTATATAACTGGTGCTATATGACACTGTAGGATCAGAGTATTAACCTGCACTATATACACTGTAGGATCAGAGTATTAACTGGCATTATAGACACTGTAGGATCAGAGTATTAACCTGCACTATAGACACTGTAGGATCAGAGTATTAACTGGCATTATAGACACTGTAGGATCAGAGTATTAACGTTAGGTTATGACTATAACCAAGTTCTGTCAATTAGGGGTGACGCTTGGCATCACTACTGCACTCCCTCGCGTACGCGCACGCGCACTGAATAAATTCCACAAATGTACCTTTAATACCAGTATTAGTCTGACCACACCCCTCATCAGCTTACCTTCATAAGCAGGTGTGTGGTCACCTGCTCTCCTCCTTCCCAAGCTTTCACCACAAGGTGAGGTCAAGGGCTGCAGCGGCCGTCTGATGCCAAGCGTCACCCCTAATTGACAGAACTTGGTTATAGTCATAACCTAACGTTCTGTTTCATTAGGGGCTCTGCTTGGCATCACTACTGCACAAGGGGAGGCCAAGCGGAGCCGCTGGCTGACAAATACACCCCGCTGACAGCCCCCCAAAACCATCAGAACAGGGAGGGCCGAGCCCCCCCGACCCCCCCTAATGGAGGGTATCCCCCCTATTAGGGGCTTCACGGGAAGGCGACGGACCCGACCGTGCGAAGAGGCACTCAAGCAACTCAACGCACAGGGTGAGCAGACCGTGGCTTGACCCCACGACTACACACACGCACAACCCGCATGCCACCCGGGAACGAACGGAGGAACAACCTCGTTACTGCCCCCAGGACCCCGTGGCAAGGCCGTAGCAGCGGAGCGCGAAGGAAGACCCAGACCCACCAAAAGGACTGGACTCCCTGGAATGGGGGCCCGGAGAAGTCCATGATGCCAGCATCAAGACCCCACCAGGTGGGCACGTAGTGCCCCGCCCCCCACATCGCCAGCGTATTCGGACAAAGGCCCCGCAGTTACTGCACCTGGTATTCCCAGGCGGTATCCCAACCAAGTACTAACCAGGCCAGAACCTGCTTAGCTTCCGAGATCGGACGAGATCGGGCGTGTTCAGGTCGGTACGGCCGTAAGCCGAGCGGGCCCTGTCCCCCCAATAGTACACCGCCTGGCACACTGACCCTGCAGAACAGGCAGTCAGCATGGCCGTAAGCACACAAAAAAGGTTAACCAACGGAAGCAGGCAGCGCACCGGGGAAAAACCAGGCAACAGGCTGTTAACCCTAGCCTGGAGACTGCGGACGAGACAGGCGCCAGAGGGGACAGCTGAACACAGCTGCCCCGGCGGAAGGGGCGCATGCTGGCGTCGTTGCATGACCAAGCCTCCATTTAAAAACCCCCACCCAGAGGGGTTGAGGCAGAGAAGGCTGACACGATTGGCAGACGTCATGAACGTGCAGGGGCACCCTCAACCGCGTAACCCGGGAGTTGACACTGCTCCAACACACCAGGGAATCAACCACCTTGGTGTTACCCAAAGCGGTGGTTGTTCCTATAACCCCTCAAGAAAAAACTCCAAAACACACCTGCGGGTATACACCGGCTATACCGCAGTACAAGTGTCTCAGTTTCCAAAAAAGGGTTAACACAGGCCTACGGGTCGACAAACATTACCTCGGACCGGGCCTGGCGATACGGGAAGCACAGGGTCACCAGAGGAGGTCAAAGACCACCCCCAACAGGCCCCTCTTCGCCATGCGTGAGAGAGGAGCGAAAAATAATGGAGAACCAGCCCCTAAGCACACCGTACTTGGTATTCCCAGGCGGTCTCCCAACCAAGTACTAACCAGGACCAACCTGTGTAGCGGCCGAGATCCGACGAGATCGAGCGTGTACAGGTTGGCATGGCCGTAAGCCATTACGACAGTGCTGAGTAAAAACGTACCCAACCAGGGTCTCCATAGCGCTTAACCCTGTGACACCCGGACCGACCTGGCATTTTTCCCCCTGAAAAAAGCCCAAGTCCCTCAGGGTACCAGAACAGCAGATCTGCATCCCCGGCGGACAACGGGTTCAACTGATCCGGTCCAGCGTGACCAGAACCAGTCCCGTGCCCTAACCACGCCGACATGCCAACTCCAGGAGAAAGGGCAGATATGCGTGTCGATCTTAACATGAAAAAGAAGGCGCCACCCAGACGTTCGGCCGAACCGCGCCTGGTGGCCCACCCCAAGGGCGTGAGACCCCTCTACATATGTTCAGATCCATTCCGTCATCATCCCCCAGACATGAACGAGAATCCGTCGAAAAACCAACCCAGGTCGTGGGATTTGGTCGTCGGAAGAGGAAAAACCCCCATCTCAGTTGCTTTATAAAAACGCCGTTTCAACCACAAGCAACCAAGGCGTGCCAGTCAGTCGCCTGTTTACAGCGAGCTAGCACTATACGTGCGTCGGGACACACCCCCATCAATGAACAGGCTATTTAGACCTGTCATTGAATCCCCAAGGCGCCCAGGGGAACGACAAGAGGGGTGTGACACTCCCTAACTCCAAAACTTTTTGAATAGAAAAGAAGGAAGCATCAACAGTATGTATCCCAGTCTACACAGCCAGGGGTAAAAAAAATTCACATTTTTACATCCCACCACCCTCCCATAGGAAGGAGACGGGGATCCCCAGAGAGACTTCCCACGCGAGCTGTACAGATTGAAAAGAATATATTGCACCTTGAGCCATGTAAAAAATCGGTTTTAGGGCTCTCCGGGGAAGAGGCACTGAACCCATACACACTCAATAATCGAATTGAATCGAATACATATACAATAGAATAGGACCCTTCTAGAGGGTCCACTCACTTTGACAATCTGAGGAGGAAGGCTCTGTACTCAGATGGAGGCTCCCTCACATGGAAGAAGGAGTCCGAACTCACAGAAGGCCCGAATAGGCGCTTGGTGAGGAGGAGCCCTGACCACCCCCCTGAAACAGATCCATCACATGGACCTGAACAGCACACGGAAGTCCTACCAACAGAGATGCGCACGGTGACGTACTCTATGGCGGGGGAATTCCTGCGGTGCACACGCCCAATATACCAGGCCGTGGGACCAGGAAACTCCCTCCCCCCCCCCCCCCCCCCCCCCCGTAACGTGCCGAACCGCCACGTGACGGGAACCTTGAAGGACAGGGGGTGTACCCCTGACCGACAGAAACAAGGGGTAGAGGAAAGGTTACCAGTTCACCCCTTTACGACCCCACACCCATGATACGATGTAATGACAAAAAGAGAATATGACACAGTCATAGTCAGCTCTATGAAGCGTTTGACAGCTCCACACAGCGCATGAGCTAACCTGCTATCTGATTTTTACTAAGGAAAAACACAGAATAGAGAGGGCTCTAAGAGCCTTGGTCCAACATACACATGTGCTTCTGTGGCCAGTCCAACCCAGTTGTAGGTCACATGACACACACAACCCATCATCACCTACAAAAAATGGCAAAAACACTCAACAGAGGAACGCCGTTTTTCACAATGAGAGAATACATCATTCTCGATTAGTATCGGCCACAGGCCTTGCTAAGCACACACGACAGCGACCAAACCATTTTTTCTTTTAGGAAAAGAAAGTTTCTCCAGCAGATTTAGCACAACCTCAGCAATCAAGCTAAGAGTTACATCGCATCCCTACCACACAAAAGACACAAATAGTGCACAAACATGTCTGATAGGAGGATGAAAAAGTCCCCAGGGAACCGGGGGGAAACACAATCCTCTTATTTTACCCTCAATACGGCCAGTTAAAACAGGAAAACCTGTTAATATGTGAACACACTGTTCATTGTCATCACAGGCTGAGAAAAGAACATTCTTTTACTCACTTGTCACCAAGCATAGCTTCATAGGTTAGTTACCTTAGTTGTGAGTACACGGTACATATAAACACCATGATGTTTCTCACACAACAACCAGATCATTACATCCCGATTTGCACGGAGAAGCTAACTGCCAGTGACAAAAACAGCTCACACATAACCCGCGCCGTATCCCAAATGCATTGCAGCAACACACGTTTTGGGAAAAACATCGTTATTCACAATACATTTAGAAAAGTAAAACCAGAAAACGTGTTATAAGGTCTGGTCAAACCTGTTCCTACCCGGAACGTAGATCAGCGAAGTGCAGTCACAGACACCGTAGGAACACAGCCGCTCCTGTGTTGTTCGAACTGGGCAGCGTCGCCGCTCCAACCCGCACTACAGTCCTTTGTTGATGCAACCTTGCCGTCCTGGCTCAGGGCAGGGTCGACGAAACATCCCCTGTCAAGGATGACGTCGTAGTCAAGAGTGTAAAACATGTTAAAATCAAAGCACGTTCAACAGAATAGCATCAAGCTAACGGCCGCTCCAACCGTTCGGGTGCTACTGCTTCTGCTCGCGAGACGCCGAGCTAACGACGCACGCGATCAGAAGCGAGCTAACGGCGGCGCGCGAGAAGCTAAGCTACCCCCGCGCCAGGCCATGGCCTATAGCAGCAAGCTAACGTTACCTAGCGATCACGACATGCTAGCACCGCAGCTAACAGCTGACTGGCTAACAGTAGGCCCAACCTGAGCAGGCCATGCAGCGATCCCAGCAGGATAACGCAGCAGTTAACAGCTGACTGGCTAACCGTAAGCTAAGCAGCTATCAACTGAACCTGTAAACAATGACATAACACTCACCCAGACAGGCCGCCGTTCTGAACCTCTCCTCACTTTTTAAGAGAAAAGAGAAAACAAGATGTCAACACCGCTTCACAACGGTGATTTTACCAACACCCGACGGAATCAGCACAATACCAACTGGCCTGTGTAGCTGACTTTGAACATGGATCTGCCGCTATCGCACATCCATGCACATATCCCCTCGTGAAGGAATACTCTCATTTGGATATGAAAGATGGGGCCTTAACACGGTGACAGAGAGAATCCACTCGTCCAAAACACACAGGGATCACCAGTGTTAATGGTCGCGGCCCACTAGTTAAAACTATAATGGTCTTCAGACCAAGGCCTTCTGTCGCCTAGGTGGCTGAACAAAGGACCCTAGCCTGGGGCCGGTTTCCATAAACATTGTCAAGTAGCCCCCATAGCACTAACAGACAAGTGGAGCCTGCCAGCAAAAACACTACTCACCCAACCTGGAACGCACCGCTTCTCACAACAGCGGCATGTCCGACAGTTCAGCTGTGGCCTGACAGGTTTCACCCCAACAAACACAGCAAGGAACTGCAGTTGAGAAGCATGCAGCGGCGTGCTCCCAATACGAAAACCGGTGGAGGATTTTTAGAATGATCAACATCTTCCAGACACTCCAGTACGAAGACAATATCGCCGTATTTTCTCGAAAATAGTGAGAGAGAAAATAAAGATATGATGTCAACGTATCTCCTTCCTTGTAAACAAATTTTTCTCCACGTCAACTAACAACACGTCAAGTGGGGTACTACCGAGGCACTTCCTTGTGGTGAAAGCGAGAAGGAGGAGAGCAGGTGACCACACACCTGCTTATGAAGGTAAGCTGATGAGGGGTGTGGTCAGACTAATACTGGTATTAAAGGTACATTTGTGGAATTTATTCAGTGCGCGTGCGCGTACGCGAGGGAGTGCAGTAGTGATGCCAAGCAGAGCCCCTAATGAAACAGAACTGGCACTATAGACATATAGGATCAGAGTATTAACTGGCGCTATAGACACTGTAGGATCAGAGTATTAACTGGCACTATAGACACTGTAGGATCAGAGTATTAACTGGCGCTATAGACACAGTAGGATCAGAGTATTAACTGGCACTATAGACATGTAGGATCAGAGTATTAACTGGCGCTATAGACACTGTAGGATCAAAGTATTAACTGGTGCTATAGACACTGTAGGATCAGAGTATTAACTGGCGCTATAGACACAGTAGGATCAGAGTATTAACTGGCGCCATAGACACTGTAGGATCAGAGTATTAACTTGCGTTCAGGGGAAATTAGTTAGTAAATTAATCATGCTTATTGCAATGTTGGATTAAGAGACTATTTAGTGCTTGAATTGAGTGAAGTGAATGATACAATGTTGCAGTTTTTGGAATTCCACCCTCTGTATGAAATGTGTTATGTAAACTTTTGACATGAACAATAAAGTGCATGCAGCATTTAGATTCATAACAAGATCCACATGTGTTCACATGAAGGGAAATAGATATAGGGCAGGCAGTGAAATGGGGGCAACGAACGATACAAATACATATTTGGCTTCCACCGGTTCCCTTCGTTCGTAACAAAGAGCCGTTCAAAAGAATCGGATTGTTCACGAACGTCACATCACTAGTGGACAGCTCCAGGCTTTATAACCCACCATATGTTGAATGAAAGGGGTAAGAACAACCTGGGGGGGGGGGGGGGGGGGGGGAGAAGCCTCTGCCGACCAACAAAAACATTAATCTCTTACTGAAACCTGTAGGGGCCCTCTCCAGCTCCATGAATTCTTCTTACGTTACTGTGAGCATTAGTCACTTGTATAAGCCTGAGTTATACATGTTTAACAAAAGGTCCTGTGTACATAGCAGATCACAGCGTCCAATTATAAGGTTTACTGAGTAAATGGCCGTCACTAGACAATCGTCATGTGCTTTTATCTGAATGTGACGCAGTACACATAGGCTACCGGAATATATCCAATTATACAACATTATGAAGGTCAAGGTATAGACCAGTGTTTCTCAAAGTGGGGGGCGCGCCCCCCAGGGGGGGGCACAGAGGCATGACAGGGGGGGCCTTGAGATAAAAAAAAATAAAATAAAAATGTATTACAGAAAATTATCACTAAAGTGCTATCTGTTGCAGCTGCACTGTTCTCCATGAAAATACCATATTTGGATAAGTTTGACCATTTCTCAAAATCTGAAAATCATTATTTAATAAAACACAGAAAAGGATCACCAAGTTACTCTTGATAAAAAAAAACTTTACAGACAACATTGAGACAAAGCTTCCTGACACATCTCCATCCAAACTCTTGGAAGAACTCATTGAAATCTCATCTGATACCACCTGGAGAGCTAGTTTCAGAGTGTGGTGCTGAGTACCAAGTATCTCATGATGCAGCAGTTAAGGTGTTGATACCATTCAGCACCACATATCTGTGTGAAGCTGGCTTTTCATCCATGACAGCTCTGAAAACAAAATATAGGGCCAAGTTGAGCCTTGAGGATGACATGCGTGTTGCCTTGTCAAAGACTGACAGCAATAAAGACTGTTTGCTTATTTCCTATGTTCGCTTTGTAAATTCCCAGTCACTGAGTGAAGATCTGCTGTTTTGCAAATATGTCAAAAACAGAGCGACAGCTGATGAGCTCTTCAAAATTAGCTGACAGAACATGGACTGAAATGGGAGAACTGTGTGGGCTTTTGCTCTGACGGTGCGCAGGCCATGGCAGGGAAAAGGAGGGGGCTACAGGCGCTCATCAAGGGGGTCTCGCCAAACGCACAATGGACGCACTGTAAATTCACAGAGAGGCGCCAGCGTCAAGACAGCTTAGCCCTGAGCTGAATGAGGTTTTGACAGAAGTTATAAACGTGGTAAATTTCATCAAAACCCGACCCCTGAAAGCGTGCCTGTTCTCTGCGCTGTGTGAGGAGGTGGGAGCTGACCATTCTGCAGTGCTGTTTCACAGCGAGGCAAGGTGGCTCTCGCGAGGGAAGGTGTTGTCAATTTGAAAGGTCATGATATTGGTGTTATTTCAATCAATTTAAACATGGCCCATTTCATGACTATTTTGTTGGGGCGAGGGGGAGGGGGGGCCCAAGATATTTTGGTCCGCCAAAGGGGGGCCTGACAGAAAAAGTTTGAGAAGCACTGGTATAGACAATGGCTACATGCATTAAATGGTAAATGGTAAATGGCTGCATTTATATAGCAGCTTTTATCCAAAGCGCTTTACAATTTGTTCCTCACATTTTACCCATTCACTCACACATTCACACACCGATGGCAGAGGCAACCATGCAAGGTGCCAACCTGCTCATCAGGAGCAATTAAGGGTTAAGTGTCTTGCTCAAGGACACTTCGACGCGGGAATCAAACCGGGAAACTCTGGATTACCAGACAACTGCTCTATACCTCCCGAGCCACTGTCACCACCCAGCATTAGTGGCTAACGGTTCATAATGGCATAATGGCATGATTCATCAGCCGAAGGTGTGTCCAAGGGATGATGATGGCTGGAACATACAAGGGGGACCTCAGACGCTGGAGGTGGATGGGACCTGTGCAGGAGCCCCTCTTTGGGGTTGGAAAGTTTAACACAGAAATCTATTACAATCTTTTTCTTTTTTTCACTTTTTCTGTATTTTGCTCCCATCCCAATTTAGTCATTATGCCAATTCCCTTCCTGGTCATTGCGCGCATTGTCCCACTGTCGGCCTAGGGAGGGTGTAGAACTACCACATGTCTCCTCCGATACATGTGGAGTCAGCCAGCCGCTTCTTTTCACCTGACAGCGAGGACTCTCACTGGGGGAATGTAACGTGTGCAGAGGTTCACACTATTCCCCCCCGATCCCGTCCCTGCTGAACAGGCGCACCGACCGACCAGTAGGAGCCGCAGTTTACAACGACCAGGACACATACCCCGCCGGCTTCCCACCCACTAACACTGCCAATTGTGTTAGTAGGGACGACTGACCAAGCCGGAGGTACCGCTGACAGCGGGATTCGATCCCAGAGTCTCTGCAGTGGTAGGCGAGTGCATTCTCCACTGCGTTACCCAGCCGCACCCTATTACAATATTTCTTAATCTATTTCAAAACATTCTGGGAGGTTTTAATATCAATTCTCTGCTCGTTTTATATAGGGACGCTAGGGACGTCGATACCAAAGCCACAGAAACATGAATTGTCCTGACCAAATAAAGAAAGAGTGAAAACTGTCGTTTTAGTATTGTAATTCACAATATCACGTATTTTTATCTGTTTTTATTATTGCCTGACTGTCACATAAGCAGAACCAATTTGTATGCAGTAGGTAAAATGCATCAGTTCACAAGGTTAATTAATGCTTATTTGTAGCTCAAAAAACTGTATTTACTTGTGTCTACTTGTGCATATTAAGTGTTCCTACCAAACATAGGCCCTTGCTCTCAATTTTAAACTGACAACCATTTCCTTTAATGTTTAATGTTTTCAGATTACTAATGTTTTAAAATCTCATTGTCATCTGAAATCTATGATTTCAAAGTGTCCTGTAGGGTAATTTTGGGGGCAGATTTTCAGATGATGTACAGGTGTAAGATTCTAAATCCAAAATATTTGTATAGATGTGCCTAGTTCACAGAATCGTGCACGGGGTAGTGCCAGTGTACTTCAACAACTACTTCAACCGAATCAGGGACACCCATGCATACCCAACTAGGCGTAGCTCAACTGACTTTGTGCCAGTCAGATCCAGGAGTTGTATGGGGAAGGAGTCATTTTTGTATTCAGCAGCTGTCTTTTGGAACAGTCTGCCCAGTGACCTGAAAATAGTAGTCAATGCTGTTAGGTTCAAGTCCAGCCTGAAGACATGGCTCAAAAGGGACTATAATTAACCAAGACACTCAGCAAAAAGGCACCCTTGCATGTTTATGAGTCTGTTATGTATATAAATGGTATATGTGATGTGTGATGTCATGTCTGTATGATGCATGTCTAAGCATATCATTCCCCTACCCCCCTACAAGGACCACAATGGAAATAAGCTCTGAGCTTTTTTGTGTTCATCCTTCGCAGTATCTCCTGACTGCTTTCTGTCACATTTTTTATATTGTCAAATAAAGTCATTCATTCATTCATTCATTCATTCATTCATTCATTCATTCATTCATTCATTCATTCATTCATTCATTCATTCATTCATTCATTCATTCATTCATTCATTCATTCATTCATTCATTCAACAATTGTGTGTATTGAGCTGTACTGTACTGTACCCATTCTGCAATCTGTTAATTAAAGTTTTCAATCAATCAATCAATCAATCAATCAATCAATCAATCAATCAATCAATCAATCAATCAATCAATCAATGCTGTTGAGAAAGAGGTTGAATGCCGGCTATTCTTTTATTTTCCAGAGACAACAAAGATAATCAGCGTTTCACATCACACAGTGGAAAACCCATTAGGGAGCCCTGCATATATATAGAGAATAGAGATATATCTTCTTTTAAAACCTTCTTTTATGACTACAAACAGAAGACTGGAGTGTCGTGACAGGCTCCTCTGTGTCAGAGAGAAGGCAGCGTGTTGATGTGTCCTTGAGCAAGAGACATCACACAATCACTCTCTACAGACAGTTCTGTACGTCTCACCCAGTATGGTTTTAGTTCCTCCTCTGTGACATGCTTAGGCCACCCTTTCCATGTGAAATCTTTCACTGTTCTCATTACTGCATCACTCTTGGTGTGCTCTGCGATCTCTCTAGCAGAGATAGGGATCTCATCTAAGAATGAGACTCTGAAGTCCGGGCTACACTCTTGTGCCTCTGCCTGCATCGGTAACCTAGATAATGCATCCGCATTCCCATGTGTCAGAGCGGCCTTATACTGAATATTGTACTGGTAGGCTGCTAGAATTAGGGCCCATCTCTGCAGTTTTGCTGCTGCTAATGTGGGAACACCTGTCTTAGGTGCTAAGATCTTGACCAGTGGCTGATGGTCTGTACAGAGGGTACATTTTCGACCATACAAATATTCATGGAACTTTTGTACTCCAAAAATGATACTGAGGGCCTCCTTCTCTATTTGCGCATAATTTACCTCTGCCTTGGACAGGGTCCGTGAGGCATATGCTATTGGCTGCTCACTGCCATCTGGTAGCTTGTGTGATATCACCGCCCCTATCCCGTATGGGGAAGCGTCACAGGCCATTATCACTGGTAACTGGGGGTCAAAGTGCGCTAGCACTGGTGCTGCTGTCAGCATCTTCTTGGTTCTCTCAAAAGCCTCTTGACGCTGCTTTGACCAGACCCATTCCTGTCCTTTCTGTAGTAGTTCTGTCATAGGTTGTATCTGAGTAGATAAAGAAGGCATGAATTTCCCATAGTAGGTTAACAAAGACAGAAACGCCCTCAACTCTGTGGTGTTTTTGGGCACGGGGGCCTTTTCGATGGCCTCCGTTTTCTCCTGAAGGGGGTGTAACCCCTGTGCATCTATGCGATGGCCCAAATAGCATACACTGTCCTGAAAGAAAGCACACTTTCCCTTGTTTACTCTCAGCCCATATTGATCCAACCTCTGCAGTACCCTTTCTAGGTTTTTCATATGACTGTCTGTGTCATTGCCTGTCACCAATATGTCGTCTAGAAAACAGACTACACCATCTAACCCCTGCAGCACTTGATCCATTGTTCGTTGAAATATGGCTGGAGCGCTGGCTACCCCATATGGCAAGCGATTGTATCTGTACAACCCTTTTGGTGTGTTGATTGTTAAGTATTGCTTGCTCTCCTCCTCTAACTCCATCGGCTGATATGCCTGTGTCAAATCTAGCTTTGTAAAGTGTTTCCCTCCTGCTAACTTGGCAAATTATTGTGTACAAAGGTATTGTGTTCTGGGAAGAGGATATTGATCTACATCCAGAAATGGATTTACTGTTTCTTTGTAGTCCCCACATATGCGAACTGTGTTGTCTCTCTTTGGTATATTCACTATGGGTGCTGCCCACTCACTGTGTGGCACTGGAGAAATAACCCCTTGCTTCTCCAAGTCATCTAGCTGTTTGTTTACAGCTTCCCTCAAAGCATAAGGAACAGACCTGGCTTTGCAAAACCTAGGTTTTGCATGTGGGGACACATACATTTTAGCCTTAACCCCTGTCACTTTACCCAAACCATTGCCAAATACCTGCGTATATGTCTGACACAGGGACTCTACCGGATCCCCTATCCTGTTGACCTTAGACCAGTCTAGGTTTAATGGTCTTATCCAATTACGACCCATGAGTGCAGGACCCCGCCCCCTGGCTACCACTAAGGGTAACTGCAACTTCTGTTCCCCACTCTCAACTGTGACCATTATCTTCCCCATTAGCTCTAATGGCTCATCTGTGTACGTTTTCAACTTAGTCATACATGGAAGTAATGTTACTTTTTGAACTTGGCATGGTACATACTCTCTGATATGACTGACAACGCGGCACCTGTATCCACCTCCATACATATTTTCTGATCATTACATTTCACATTGTATGGTTTCTCATACTCACAATCCATATTAGGTCGGACTGTATACAGTCCCATGTGAGGCTGTTCCTCTGAACCGGACCCGTACTCTGCCTGTTCAGTCTCTTACATTTACATTTTTACATTTAGTCATTTAGCTGACGCTTTTATCCAAAGCGACTTGCAAGTTCTGTACGACAAGCCATCAGGAAGGGCACAACTCTATCAGCTGAGCAACAGTGTTCATCAAAGTGTTGAGTGCTACAGTGTAGGTTAATTTATTAGGACAAGTGCATGACAGTACGGTTAGTTAGGGTTAGATATATATATATTTTTTTTTTTTTTTTTTTTTTTTATTCAGATAATGGTTGAAGAAGTGCGTCTTTAGTCGACGGCGAAAGATTGGACGTGATTCGGCTGTCCTAACTGGGGTGGGTAGTTCATTCCACCATTGTGGGGCAAGGACTGAGAATAGGCGACTTCTCTTTGATGACCCTCCCGGAGCTTGGATAGGAGTAGGTCTGAGGCGGCCAGAAGATGCAGAGCGTAGGGGTCTTGAGTTGTGTAGTTAGAGACCATTGACCGGAGGTAGGCGGGAGCGGTTCCCTTTGCCGCACGGTATGCTAGGTCGAGGGCCTTGACGCGGATTCGTGCAGCAATGGGGAGCCAGTGCAGGTCCCTAAGAAGTTGGGTGACATGGGCCGACTTTGGTAGGTTTGAGATCAAGCGGGCCGCTGCGTTCTGAATGAGTTGAAGAGGCTTAGTGGCAGTGGCCGGGAGGCCAGCGAGCAGTGCGTTGCAGTAGTCGAGGCGGGAGATGACTGTTGATTGGACGAGGAGTTGGGTGGCTTCTTTTGTCAGGAAGGGGCGGATCTTTCTGACGTTGCTCAGGAGGAATCGGCAGGTTCTGGTCGTCGCTGCGATGTGAGCAGAGAAGTTCAACTGGTCGTCGAGGACAACACCAAGGTTCTTGGCGGTCGGGGACGCAGTCAAAGCTGCATTCTCGACTGTGATTGAAAGGTCGGTTAGGGGGGAGGATTTGGCCGGCAGGTGGAGCAATTCTGTTTAGCTTAGGTTCAGTTTGAGGTGGTTGGTCGTCATCCAGGCGGAGATGTCGGACAGACAGGCCGAGATCCGCTCAGAGACGTGGATATCTGAGGGAGGGAAGGAGAGGAAGAGTTGAGTATCGTCGGCATAACAATGGTAGGAGAAGCCATGAGATGTGATAATGTTACCCAGTGATTTAGTGTAGAGGGAGAAGAGAAGGGGTCCTAAAACCGAGCCCTGGGGGACACCCGTCCGCAGGGGGCAGGTGGCCGACAGGGTCCCTCTCCATGACACTTGGTAGGAGCGGTCATTGAGGTATGATGACAGCCATGTCAGCGCAGCGCCAGCCACTCCCATTCCTGTGATCATGTTGACTCCTCCTCCTCGCCCGCCTCTGTGCTGGGCCGCGCGCGTTGCTCTCCCTCGCTGATCTTGTCTGTTGAATTGGCCCCTCTTCATGCAAGCCCTCTCCAGATGCCCCGTCGTCTTGCAAAAGCGACACTGGAAGTCCTTGTAGCGACAAGCCCCCGCCGAATGCCCTCTTCCGTTGCAGCGGTAACATTCCGACGCATTGCCGCTCTTCTGCTCTGTTTCTGCTCTCGGTGGTCGCTGTCCACCCGTGGCGTCTTCACGTTGTCTTCCCGTCATCTCCACTCTGTCGGTTCTGAACTGCGGCTCTGGCGCAAACCTTTTCATGCTGACCACTGTGTAGGGGTGGACGGTATAAACGGTATACGGTATAAACGGTATGAATTTGCTCTACGGTATGGATTTTGACTATACCGTGTAACCGGTAGATAGCAATGACGTCATGTAACCACAGCGCGACTATTTCACTCGCATTTGCCCCTAAAAATAGATAGAATTAGTCATAGATAATAGATATGTGCGAACTGGAAAAAGTTATTTAGGAGGCTTCGCGCAGTGGGCGTGCCAGCCCCTACCGCACGCATGTAAACACGGGTCTAGTAGTCTAGTGGGACGGGACACGGGAGGACGGCGGCGTCTCCCTGAGCTAACGTTAGCTTAGCTACCGTTACAAAATGACCCAGTCAACTATTCACTTTTAGTTTAATACATGATGAGGCATTGTCTAACCGAACGGTATCTAGTCGGCCAGCTACCGATAGCTCCTGACATCAACAAACGCTCCACAAAGTCTAGTAGAGACGTGTGTGCTACCTGTTAGCTGTTAGCTCACGTTAACGCAAGTTAGTTCACCGTTCAAAACGAAATGTCCCATTGAACTAAATAATTCACTGAGGCGTTGTATTAACGTTATATATCCGGCTAGCAGTAGCTACAGATAGCTCCTGATATCAATGTCTTATAACACTGATTCGATGCGTATTCGAGCTGAGGGCTTGCTGAGCACAGTTAAGTAACGTTATACCAATAGGGTCCAGGTGCAGCGCCGGAGAATCCTGGCCGTAGCTCTGCTCGAGGCTACTCGAGTATAGGTCCAGGTGCAGCTCCGGAGAATCCTGGCCGTAGCTGGAGGCTACTAGAGTACACACAGACAGTGGAGCTTGTTGCGTGGTGGCGATGTCTCGCAGATAATACAAGTACAAGTCTAATTATATAATATATATATTTTATAAAAAAAAATTAAAATTATATAAAATAAAAGAATTTTTTTTTAATCAAAAACGATGATACCGTGATATATACCGTTACCGTCTATGCTTCAAATTATACCGTGATATACATTTTAGACCATACCGTCCACCCCTACCACTGTGCATTCGTAGTTGTTGGTGATCTCCAGCGTCTTGGTCCACGCTAGGACCCCGTCACAAGCTGCATTCAGCAGCTTACTGCGCAGGTCGTTACTCGTGATACCGCAGATAAACTGGTCGCGAAGCTGATCTTCAATTGATGTTCCAAAAGCACACCAAGAAGCCAATCCTTTCAATGCCGCCACATTTTCCGTGAGCGACTCACCAGAGAGCTGTTTGCGATTTCTGAACGTATACCTCTCTGCTAGCACATTCTTCTTCGGTGAAAAATAGGCTCTCACTGCCGTTAACAAGTCTTTCAAGTCCACGTTGCCTGGCTTGTCTGGCGCCACCAAATCCTTGAGCAATGTAAACGTTTTAGCTCCTACCACGGAGAGAAACATTGTTTGCGATGAAAAACTGCTGAAGTCTCTCTTCATAGGCTTCAAATGTCTCTATCGTCTCATCAAACACCAGTCCCGTTTCTAGACTGTACAGCGCCATTCCTTTTTGCACTTGCCCGCCACGAGTTCCAAGAAAAAAAAACGTGGAAGCTAGCTTTCTTCGGCTAGAACAGTGTCGGCGTCAGAACGAATTTATCAGGGGGGCATATGGTAATTTTGGGGGGGCATAAAATATACGCTTCAGAAAACGCATTTCCCGCAAACCAACACGCATTTCAAAACATGAGCGCACTGCAGGCATAAGAGATAAGACAGTCTCTCTCTCTCTCTCTCTCTCTCTCTCTCTCTCTCTCTCTCTCTCTCTCTCTCTCTCTCTCTCTCTCTCTCTCTCTCTCTCTCTCGCACGTCCCGTCACAAACACACTGGCGTCTTGCGCACACAAAGTGAAAGATCACGTATTTCGTTTTCGTATTATTATACACCTGGCTGAGAATCTTTGACGAGTCCAAACCAGCATTCTTTTAGCTCAGCTAAGACTGTGTCTGTCAATGTCCGTGCATCACCTGCGTCAGCTGTCACTATGGTTACCAGGCGCTCTGTCACTTCAAATGACTGGTCTACAAAACGAATGACAACAGATATATTTTCACATCCCGTGGGATCGCGTGTTCCGTCCACTTTTAATGTGTAATGCGAGTCGCCTACTTCTTCCACTATAGCCTCAGTCACCACACTGCTAAGTGTACTTATAAGTTCATTTTGCATGTCATGACAAGTGTATGTGGCGTTTCGAGGGATAGTTTTCACTATGTCAGCCAATTCTGGGTCCTTTTTAATTGTGTAGTCCAATAAGGACGGGAAAAGACCACTTCCCCCCTCAGACATGTCACCAAAAGCATCTAGGTTTCCAGGTAAAGGCAACTGGTTTTCTACCAGAAACCCGACAACATCCACGAGAGCCGAGAATTAGTACCTGTTCCTTCGTAGCTGGTCTGTGTTGACAAATGTCGAAATCTCCTTGCCGGTATTGCCGTGAAGAAGCCTTAGGTGCGCCTGCCCCAGCCAACCATTTTCGTATATCCATTTTATTTGTATGTCCGTCTCCAAGAAGTGATTATTATATTTTACCTGAGTCTGACTCTATCTTTGACTTTCGCGCTCACTGACCTCACTCAAGTCACGCCCTACCCATATCAAAATCAATTAAAATGCAGTCACGCCCTACCCGTCAACTCAACGTGACCAATAATAACGCGTGCGTGAGCCGTGGCGTGAGATCAAACATACACTTCCTTTAAGACTTTTTTTGTTTAATTTCGTTTAATAATAGGCTAAATAGCCTATTTATAAAGGAAAACATCTGACATTTACTATAATAAAAAAAATGTATGTTTAATTATTTAATTTTTTTATAATAATTGACCATGCCGGTTGGAGGGGCACAGTGCCCCATCTGGGGGGGCATGGCCCGCGAATGCCCCCCCATGGCGCCGACACTGGGCTACAACCTCTATTTCCGAGGTGGACACAAACGTGTGTTTTCCTTTATCCTCGTCGCCACTGTTATATCTTAATAGAAGAGACCGTGGTAGTGCTCAGTTGTGCTTTATTCACAGTTTGTATTAATACAGGTAAACAGTAGAACCGCAGGCAGTCCCCCTGGCGGCTGCCTCACACTGACCCAGAGCGCTCCGAGGCGCCTCTGGTTAACGTAACAGTAACCAATCATACGCAAGACACGTGACACAATAACATTGGGAGTTGTAGTCCTACACTACACTACAAGCTGCACGGAGGAGGTCGTTGGTGATTTTGACAAGGGCTGTTTCGGTACTGTGTTGTGGGCGGAAACCGGATTGAAAGGGTTCGTGGAGATTGTTTGTGTCGAGGTGGGATTGCAGCTGTGCGGCAACCACCCTCTCAAGGGTTTTTGAGATGAAGGGAAGGTTGGAGATGGATTGATTGATGAAAATTGTATTAACAGATTGCAGAATGGGTACAATACAGTACAGCTCAATACACACAATTGTTAAGGGGATGCAGACCAGAGAAAGACTTTCGTCTTGTTTACATCAGGGTCCCCCATTTTCAATTAATCATAACATATATGACATACAGATAGACAGTACTGCTACATCTATACATTTATGACATACCAGATTTACAAATACAGTACTGTTTTTGATACAAGAAGAGTCTAAAAAAGAGAGTATATACATTTGACGAAGAAACTGTACATTGGAGGAGGTTGGTAGGTAGGAGGTTGGTAGGAGGGGTGGAGGGGGGGGGTTGGGTAGGTTGGGTGGGGGGTTAACTGTACATTGGAGGTGGTGGGGTGGGGGGGGGTTGGGTAAGCGTGGTGGAGGGGGGTAACTGTACATTGGATTATCGACTAAACCTTACTTGGTCCCAAGAAGAGGGTCTTGTGTATTATTGGGTTTAATAGGACATTTATTGTACATTGGAGGGGGGTTGCGTTATGGGCCTATAATGATTTAAATCAGCTGGGTCAGCACTGGGTTTTTTGAGGATGGGGGTGATTGCAGCCAGTTTGAGAGTGGGGGGTACGGTTCCAGAGGCGAGGGATGAATTTATTATGTCCGTGATCATGGGTGAGATTGATGGCAGGCAGGCTTTGACGAGGGTGGTGGGAAGAGGATCAAGCTGACAGGTGGTGGTTTTGGCTTTACGGATGAGCTCTGAGATGGTGTATTCCGATGCTGGGGTGAAGTTGGAGAGGGAGCTGATAAAATGATGGCCGGTGGTGATCATCCAGGGTGGATCACATGGAGAGGTGCATGATGTGTGCTCCCGATGTGCAGGTTGGCACCTTGCATGGTCGCCTCCGCCATCGGTGTGTGAATGGGTGAGTAAACGGGTGAATGTGAGGAACAAAAATGTTAATGCGCTTTGGATAAAAGCGCAATATAAGAGCACCATTTACCTTTTACATATGAATAACGACACTTTGATCTTTACAGCACAGATGAAAGTGCCAGGGACAAAGAGACAATCTGCAGCAACATCCCCAGATGCAGTGAAAAGCACTACAAGTCAACACAAAACATCTCCTATATGGAGATTGCTGAAGTGATCATGTAATTAACAGCCGAATAAAGGAATGATAGCTAGGTTGTCAAACAGCTAAATTGTACACACCAGAATTCATGTTCCTACTCATAATCAAGGTAAAGATATCCTTGCTCATAATACCCCTTGAAGCCTACAGCATAGAGACACAGAGAAAGAGAGACCTATACCCAATAGCCTATATAGAGACAGAGAAAGAGAGACCTATAGCCTATATAGAGACAGAGAAAGAGAGACCTATAGCCTATATAGAGACACAGAGAAAGAGAGACCTATAGCCTATATAGAGACACATAGAAAGAGAGACCTATACCCAATAGCCTGTATAGAGACAGTATAGAGACAGAGAAAGAGAAACCTAAAGCCTATATAGAGACACAGAGAAAGAGAGACCTATAAGAGAGAGATAAAAGGCACGTTCTGTCGAAATATGATTGATGAGGCCACGCCCCCTTTTAGTGTCCGGTTTAGAGGTTATGTCATGGGGTCATGTTTTGAGGTCATCATGTCATGACCCCTAACATATGCTAGCCCCCTCTACGGGGGTGTTCACACGGGAACACCCTGTGCGGCGGTCTGGGGATGTTCACGGGGGAAACATCAATGGTCACTCTGCAGGGGTAGGCAACCCTAGGCACGCAGGGGCATTTTCATTGGCACAGGGGGCAGCATAAACATTTTTAAATTAAAATTCTTCGCTTTGAAATGTTATAGTGAAATATTTTGCACTGTTGTCGCATTTATCTTGTTGAAATCCTCCCACAGGTTCTTTTTTGTAAGTTGACTGTTTTGCACACCCCTATGACAGCTATACAGCTGTTCCCATGGTGCTCAGCTGTCAGCAGTCAGCTGGCCTCCCGCGCCCGCGCGCAGTTCCCAGGTAATCACACAGTGCTGCGGTTGCATTCTGTATGTGCCGTCTTTCATGATGGCAACCCCCGCTAAGAAAGTTAAAGCAAAGGAAATTCGGGCAGTCCAGCCCTCGTGGACAGACGACTACGGGTTTGTGTGTCAGAAGGACCGTGCTGTGTGTACTTTATGTTTAGAAAATGTAGTTTGCAGAACGTCAGGTGTGAAACGCCATTTTGAGACGAAGCATCAAAAAAGTGAAGGCAGAATTGATTAAACGTGCCGTGGCCAGGTATGGAAGGCAAGCCAGCACCCTCAAAGTGTTCACGACTGCTAAAAACCACGCAACTGAAGCAAGCTATCGCATTGCTCATTGCATTGCGAAATGTGGAAAGCCATTCACTGATGGCGAGTATATCAAGTAGGCTTTTCTCTGTAGCTCAGATGTTTTGTTTGAAGGCTTGCCAAACAAAGAGACAATCAAATCAAGGATAAAAGATATCCCCATGTCAACTTGAAGTGTCGAGCGACGCATCAACGAATGTCAGAAAATATCAGAGAACAGCAAACAGCTGGATTAAAAGATGCTCCGGTGTGCAGCTTAAAGTGACCAACTACAGCCCCCAGATAACGGAGCTCAGTAAAGCAAAACTGTTTGTCTGCATTGCACCCCTGCCCCAACTCAGATTTAGGGTTGATACAACCATCATAATAATATTGTTAATAATAAGAATAACAATAATGATGTAATAATGTAAAAATTATCATTAAAAATACCTGATTATGAGAACAAAAAATTACGATGCATGGAATATTGTTGATATGGCACAGGCACACTAGTTACAACTATATTTCAAACTGGCACTTCATGTCAAAAAGGTTGCTGACCCCTGCTCTATGGTATAGTCATTAACCCCCTGCCTGTGTACAGGTCTGAAATAGCTTCAGCCCTGTATACCGCCATGTGTTGCATTTTAACCCCATGCAGTGTCTAACTCTGTACCCAAAAGTTTTCACACTTTAGGTATAATTAGTGTATACAGTCTGTGTGTGTCAGAGCGTGGGGTCCATACATGGCATAGGGAAATTACATTTTAAAGTAGGTTGGGCTTATTTAGTTAAAAGCATATATATGTAGGAATTAGTATAGAGGTTTATAAAACAAACTGGAGTAGTGTTAAAGGATGGTATTATAGGTTTTGACTAGGCCCGCACTGCAAAAGAAGTTGTATTCTACCGGGGGAGTAGATTAAGAACTGGGCTAAGAAGTGGGATCGCGAATAAGCAGATAGTTGTAACAGGGGACGAGTTCTGGAGGATGCAAAGAAATTGCATAGAGTATCTGGTGGGAGACGGTGATCTTAGGAGAGGAGCTAGATTCGTTATGATAAATCGTGCTAAAAGTATCCCCTTCTCCTATTACGTGGCTGAGATCTCTACACCAAGTCGTCCACTGCGTGCCGATGATATTGTTTTAAATATATCTAAGGTGACCTTTGATTCAGGCAGACCTTTTATTTTCAAAGTTTCTGCCATTGACTGGCTATATTGTCTACAGAAATGTGCGGACACCATTCGCAAAGCCTCTGAAGATGAGGCTAGGGTTAATAGAATAGACTCTATTAAGAAAACCCTCCACTTTCCAATCGAAGTAGCTACTCTTAGGACCCTAGTGGCCAAAGCTGAGCAAGCCGGGCATCTGGACTGCGATTGTGACTGTAGGTGGGCGGGGGAGAGGGCGTGTGAATGCCTCACTCCATCCATTTAAAAGAGGGTCATTGTCAGTCTAGATGTAGAGACCAAGCAAAGTACTAGTAAACATGGATTTTTATATTCCGACCGACGCTGATCTATCACCCTCTGGATTTATGTATGAATCCATGGACCATCCTGCACCACCAACCCTCCTAGGCAATCCGCTTACTACGATGTGGTCACCAGCATCGCCGGATTCCTCTTCGCAAGCAACCTACTTGGAGGAACTAACAGTCGTGCCTGATAGTCCATGGAGACCCCATACCCCGGAATCGGGTGCATTCTACGCTAAAGAAATACCTAGCAACGATGGAACCAGTAATTCCCCCTCACCGCCACCCCCAATAAGCCTTGCATTACTTTCTGTAGTGGTGGACGAGAGATCTGGTTTTATGGATTATCTGATGATCCAATCCAATCCAATCCAACTTTATTTATAAAGCGCTTTAACAGCCACAGGGGCACAAAGTGCTGTACAGGGGGAGCATATTAAAAACACAGCACTAAAAATAGATAAAATAATAATAAAAAAAAAACAAGAGTACCAAAACAGAGATAAAAAACATTAGGTAAATATAGGCAGCAATACAAATTTAAATAGATCAGAGTACTTAAAAAAAATATTTAAAAGCAAAGGACACAGTAACAAAACGATACAACAACAACACAGTAAGACAATAAGATCATAAAATCAACAAGCTACATGGTGTCGAAAGCCAGAGAGAAAAGGTGGGTCTTAAGGAGGCCTTTGAAACGGGGCAGTGATGAGGCCTGCCTAATCTGCAGTGGCAGCTCATTCCACATTTTGGGGGCGACAACGGAGAAAGCACGGTCCCCCCTGAGCTTACGCCTAGTTGTAGGCACTACTAGGAGCAGCTGGTCAGCTGACCTGAGAGAGCGAGAAGGTGTATAGACCTGCAGCAGCTCAGAGAGGTAGGGTGGAGCAAGGTCATGAAGAGCTTTAAAAGCAAATAAAAGAATATGATCGCAAGCATCAAGCTTGGTTTAGCGGAGATATTGAACAGCTGTATCGAACGACATCTCGGAGAGAACTGCTATGGGTGCGATATCCAGCATCCTAGTCAACATGAATGTCTCTTCGAAGCCTCACTCTATTATGGGGTTAAGGAAGCGGCTCTGCTGACGATGTTATGGAGCAAACAATTAGCACCTACACTGACTGCCTTGTTGGGACGTCTGAGACTGCCTATTCCCTCCTCGTTACGTTTACAAGGAATCTGCGAAGGCTTGCTTTTCGAATTCCGTGCAGTTAAGAATAGTGATTGTCTGAAAGAAATGATTGCCGGTATTCATCTAGATTACCCTGAGATCAATAAGGATGAAATATTCGATGCTGTAGGCAAATTCATGTCTGCAGTACCAAGGGTTAAAGGGGGAGAAGGAAGAATCTATTAAATGTTGTATACTTTTGTACATTCAATAAAATTATGTTATTCTTTAACGGAACGTAGACCAATCGCAGCCACTCTTATTGTCTGGGACCAAATACGGCCACTCCCCATTCCCAGTAAAAAGTGGGAATCTCTAGAATGTGTTTTGGGCGACGGTGTATACGGAAGTGCCTCTCAAGGTGACGATAGACAACACTTTCTGTTGTCAGTAGATGGCAGCATTGGTTTCAAATTAAAAGGTGAAAATGTTGAAAACTACAACAATACATTTCCCAAGACCCTTAGCACAGGTCACAGGTCACTGGGATGCATCTATTCTTCGACGTAATCTGAACAGCGGTAAACTATTAATGCAACCTCAGTATAGCGACCGCGAATGGTAAACTAATTATCTTAACAAAAGTGCGCTGGTAGCGTTACATATGTTGTCTAAAGGGGGACATATTTAATGATAATCGGCATATAAAGGACAACATAAAGCATCGTTAATTTGTAAGAAACCTCAATGAAAACGGCGCAGGGTAAGTAATATTCGCTATTGTTATGAAAATGTGATAGAATCCTATAAAAATGTGGACGCATTTGGTCACTGTGATGTTAAAGATATGTTGTCGCTCCTTTTTTAGAGAAATGTTTACTATATAATGTACACTCCTCTCTAACATAAGGTATTACACAATGGATCGGTTAATGAAGAAGATATATTATGACCCTCGCAATCCAGGGTCATATGGGGGTGTAGCACAATTTAAACGAGCATTAGAACAAGAGACAGGTGGCTAGGTAAAAACGAGGTCATTAAAAAATGGTTGGTACAGCAAGATGCCTATACATTACACAAACCTGCCCGAATCAAGTTTGTTAGAAACAGAGTGTATGCGCCGGGGGTATTATATCAATTTCAAATCGATTTATGTGATATGCAAAGCATTTCTAAACATAATGATGGTTTTAAATATCTCTTGACGGTAATTGATATATTTTCAAAGATGGTTTACGTCCGACCTCTGAAATCTAAAAAAGGCCCTGAGGTGACGAGAGCATTAGCATCTGTGCTCAGAGAGAGTAAACCACCTCTAAAAGTACAGAACGATGATGGTACGGAATTTTTTTATTCTCATTTTAAACGCCTGCTGAAAAAGTATAATATAATACATTTTGCAACCGGTAGTGAGCTCAAGGCTAGCTGTATTGAACGTTTAAACAGGACTTTGAAAGAACGGATGTGGCGTTATTTCACTGCGAATAATACGTATAGATATCTGGATGTCTTGCAGGCTTTGGTACATAGCTATAATAATTCATTTCACAGTAGTATCCTGATGAAGCCATCAGAGGTCTCTACAGATAACTTTTTCCAAGTATTTCAGAATTTATATGGGGCCGGTCCTATACGTCTTAAGAATGTATTAATTTATAAATACAGGGAGGGAGATATTGTACGTATTTCAAAACTAAGGGGGTTGTTTGATAAAAGATATGAGCAGACTTATACGCATGATACATTTACTATAGCAGAGCGCGTACCCCGTGTACCACCTGTATACGTTTTGAAAGATCAGGAGGGTGAGACTCTGAAAGGTACTTTTTATGAGGCGGAGTTACAGAAAGTACAGGAGGTTATACATAAAAAATATTTGATAGAGAAGATTCTGAGTAATAAAAGATTAAGGGGAAAACTATACAGTTTAGTGAAGTGGAAAGGATGGCCTGACAAGTTTAACTTGTATGTCTTAAAGAGCAGTCTCACAAACATATGAGCCCATACCTATGCTAAAACATTAGGGTTTATAGGTCATTTTTAGTTTATAGTGCGTAGGAACGGTAGTATGGATGGATTTTATGTAACTCTACCGTCCAACGCTAGTAAGAGGTTGTTTAGAGCTAATACCAGCTCTAGTTTCACTATTAACTTATGTAAACCTTTACATCTCACAAGAGAGTGGTTAGTAGGTTTATCTGAGATAACATATCCACACACATGGTATAATGTTAGCCGAGACTCAGCGTTTTTTTAATATACCCTTACAACGGGACCCGATACAGTGACAAAGAGACAGAGACTGGGCATCGGGGGCTATTATAGGATCTATTTTTGGACGACTTTTCCGCTTCGTCGTACCCTTTCTTAAAACAGGGTTCGCAGCCGCTAAACCCCATCTGAAAACAGCAGCAGGGAATATTGCTAAGGATGTTATGAACAATGCCATACAGAAAGTTACAACACGGATGACCGACCAGCAGGATTCCGGTATAGGAATGAGATTATCACAAGGTTTTAAACCGCCCGGCTATAGGATTAGCGAGATAAAGAAACGATTAAAGAAAATTAAACACTGCTATAAGAAAGAATCCGTCCCTAGAAGAGCTGGCAGTCAACGCAGGACCTTGAAGAGGAAGAAACGTAGAAACCCTAGTGATATATTCTAGTAAGAAGATGATTCATCAACGTTCTCAGGAATGCCTGAAATCAGAGTTAGATCTCTTTGCTGCGCCATTAACACAGCTGTCAATTGAACGATCTGATTACATCAAGATAGCCCCTATTACAGCTCTAAGACGGGACTCTCCAATAGAGTTCTATATTCCTGGGGAAGGAGAAAGATATCTAGATCTCAACAATACTTTATTATTTTTAAAAGCCAAGATAACCAATGCCGACGGGACCAACTTGGCTAATGATGCTGCTGTTTCTACAATCAATTACCTGCTAAATAGTTTTTTTAGTCAGATTGATGTTACAGTGCAAGACCGCTTAATCAGTCAGTCGAGTGCGACGCACCCCTATAGGGCCATAATAGAAACGTTATTAAATTATTCACCCGCTACTCTGAATAGTCAGTTCTCAGCAGGATTATTCTCTAAAGACACTGGGGGTCATATGGAGGATATTAGGATTAGGGTAGAAATTTGGGCTTTAAAAAGAGAGCTGAGGCCTGCGCCCTGTCTCGTGAAATGCATTTGTTAGGGGCTATACACTCTGATATATTTTTTAATGAGCGCCTAATGTTAAATAAGGTTGATTTTAAAATAAAACTCACCAAGGCTAAGGATGAATTTTGTATAATGTCGGCTGCAGCTGGAAATTATATCCTAAATATCACAAGTGCAACCCTATTTGTTAAGAAGATAACTGTATCACCAGCAGTGCAGCTAGGACATGCCTCTGCCTTGCAGAAAGGTAATGCATTGTATCCTTTATCGCGTATCAACGTAAAGACATTCTCACTCCCTATGCATTCAAGGGTCGCAACCGTAGATAACCTATTTCTCGGTTTATTACCGAGATATGTAATATTAGGGCTTGTCTCGCACCATGCGTTTAGCGGAGGTTATGAGAGAAATCCTTTTAATTTCCACCATTATAATTTGGAACATGCAGCGCTGAGCCAAAATGGTAGACAAATACCTTCTAAAGCTTTTCAACCGTGCTATGATAATGGTAATGCTATACGGGAGTATTACAGCCTATTCACCGCTACAGGGAAACATCTTTTTTATTTGGATCCGGATGAAGATGGAGTAGCTGCACCCCCACCCTCTACACTACAGGAAACCTGCGTTTGGAAATGCGTTTTCAAGTGCCATTACCAGAAACAGTTACCTTGATCGTGTATGCAGGTTTTGACTCTATTCTGGAAATCAACGACCGCCGACAGGTCCTCGTAGACTACTACTAAAATGAACAACATAGAATTACATGCATTGTGTTCTAAACTGCTAGGGAAACATTTCCATGGTGTATGGCCATGTGATGAGCTTAAGACAGAGCTACAGGACACTAGCATGCAACCTTTTTATTGTATTGTTAACACAGATCCTCATAACAAACCTGGTTCTCACTGGCTTGTTATAGCGTTAGACACATCACAACAAGGAACGTTCTATGATTCATTCTGTCGTAGTCCAGAGAGTTATCCTAGGGATATACAGGATTTTCTAGAACAGAATGTTAAAGAGTACTATTATTCAACCTCTATGCTGCAAGATATAATATCTAGTTGTTGCCGCCATCATTGTGTATATTTTCTATGTCAAAAAGCCAAAGGGTATAGTCTGAACGATATTGTATCAAAGCATTATACAGCTGATACACTCAGAAACTACCGCATAGTTACCAATTTTGTTAGAAGATATCAGAAATGTATATTAAAATGCAAAGGGTATCATAGTCAGACATCGTGCAGTATGAAAATGTTAAGGGAATGTATTTAATAAAATTTCTAATAAATACCAATACAAACTGTTTATTCTTTATTTAGGTTGTTTATTTACTTAACACTCATTTCATATACTAAGCCATGTTCTACCCTTCGGTCTATCATCAACCCTCCGTCTTTTCAGGGAAACGGATCTGGGGAAGGGTATATTTCATCGGTAGAACTTGTCTTTAGAACTCTCAAGCGGTTACGTATATCCTTATTGGTAACATAGGATAGGGGTAGATTCATATCTGATAAAGTCTGTAGAAAAACATCAAATCCGGGGATATGCATGTGGTTCTTAGATGTATTTGATAACGCCTTCAGGTAATCCAGTATGTGAGATCCTTTAATGGCTCGTTCATAAAACATAAATTCCCCGCGACCATTCCATGAGGTGTTCGGTAAAGCATATATCTTACGTAGGATATATTTGGCTTTTAATTGATTTCTAAGAGGCAGGGTCGAAACAAGTTGTTCTATATTCCCAGGATCTACATCTAGGGGTAATTGGTCAGAAGTTTCCACTGCAGTAACCATATTGATATCTTTATGATTAAGTAAGCCCATATACCGGTGTAGAAGCATATTTAATCTTTTAGCCTTGTCATAGTCAGTAACATAAGCGCTAGGATTATCTACACGTGAAGTTGACCTTACAGGTGTTGGAAGTTCTTCTTTCTCTGTTTTTTTTTTTGTAACTGTTTTTTATTTTCTCTTTTTCAAAACATACATAGAACAAGACATCACAATACAATAGATTTACGGTAATAATAATAGAGACACTAACAACAATAACACTAACAATAATAACAACAGAAATGATAGTAAGAATAATAAAGACATAATATAAACTATAAAAGTACATTGTTAGGGATTTCCTGTCCCTCGTAAGTCCTTGAATTGATATAGTTATGGACCAGCTGACCAAAGATTCACAGAACGACAAAGTACTATTTCAAACAGAGTCTTTATTGGATCACACAGAGAAGAGAACTCTCCTGCAGCCCGCACAGGCTCATCCTCTCGCACCACAAGAATGAATACCCACATTACATGACATTTATACCCTCTTGCACAGAGAGAGAAGGGGAGGGGTGTGTGTGTGTGTATCTGTGTGTGTATGTATGTGTGTGTGTGGTGTGTGTGTGCTAGTCTGTGTGGTGTGTGTGTCTAAGTGCAAGAATTAATGGATGTTTTCTAAGGGGGCCATCTGGTTAACACTGTCGCCTCACAGCAAGAAGGTCCAGGGTTCGATTCCCACTTGGGGACCAGGTTTCCATGATGCCAGGTACTCAGGTGGGGTATCTCCCAGGCCTTTCTGTGTGGAGTTTGCATGTTCTCCCCGTGCTCGCAAGGGTTTCCCCCCCGATAAGATAAACCCAATGGAAAAACATGCACAACAGATCGCTAACGCTGTGGCGTCCTTGACGAAGACGGACAGGAGCACTTGGATTGGTCCCCGGGGCGCGGCTCACGTTGACGCCCTATCTGCTCCCGGCTGCCCATGGGGGGAAGGACAACGGGATGGGAAAAGTGCAGAGAGACATTTCATCGGCGACTCAGTGCATGTGTGTGTGTGTTCCTGTGGGTCGCCCATCTCGCGTGTGTGTGTTAAACTGCATGACAAATAAAGACTTCTAGTCTAACAATTATTATCTAATGGTTCGTGATATTCATGACAGTTCTCATAACAGTTGGCGTGTATCTGTGTGTATGTGTTTGTAAGTGTGGGTGAGCGATGTGTGTGTGTGTGTGTGTGTGTGTGAGTGTGTGTGCGTGTGCGCCAGAGACGATATACCAAACAGGATGTACGGGGGGCCCCGTGTGTGTGTATGTGTGTGTGTGTCCATCTATGTGTGTGTGTGTTATTGGGTGTGTGTGTGTGTGTGTGTGGAAGGAGCCTACAGCCACGAGGTCAGCAGGTCACTCAAGCTAGAGAGAGACACAGACAGAGAGCAGGGTGCAGCCTGCACGAGCACAGATATAAGATATCAGACATTTTACATCAAATTTTACTAGATCAATGAACTAAAAAACGATCAATCCCCCTTTTGACGTTAAATCAATACGTCAACACAACAGTTCATTGATGGATCTGTACCCGTCAATTGTCAACCATTACACGCATCACACCTAATACCAGACGGGATGAACAACGCCAAGAGAGGAGAGAGAGATAGAGGGAGGGGGGGGAGCGGGAGAGAGAGAGAGAAGAAAGAGAAAGACACAGATTTTGCAACTTTTTCAGACAATACATGTAACCCCTGTTGGACCCCCCTTACTCAGGCACACGCAACGTCCATCAGGGCGCTACCTTCCCTCTGTTACAGTACACCGCCCACCTTGGGTCGGTTCCGTCTTCTAGAGGGCAAGGGCCCCTTCCTGAGCTGGTCCCCGTTCCAGGGTGCGGTCCCCTAGACAAAAGTGTCTACTCTGGTCTGCCGCTTCCTCAATGTCTCTGGACTGTCCTCTCCACCTCTCCTCAGCTGGCCCACCGTCTCTTCAGCTCTGCCTCCAGTGTCTCTCCTACCGCTGCTCCTCCCCCTGTCGTAGATGATCTGCCTGTCGTCGATGATCTGCGGTGCCTGGCTGCGGTGCCTGGCCTCTGCTGCTCAGCTGCCATCTCCTCCAGTCTGCCTCTCTTCATCCTGGCCTGTCCTTCGTCTCCTCCTGCCTGTCTCCTGGTCGAGGGTTGTCTGGTGGTCTCATCACGGACGTCTGATGGGCTGCGGCTCGCATCTCACCCCTGATTCAGACACGCTGCAGACAGCTGGTGTGAATGTCTGGATCTTCCGCACCGTCTTCTTCTCCGTGTCTCCTTTCCTCCTTTCGATGTCAGGAGTTCCCTCGTTCCGTCCTTGGTTGCAGCTGGCCCACATCAATTCTCACTGGAACCTCCACTTGTTAGGGATTTCCTGTCCCTCGTAAGTCCTTGAATTGATATAGTTATGGACCAGCTGACCAAAGATTCACAGAACGACAAAGTACTATTTCAAACTGAGTCTTTATTGGATCACACAGCCCGCACAGGCTCATCCTCTCGCACCACAAGAATGAATACCCACATTACATGACATTTATACCCTCTTGCACAGAGAGAGAAGGGGAGGGGTGTGTGTGTATATGTAACTGTGTGTGTATGTATGTGTGTGTGTGTGGTGTGTGTGTGCTAGTCTGTGTGGTGTGTGTGTCTAAGTGCAAGAGTTAATGGATGTTTTCTAAGGGGGCCATCTGGTTAACATCCATCTAATGGTTTGTGATATTCATGACAGTTCTCATAACAGTTGGTGTGTATCTGTGTGTATGTGTTTGTAAGTGTGGGTGAGCGATGTGTGTGTGTGTGTACGTGAGTGTGTGTGCGTGTGCGCCAGAGACGATATACCAAACAGGATGTACGGGGGGCCCTGTGTGTGTGTGTGTGTGTGTGTGTGTGTGTGTGTGTGTGTGTGTGTGTGTGTGTGTGTGTGTGTGTGTGTGTGTGTGTGTGTGTGTGTGTGTGTGTGTGTGTGTGTGTGTGTGTGTCCATCTATGTGTGTGTGTTAATGCGTGTGTGTGTGTGTGTGGAAGGAGCCTACAGCCACGAGGTCAGCAGGTCACTCAAGCTAGAGAGAGACACAGACAGAGAGCAGGGTGCAGCCTGTAAGATATCAGACATTTTACATCAAATTTTACTAGATCAATGAACTAAAAAACTATCAATCAGACATGACAAAAGACAAACAACAAAGACTTGGCTCAAATATTCACATGTTGTACACTGTATATACAGCAAAAGTGGCGGTTAGGGAGTCGACTCCTGGTCAACGTGTGAGGGTTCGGTGTGGGAATAGAAGAGGAGACCCCAAGTGCAGGACATGAGCAGAGAGAGAAGAGGCTGAGGCGACGGGATAAAGTGAACAGGCTTTTACTGAGCAGTTTGCAACCAACAATGATTACAAAACGAAACGGTTACTAAACAAAAGCGAACTGCAAAACCCGAAAACAATACTCAGCAATGCTGGAAAAATAAGGACTAAGATAGGAACAGACTCACAGGGAATACTGGTGACAAAGGTGAGTATGTGACCGAACACAACTCTGAATGAAAATCAATACAATACAATACAATCAATGGCGGGACAATGACTGTGAGAAACGGGCAGGTCTAAATAGTGCCCGTGAACTAATTACTAATGACTGCCAGCTGGTATAAGGCCAGGCATGGTCAAGACAGGTGAACACAGAATCAGTAAAGAAAACTCACATCATAAATAAAAGCATGTGTAAAGGGGATATCTTAAAGGAAAAACATATGTAAAAGAACAACCCTTAAAGGAAACATATGTAAAGATGTTAACACTATTAAAAACATGTGTAAAGGGATGAGCCTTAAAGGAAACACATGTAAAGTTATCAACACTACAGAAAACATATGTAAAAGAGATGAACCTTTAAAGGAAACATGAAAAGATAAAAACTTTTAAACACAAGCTAAAACGCACAACACAACATGAACAGAGGAAACACAGCATTAAAGATAGCATAAATATCATCCAGCAGACCTAGGACTAGAGGCCTGAGAAGGTCGAATATCTGGAGTTGCTGCGCTTGGCCACCAGAGGGCGGCAGAAAACCACTGTTCATATTGTTCGGCCAGGATCCCTGGCCGGGGCCATGACACAACGATAGCACCCAGTGTACTGATAAACTGTGTGTGTGGAGTGTGTATGTTTATTTTGTATATGTGTGTTTTATATGTGTGCGCGTTTAGTATGGATGTGCGTTATATATTTGTGAGTGCAGGGGTTTTTCGTGTGTGTGTGTGTGTGTGTGTGTGTGTGTGTGTGTGTGTGTGTGTGTGTGTGTGTATGTGTGTGTGTGTGTGTGTGTGTGTGTGTGTGTGTGTGTGTGTGTGTGTGTGTGTGTGTGTGTGTGTGTGTGTGTGTGTGTGTGTGTGTGTGTGTGTGTCAGGGTTTCCGTTAGAAAAAATTGTTGCCGGCCTCAGTGTCCGGTAGATTTCAATCTACCGGTCAAATGAGAGAAATTCCGGTCAGAGTTTATTGAGCTTAAAAACAATTGATAGGCAAAAGAATGACAACAAAACAAAAGAATGACATCATCAAGGCATGTAGATTTATAATATTTTTACTTAAAACTAGGCTACTTTTGCGTATAAAGTCATTATATTCCAAATAAAATAAGTCCTGAGACTCGTGCTGCTGCCGACTTTAAATCAAATAGGTGTCTGTGGGCAGTCGCCCGACATTAATAAACAACAGTCTGTTATAATCACATTTTTATGAGCTAACGAATTCCGTTATATTGGACATTTGTATTAATTATATCAAGCGAAGAACTGAGAAATTTGACAGAGAGAGACGGCAACATTATCGTGGGTTTGCGTGACGACTCTCTCCACCTCGCAACGACTTATTTGCAAAGAGTATGGCGCTGCAGAGCAGCTGATTCAGCTGTTATTGGCTCTTTTCTGGGGACCGCACAGCAGCGCCCCCCACCCAACATTGAATTGAAAATGGCTGAATTGGAGTACTGCTGGAATACTGCATTGTGCTGCTGCTGCTCCGGCTCTGCAGCTTCACAAAAGTTCGCACACCCAGCACTAAGCTCTCGCTGACAACGTCGTTGTCATTATTAGAAGCAACGACGAAACAAATGTAATGATCGTTTCGTTCATCGCATAGGCTATTTAATTTTAGCCTATTTTAATACAATTCAAATAATCAAATTGTGCTTAGACTCAGGGAATTATTTTCACCGGACATTAAGACCGGAGAGATTAAATATGTCGGACTTCAACAGATTTTGCCGGTCAAATACCGGTAATTACCGGCTAACGGAAACGCTGGTGTGTGTGTGTGTGTGTGTGTGTGTGTGTGTGTGTGTGTGTGTGTGTGTGTGTGTGTGTGTGTGTGTGTGTGTGTGTGTGTGTGTGTGTGTGTGTGTGTGTGTGTGTGTGTGTGTGTGTGTGTGTGTGTGTGTGTGTGTGTGTGTGTGTTGTGTGTGTGCGTGCGTGCGAACAGGCATGTACTTCTAAATACATTATGATACCTTCTGCAACGACCCAAAGCATTTACACACAAGACATTAGTGATCTCTAGGGAGGCTTAGAGTAATGGGGAAATCCGCAGAATACAGTGGTGGATAGCGCAGGTCCAATATGAGATAGATATGGGTCCCATATTTCATAAAAAGTGTCCAACTTGGAGTGCAGCATACATGTGATTTATTCACAAGGAATACAGTCCATAATAATGTTGTGCCATGACCTCTTTGATGGGACCTCGTCCTTGATCCAGAACAACAGAATGTTTTTCCTAGCAGCAAATGTCAACAAATTGAACAGTCTCCTATGTTTGAAATTGGCAATATGAATATCTGGGAGGCCTAGTAAGAGGCAGAGGGGATCCAGTTCGATGGGGGTCTGGAATATATCAGATAGTTCCTCTACGATGTCAAACCAATAGCTCTGGAGCTTTACACAGGACCAAAAGCAGTGGACGTGGTTTCCAATCTCTATCTTGCATTTAAAGCAGAGTGGGGATGCATTGGGATCCATTTTACTCTTAAGGGCAGGGGTAATATGAATGCGGTGTAAGATTCTAACTTGGATAGACTTGGTGCGGTTGCAAACCGAGATTTTTTTTGCGTAGGTCCATGCATCCTGCCAGTCCTCGTCTGTGATCTCTATGTCCAAATCTTTTTCCCAGGACTGTTTAGTGTCAAGGGAAGATAAAGATGAATTAAGGTTTAGACTAGAGTACTATAGAAAATAGATATTTGTAGGGCGGCTAGGTGGTGTAGTGGGCAAGGCACTCGCCACCAATGTGGAGACGCTGGGTTCGCGTGTTCGAATCCAGCTCTCCACATTGTTTTCAGTTTGGCTGGTCGTCCGTACTAATACAATTGGCAGTATTAGAGGGTGGGAAACTGATGGGTGGGGATCGGGCGTTGTGGACAGCGACTCCTACAGGTCAGTAGAATCAGGAAGTGTTGGGGGCAGCGTGAGCCTCCCACGCGTTACTCCTCGCCACTGAGAGATCGAGCTGCGCAGGTGAAAAGATGCGACTGCTGTTACCTCAAGTACCGGAGGGGACTTGTGCTATGTATGACTTAGTCCACATTGCAGCCGGCTTGTGGGAGGCAAGAAACAGCGTTCGTGACAGGGGAGGGTTGAATTGGATGATACGAAATTGGGATGGGAGAAAATATAGAAAATGGGAGAAAAAGTGGATAAAAAAAAAAGAAAATAGATATTTGTTTTTTAGGAATCTGCAAGGAGAGGGTTTTCTCCACCTGCGAGGTGGAACTGTTAATTAACAGTGAGGTGTCCTTGGTGATAAACTGCCTAATTTGTAAGTATTTCCGTTTTCAATAGGCCAATTCCGTTCTGTATCGTTAGTGGCTTAGCTTGGCTTCGCCTTCTGCACTATCTCGCGTACGTGCACGCGTACTGAATAAACCACAAATGTACCTCTAATACCAGTATTAGTCTGACCACACCCCTCATCAGCTTACCTTCATAAGCAGGTGTGTGGTCACCTGCTCTCCTCCTTCTCGCTTTCACCACAAGGAAGAGGTGCCTCGGTAGATCCCCACACTTGACACCATGATGGAAGAAATTGGATTAGGAACAGCTTGGGAAACAAGGATACGTTGACATCATATCTTTATTTTCTCTCTCACTATTTTCGAGAAAATACGGCGATATTGTCTTCGTACTGGAGTGTCTAGAAGATGATGATCATTCTACAAACCCTCCACCGGTTTTCGTATTGGGAGCACGCCGCTGCATGCTTCTCAACTGCAGTTCCTTGCTGTGTTTGTTGGGGTGAAACCTGTCAGGCCACAGCTGAACTGTCGGACATGCCGCTGTTGTGAGGAGCGGTGCGTTCCAGGTTGGGTGAGTAGTGTTTGCTGGCGGGCTCCACTTGTCTGTTAGTGCTATGGGGGCTACTAGACAAAGTTTATGGAAACCGGCCCCAGGCTAGGGTCCTTTGTTTAGCCGTCTAGGCGACAGAAGGCCTTGGTCTGGCGACCATTATAGTTTTAACTAGTGGGCCGCGACCATTGACACTGGTGATCCCTGTGTGTTCTGGACGAGTGGATTCTCTCTGTCACCGTGTTAAGACCCCATCTTTCATATCCAAATGAGAGTATTCCTTCACGAGGGGATATGTGCATGTAATGTGCGATAGCGGCAGATTCATGTTCAAAGTCAGCTATACAGGCCAGTTGGTACTGTGCTGATTCCGCCGGACGTGTTAATGTCACCGTTGTGAAGCGGTGTTGACGTCTTGTTTTTTCTTTTCTCTTAAAAAGTGAGGAGGGTTCAGAACGGCGGCCTGTCTGGGTGAGTGTTATGTCATTGTTTACATGTTCATAGCTTACGGTTAGCCGGTCGGTGGCCTGGCGCGGGGTAGCTTAGGCTTCTCGCGCGCCGCCGGGAGCTCGCTCCTGATCGCGTGCGTCGTAGATCGGCGTCTCGCGAGCGGAAGCGATAGCACCAGAACGGTTGGAGCAGCCGTTAGCTTGATGCTATTCTGTTGAACGTGCTTTGATTTTTAACATGTTTTACACTCTTGACCACGACGTCATCTTTGACAGGGGATGTTCGTCAACCCTGCCTGAGCCTAGACGGGGATTGCGTCAACAAAGAGGGCTGTGTTCTACGGTGGCTTATGACTGCACTTCGCTGATCTGCGTTCCGGGCAGGTACGGGGTTGGCCAGACCCTCATAACACGTCTTCTGGTTTTACCTTGCTAAATGTATTGTGAATGACGGTGTTTTTTCCCAAAACGTGTGTTGTTGCAATGCATTTGAGATACGTTGCGGGTTGTGTGTGAGCTGTTTTTGTCACTGGCAGTAGCTTCTCCGTGCAGGTCGTGATGTATTGATCTGGTTGTTGTGTGAGAAACATCATGGTGTTTATGTGTACCGTGTACTCACTACTAAGGCAACTAACCTATGAAGCTATGCTTGGTGACGAGTGAGTAAAAGAATGTTCTTTCTCAGACTGTAATGACAATGGACAGTGAGTTCACACATTAACAGGTTTTCCTGTTTTAACTGGCCGTGTTGAGGGTAAAATAGGAGGATTGTGTTTTTCCCCCCCCGGTTCCCTGGGGACTTTATCACCTCCTATCAGACATGTTGTGCATTAATTGTGTCTTTTGTGTGGTAGGGATACGATGTAACTCTCAGCTTGATTGCTGAGGTTGTGCTAAATCTGCTGGAGAAACTTATTTCCTAAAGGGAAATTGGTTTGGTTGCTGTCGTGTGCTTAGCAAGGCCTGTGGTCGATACTAATCAAGAATTTCTCTCATTGTGATGATGATGGGTTGTGTGTGTCATGTGACCTACAACTGGGTTGTACTGGCCACAGAAGCACATGTGTATGTTGGACCGGGGTTCTTAGAGCCCTCTCTATTCTGTGTTTTTCCTTAGTAAAAATCAGATAGCAGGTTAGCTCGTGCGCTGTGTGGAGCTGTGAAACGCTTCATAGAGCTGACTATGACTGTGTCATATTCTCTTTTTGTCGTTACGTCGTATCATGGGTGTGGGGTCGTAAAGGGGTGAACTGGTAACCTTTCCTCTCCCCATTGTTCTGTCGGTCAGGGGTACACCCCCTGTCCTTCAAGGTTCCCGTCACGTGGCGGTTCGGCACGTTACGGGGGGGGGGGGGGGGGGGGGGAGGGAGTTCCTGGTCCCACGGCCTGGTATATTGGGCGTGTGCACCGCAGGAATTCCCCCGCCATAGGGTACGTCACCGTGCGCGTCTCTGTTGGTAGGACTTCCGTGTGCTGTTCAGGTCCATGTGATGGATCTGTTTTCAGGGGGGGTGGTCAGGGCTCCTCCTCACCAAGCGCCTACTCAGGCCTTCTGTGAGTTCGGACTCCTTCTTCCATGTGATCCATGTGAGGAAGCCTCCATCAGAGTACAGAGCCTTCCTCCTCAGATTGTCAAAGTGAGTGGACCCTCTAGAAGGGTCCTTTTCTATTGTATGTATATTCGATTCAATTCGTTTATTGAGTGTGTATGGGTTCGGTGCCTCTTCCCCGGAGGCCCTAAAACCAGTTTTTTACATGGCTCAAGGTGCAATATATTCTTTTCAATCTGTACAGCTCGCGTGGGAAGTCTCTCTGGGGATCCCCGTCTCTTTCCTATGGGAGGGTGGTGGGATGTAAAAATGTGAACATTTTTTACCCCGGCTGTGTAGACTGGGATACATACTGTTGATGCTTCCTTCTTTCTATTCCAGAAGTGTTGGAGTTAGGGAGTGTCACACCCCTCTTGTCGTTCCCCTGGGCGCCTTGGGGATTCAATGGCAGGTCTAAATAGCCTGTTCATTGATGGGGGTGTGTCCCGACGCACGTATAGTGCTAGCTCGCTGTAAACAGGCGATTGACTGGCACGCCTTAGTTGCTTGTGGTTGAAACAGCGTTTTTATAAAGCAACTGAGATGGGGGTTTTTCCTCTTCCGGCGACCACATCCCATGACCTGGGTGGGTTGTCGACGGATCCTCGTTCATGTCTGGGGGATGATGACGGGATGGATCTGAACATATGTAGTGGGGTCTCACGCCCTTGGGGTGGGCCACCAGGCGCGGTTCGTCCCGACGTCTGGGTGGCGCCTTCTTTTCATGTTAAGATCAACACGCATATCTGCCCTTTTCCTGGGGCATGTCGGCGTGGTTAGGGCACGGGACTGGTTCTGGTCACGCTGGTCCAGATCGGTTGAACCCGTTGTCCGCCGGGGATGCAGATCTGCTGTTCTGGTACCCTGAGGGACTTGGGCTTTTTTCAGGGGGAAAAATGCCAGGTCGGTCTGGGTGTCACAGGGTTAAGCGCTATGGAGACCCTGGTTGGGTATGTTTTTTACTCAGCACTGTCGTCATGGCTTACAGCCATGCCATTCTGTACGCGCTCGATCTCGTCGGATCTCGGCCGCTACACAGGTTGGTCCTGGTTAGTACTTGGTTGGGAGACCGCCGGGGAATACCAGGTACGGTGTGCTTAGGGGCTGGTTCTCCATTGTTTTTCGCTCCTCTCTCACGCATGGCGAAGAGGGGCCTGTGGGGGTGGTTTTTTGACCTCCTCTGGTGACCCTGTGCTTCCCGTACCGCCAGGCCCGGTCCGAAGTGATGTTTGCGACCCGTAGGCCTGGGTTAACCCTTTTTGGAAACTGAAACACTTGTACTGCGGTATAGCCGGTGTATACCCGCAGGTGTGTTTTGGAGTTTTTTCTTGAGGGGTTATAGGAACAACCACCGCATTGGGTAACACCGAGGTGGTTGGTTCCCTGGTGTGTTGGAGCAGTGTCAACTCCCGGGTTCACCGGTTGAGGGTGCCCCTGCACGTTCATGACGTCTGCCAATCGTGTCAGCCTTCTCTGCCTCGACCCCTCTGGGTGGGGGTTGTTAAATGGAGGCTTGGTCATGCAACACCGCCAGCTTACGCTCCTTCCGCCGGGGCGGCTGTGTTCAGCTGTCCCCTCTGGCGCCTGTCTCGTCCGCAGTCTCCAGGCTAGGGTTAACAGCCTGTTGCCTGGTTTTTCCCCGGTGCGCTGCCTGCTTCCGTTGGTTAACCTTTTTTGTGTGCTTACGGCCATGCTGACTGCCTATTCTGCAGGGTCAGTGTGCCAGGCGGTGTACTATTGGGGGGACGGGGCCCGCTCGGCTTACTGGCCTGGTTGGTTCCGCCTGGGAATACCAGGTGCAGTAACTGAGGGGCCTTTGTCCGAATACGCTGGCGATGTGGGGGGCGGGGCACTACGTGCCCACCTGGTGGGGTCTTGATGCTGGCATCATGGACTTCTCCGGGCCCCCATTCCAGGGAGTCCAGTCCTTTTGGTGGGTCTGGGTCTTCCTTCGTGCTCCGCTGCTACGGCCTTGCCACGGGGTTGGGTTTGCCCTTGACCCCGTGATTCTGGGGGCAGTAACGAGGTTGTTCCTCCGTTCGTTCCCGGGTGGCATGCGGGTTGTGCGTGTGTGTAGTCGTGGGTCAAGCCACGGTCTGCTCACCCTGTGCGTTGAGTTGCTTGAGTGCCTCTTCGCACGGTCGGGTCCGTCGCCCTCCCGTGACGTCCCTAATAGGGGGGCTACCCTCCATTAGGGGGGGTCGGGGGGGCTCGGCCCTCCCTGTTCTGATGGTTTTGGGGGGCTGTCAGCGGGGTGTATTTGTCAGCCAAGTGGCTCCGCTTGGCCTCCCTTGTGCAGAAGGCGAAGCCAAGCTAAGCCACTAACGATACAGAACGTTAGGTTATGACTATAACCAAGTTCTGTTAGTTAGGGGCGATGCTTGGCTTCGGACGGCCGCTGCAGCCCTTGACCTCACCTTGTGGTGAAAGCTTGGGAAGGAGGAGAGCAGGTGACCACACACCTGCTTATGAAGGTAAGCTGATGAGGGGTGTGGTCAGACTAATACTGGTATTAGAGGTACATTTGTGGTTTATTCAGTACGCGTGCACGTACGCGAGATAGTGCAGAAGGCGAAGCCAAGCATCGCCCCTAACTAACAGAACTTGGTTATAGTCATAACCTAACGTTTTCAATAGGCCATACCGCTGCTGCAGCTGTAGAAAGGACATTATGGTCTGGCCATCAAACAAGTCGCCAAGATTAGTTATGCCCTGCGTATGCCAGGTCTTGAAGCCGCCGCCAATTTCATCTGGCTTAAAGTCAGGATTGCCTACGATCGGGGTAAGAGGAGAGGTCAGCTTAGCTCGGCCCTCCACCTTATAGACAGTCTTCCAGGCCTTGACGGAGCATAGTGTGATGGGGTTAGAGCATATTTTCCTAACAGACTTAAAGTCTTTGATAAATAGTAGGTTCCACAGGGGGGACTTAGATTGCGAGGATTCAATGTCTAGCCAGATTGATAGTGGGTCTGATCTGAACCAACCGACAAGTACCCTAAGGTGTGCTGCTAGTTGGTAATGTCTTATATTAGGTAGGTCTAGACCCCCATCTTCACCATCCATCTGTAATTTGGCCATTTTCAGACGCGGTTTCTTCCCATTCCAAATGAATGAGCTTAGCCAGCCTTCTAGCACCTTGATAACCTTGTTTGTCAGCAGCACTGGAATCATTTGGAGAGGGTATAATAGTCTGGGGAGTACCTTCATTTTGACGAGGGCTATCCTACCCAGCCAGGAGATTAGTAAAGGGGCCCATCTAACTAAGTCTTCCCTTATTTTGTCTAAGAGGGGGGGAAAGTTGGCCTTAAACAATGTATCATAGGTGGGTGTCACAAATACTCCTAAGTAAACGAAGCCGGAGGGGGACGAGCGAAATGGGAAGGGCTCGGGCAGTATCGGGATTGGCCTTAAGTGTCCCAAGTGGCATTGCTTCGGATTTGGAAAAGTAAATTTTGTACCCGAGAAGGTTCCAAATGTGGAAATCATGCGGGTTAGACATGGAATGGAAGAGTCAGGTTTAGATATAAAGATCAGTACGTCGTCCGCGTAAAGAGTGATTTTGTGCTCCCTCTCGCCCACCTTAATACCTGAGATTGCGGCTGACTGCCTTATGGCCTGAGCGAGTGCTTCTATGGCCATGTCAAATAGTAAAGGGCTAAGAGGGTCCCCCTGGGGGTTCCCCCGTTGTAGAGGAAAGTTGTTAGACCTAAGCCCGTTAGTCAGAACCGCCGGCATCCGTGAGTTGTAAAGAACCTTGACCCAGTCAATAAAAGTGTTTCCTAGGCCAAATTCAGCGAGGGTTAGAAACAAATACGGCCATTCTACACAGTCGAATGCCTTCTCCGCGTCGAGAGACAGATCCACCGCGGGGTGGTCTATCTCACGAGTCATTTGGATGATATTAAGGAGCCGTCTCATGTTGTCGGTAGAGTTCCTACCCTTAATATAACCAGTCTGATCTTCGTTAATAATGAAAGGGAGCACTTTTTCTAGGCCCATGGACAGGATCTTGGCGAGCAATTTTTGGTCCGAATTAAGTAGGGCTATAGGCCTATAGGAGGCGCACTTTTCAGGGCATTTACCCTTTTTAAGGAGAAGGCAAATATTGGCCTCCCGTAGGGACTGGGGTAATATTCCAACCTCAGAGGAATGATTAAGCATTGCCAGCAGGGGATCCAAGAGAATATGACCGAATTCCTTATAGAATTCGCATCCGAAACCGTCCGGGCCCGGAGCCTTACCAGATGGCATACCCTTAACACTTTGAGTGCCAGCAACGTGTTATGTCGTCTTTTCATGCTCCCCGTTGAGTGCTGACGACGCGAATTGTCGTTTGATTTTTTTATTAGCGATCTGAATTCATATTTCATCAACCGAGTCTCCCGTTGGTACAGCAGCCCCTATCGTCTATCCCTGTGTAACTGCAGGCCATTCGATTAGACTGGTGGATCTGTGTGGGGGGAGCCAACTGGCGCATTATGCTGGCGAGGGATCTGATGAACATGGAAGTGATCACGAGTTGGAAAGCAGCCTGGAATATATATTTACAGCAGCCAATAATCAATCAATAAACGCGATCGATATTTGGAATGGCGATAAGGAATTGGAATAATCTTTTTGGAGAACATCTGATCTAAGGTAAGGAGTCTATGTTACCAGTTTTAAGATAATCAGAGCTGTATTCACTGAGATAACCTGACCCCGTTTGAGTCCGAGATTGAGGCTATTACTTGGGTGTCAGCCCTCTTTTTTGCCAAGTTAGCTAGGCACCTGCCAGGCTTGTCACCATGTTCGTACATTCTCTGTCTGGTAAATTTAAGAGAGTATTCGGCGTCTTGGATCAGAAGAGTGTTTAACGCAGTTCTGGTGGCCGTAAGCTCTATAAGCACAGCCGGGGCTGGTTTAGTTTGGATTCAAGAAGTTTGCATTGTTCATTTTTCTTGCGTTTCTTGGATGATACGTAAAACATAATCAGTCCGCGAGAAAAGACCTTGGATGTTTCCCAGAGCAGAGACAAGTTATCCGTAGAATGTGAGTTAATTGAGTAGAACATTTTTAATTCCGATTCGATATAGGAGACAAACCTATCATCCTTGAGGAGGTATGGGTTAAGACGCCAACATCTCGATAGCGCCCTCTCATCTGACAAGGAGTAGACCAGATATATAGGGGCGTGATCAGATAAAACAATACTTCCGATTGTGCAGGACGATACCAGAAAGAGCTTAGAGGAAGGGATGAAAAAATAGTCTACTCTACTGTTGCTCTTATGTGGGCCTCTAAAAAAGATGAACTTCAGTTCGGATGGGCAAAGGGTTCTCCAGACATCTGAGAATCCAATGTCTGTACATAGGGAGGAGAGCATTTTTGCTTGCCTAGAGGGGGGAGCCGAACTGGGTGGGAGTTTGTCAAGAGACGGTATAAGGTGACAGTTAAAGTCTCCGCCCACAAAGGCATTCTCAGAGGCCAGGCCATTAAATTCAGTAAATACTTTGGATAGAAAGTCAGGGGAGTAGCCTGGGGGACAGTATACATTCATAAATGTAATTTCTTTACCCTTAAGAACCCCTTTGATAATCACATAGCGACCGTGGCTATCTAAAGAGGAAGTTATGAGTCTAAAGGGGAGATTTTTATTGATCGGTATGGCCACTCCCCTACTAAATGTAGAATAGTTTGAGGCGAAGACCTGTCCCACCCAACTCTTTTGAAGTTTAGCGGCGTCGTTGGGTCCTATATGGGTTTCCTGTAATAAAGCAATAGAAACATTCTCCTTCTTTAAAAAGGTCAGAATCACCTTCCTTTTCACTAGTTTCTGAAGACCTCGAACATTCCAGGAGCAGAGCTTAAAGCTCTCAGAGTTAGCCATAGCCATAGAATATTAGGGGGTGTGTAGACAGGGCAGACCTAAAAAGGCCTGTGGGCACACCAAATTCACCTATTTTAACCACTAAGCATATGTACCTTGAGCCATACATAAAACAAATATTTTCAGTAGTAGACATGTGTCCTGAGCCATACATAAAACATACATAAAAAACATATAAAGGTGCGGGACCAGTGGGCCTTTCCCCAACAACACAGAGACTCACCCAGGGGCGTAACTTATGGGGGGGTCCCCGGAAAATGTCCCCCGCATGATTTCAGAATGCAGTATTTGTCCCCCCCATGTTTTTAACCGCTGCAACTGTGCGGCCTGGCGGCCAGCACTGTGACTCGCTACTACACAGTGCCGGCACTACAGATTTACCCTACTCTTGGAATTCATTGCCACTCAAAGTCATAGGGGCGCTGTCTCGATAATGCAGTGTTATTAAAGCAGCGTGTAGCCGACGCATGAACCAGTTGGGATTCGAATAGACGCGGCCTGGAAGCGTCAACGCGGAACTGGAAATCCGTTGGTAAAGAAATAGCGGCCTGGAATCATTTTTGGGACGCTCTCAATTCGCAGTAAAGGAATATATCTGCGGTTTACCTGGCGGATGGCGAACAAGCCAGCCGATTCTACTATGAGTCATGACATTTGACATAGTCTATGACATCATACTTAACTTAAACTTGAACACGGAGGCAGTTACAAGAACTATCAGAGCCCCCGGGAGGGTGGTCGAATACCTTTTGCGATGTATGCAGGGAACGAATTGCAGAGGGAAGTGGAGAGCTGCCTGTCGCCCATTCTAACGCAGGAGTCCTGGACCCCCGACAGGTAAGGTAAGCTATTTTAGATGTATCACTTTAAGTGTGCGGCTGTTGTCCGAATACTAGTGAATATTGAAAAATAAAGGCATGACATTTAGAGACGTCCCCGTCGTAGCGTTCTGGTGCGGGGATATGGGTCTCTCTGTGCGGGGGCGCAACAGCAACAGGTGGGGTAGGCTGGGCAGAGATGTATGCATCAAAACGATTACATTGTTTGTCTCGCATACATTCGATTTATAATGCGAGAACCTGCATTACAATCAAATGACTGATCTGTTATGTGTTATGGACCCGAGTCTTGAGAGGCACTTTATAATAGAAAAAAGACAGTGCAAACATGTATATGTCGCTTACAGTTTATTATGCCTATGCAGCTCGTTTATTTTGACAGAGTGACAAATGTCACTAGTATCATTATAATAAATTAGCGGACGTGCAGCTGGACAAGCCCTGGCTCCACGATGACCACTTCTTACAAGAGGCGCCACCGCCTGGGAAAATGCGTATTGCACACCTGGTATTAGAAAAAAATATTGGGAAGGGGGGGCGCCCCCCCCCTACCCCCCCCTGCGACGTCACTGACCACGGCCCCTAATATGTCCCCCCCACCGCTAGGAACAAAGTTCCGCGCTTGGACTCACCATAGGGCCTAAAACCCTCAAACCTACCATAAGTAGATTACTCTCTCAGTGGCTGCTTGCCACACCCAAAAAAAAAAAAAAAAAAAAAAAAAAAACACGTAAAAAGTTCACATTAAACCTTATAAGAACATGGCTAGGTTTAAACAAGAAGAAGAAACCTAGAACAGGAACCATAGCGAGAGAAAAAAGGGGGGGGTATATAACCTGTCTACTGCATGATAAACGTGTGCAGTATGTCCACCAGGCCGGAAGAGGGCAATACTCTGCTGACAGGTCCGTTGTTTCCTATGGTTCACACAGAGTAGATAGTAGCTTGCTGCCTTGTCATAGCGCAATTAGACCGCCGTGTCAGGAGAGGGCGCTGTGCAAAAGTACGTCTGACATTTTAGCGGCCTAGCAGGTCAACAGCAGATGATGACGCCTCTGGCCGAAAACGCGACCATTTGCCATGTGTGTGTGTGGCTAGCAGAACGTAGCTGGACGGCTGATGGATCCATGAGACCCCAGTCCGATAAAATGTGTATGTACACACACACACAAAAAATATATATAGTGGATGTAAAAACAAACAAAAAAATAAAGTGGCATTATGTAACAGACCAGGCCAATCCCCCCTTAAGTCAGACGCCGAGAACAATTTAAATAAAGCATCCAGGCGACACCTAACGTCACACAGTCAACCATATTTTTAAGAACGAAGAAATATAGAGTGATGTGATGCTCAGCGTATTAGCCATAGCGAAGTGCTATCGGCCCAAAATCAGGCTACTACCGCGTTTGGTACTGGTGAGGCCGGTGTTGAGGCCCCTTTTTTACGCCGGGTCCTCAAGAAGTCCACGGCGTCATCAGGCGATGAAAGATGTTTTCTTGCGCAGTCTTCGGTCGTGATGATAAGTCTCGCAGGGAACTGAAGAGACGGCTTGAGTCCTTGCTTGTAGAGGGAGCCCATGACGTCTTTGCAAAGATTAGGACTGGTTTCCCTCTGTATTCCAGCGTTCCCCTCCTCTTCCGTGCCTCCCGGATAATCTTCTCCTTTATTCGATAATGATGTAGGCGAGCAATAACCGCTCTAGGCCTGGAACCGGGTGCTGGTTTGGCAGTAAGGGCCCTGTGACAATGGTCCAGTTCGGGTGGCGTAGAGAGGACCTCCTTCCCCAGAATTTCAACCAGTACCTCTGCAAAAAAGTCGCTGGGCCAGTCGCTATGAACGGACTCATCCAGTCCTAATATGCGAATGTTAGACCGGCGGCTGCGGGACTCGACGTTGGTTAGCTTAGACTTTAGCTTATCATTGCTCTCTTCTAGCGCCGTACACCTAGCCTCTAGCTCATCCACCCTGCCAGTCCAAGTATTTAAGCCGTCTTCCACGGAGGTCAGACGCTCGGCATGGTCATTAACCGACGTCCAGAGGCTGTCGAGTTTGGCTTCGAGCAAGGCAGCGGACGCTCTGATTTCGTTGGTTAAGAATTGCCTGAGCTCTTCAATTAGCCCAGCAATGGCCGTTATATCAGCGGGAGCGTCGTCCTTCTTGGATTAATTTCTCAGTTGGAACAGGTCCAGCAAGGGGTGCTAGAGTAGTCGCTGTAAAAATACAAAATGTATCAATATTAAAAGAACTATTAACACCTATACAGATATACACATAAGTATATACACAGCATACATCATACACAAGCATACACACACACACACACACACATACACACACATATACATTCTCCTCTAAAAATGTATATACCTGTAACGACGTCTGGCGTAGCAGTACAGGTCTCTTCAGTAGGAACAGGTCCAGCAAGGGGTGCTAGAGTAGTCGCTGTAAAAATAGAAAATGTATCAATATTAAAGAACTATTAACACCTAGACAGATATACACATAAGTATATACACAGCATACATCATACACAAGCATACACACACACATACACACAGACACACACACACACACACACACACACACACACACACACATATACATTCTCCTCTAAAAATGTATATACCTGTAACGACGGCTGGCGTAGCAGTACAGGTCTCTTCAGTAGGAACAGGTCCAGCAAGGGGTGCTAGAGTAGTCGCTGTAAAAATAGAAAATGTATCAATATTAAAGAACTATTAACACCTAGACAGATATACACATAAGTATATACACAGCATACATCATACACAAGCATACACACACACACACACACACACACACACACACACACACACACACACACACACATATACATTCTCCTCTAAAAATGTATATACCTGTAACGACGGCTGGCGTAGCAGTACAGGTCTCTTCAGTAGGAACAGGTCCAGCAAGGGGTGCTAGAGTAGTCGCTGTAAAAAATAATGTATCAATATTAAAGAACTATTAACACCTAGACAGATATACACATAAGAATATACACATCATACATCATACACAAGCATACACACACACACACACACACAAACACACACACACACACACACACACACACACACACACACACACACACACACACACACACACACACACACACACACACACACACACACACACACACACACACACACACACACACACACACACACACACACACACACACACACACACACACACACACACATATACATTCTCCTCTAAAATGTACCTGGAATGGCTCTAGTAGTACAGGTCTCTTCAGCAGGAACAGGTCCTGGGGTAACAGCATTGGCTTGAGTAGGAGGAAGTCCTGAGCTTTCAGCAAAACAGGGGAGTTCAGTAGAAGAACAGCTGGTACTTATATCTAGAGAGAGAAAATAGCTGTTTATTATAAAACGTATTTAAAAAAAATAATATTCATCGCTTGTATAAGATAGTATTTACCTATAAGCTCTGGTTCTGTTAGATCCACCATATCGACAGGTGTCGAATATCTTCTTAAATCGTCCAGGGGGAGTGACTCGTCCGCACCCAGAAATGGATCTATACATTTAAAATTAAATGTGAAGTGAATTAAAATCCCTTCACATGAATCGAACAGTTAGCCGTCTTAACCACTATACCAAGACAGTATATTTAATGTAACAATACGTTCTTAACACCACATGGTATATATATATATGTAAGGGGTTAAACCGTTTTCCCCGTTTAAAAAGATAATTTATTATTACGTTAAAAAGTATATCTGATACAGCATTGACGTACGGTTAGCTTATGCTAATAATAGGGCTAGCGGTCCTAGATATCTGAACATTCATTAATCATTCGTTTTTTTTTGTATGTATTACAAACCATGCTGGATGATTACGGTCAAGTTACCCTCCGTCTTCCCCCTTTAAAAAGGAGTTATTAACCTTAGTACGTTAATAATATCCTATTCCCCCGAATATCTAGCGTTAGCCAGGAGGCGTGTAGCTTTATGCCAAGCAAGCAGTGCAAAAATTTACCGTAGTGGCATGCAGTAATGCGCCTTTCATTTTCCGCCGCCCAGCGCCCAGGTCGCGCGGAAATAGGCTGTCTATTGCCATTCTCTTTGACAAACTCTAACCTTAACCAGCTCCTTAACAACGCCTAAACTTAACCGTTCTAACCTTAACCAACTCCGAAACAATGCCTAACCTTAACCTTAACCTTAACCATGCCTAACCTTAACCATAGAAATTATATTGCCATTCTCTTTGACAAACTCTAACCTTAACCAGCTCCTTAACAGCGCCTAAACTTAACCGTTCTAACCTTAACCAACTCCGAAACAATGCCTAACCTTAACCTTAACCTTAACCATGCCTAACCTTAACCGGCGAAAGAATACACGTTAAAAAAAAATCACGTTAAAAAATATTTTCGATGGGATTCGAACTCGCCAGCAAACAAGCCATAGGATCCACAGCCATGTGTCCTTGCCAATTGAGCTATTGCTAGATACTGAATAAGGGGCGGTGACTTATATATATTGAGCTCCGCTCGTGTCGGATCTCATGCGCATGCGCGGGCACCTCGCGCGAGCACGCCGGCGCACGCACGCACCTGAGCGAGCACGCCGCCGCCGGTGCACGCACGGTAGCATTTGTCTGAAAAGAAGGGCGCTTTACCGCACTAGCGTGCGGTGACGAATGCGGAAGCATTTTTGCACTGCTTGCTTGGCATTAACGTACAGGCAGCCAGGAGAGCTATGCTAGTTGCCGGTAGAGAACTGGGGGACCCAATAACAGATGGCACTAGCCTACCACCGGAAACGGAAATGATTCTTCTGTTTCTTTTAAAACTGTAACACACACTCCTATTAGCTGGATGCTGTGTTTATCTACGGGGTTAATATAAGTTCTATGAGTTAAATGGTGCGCTCAGCACCTGTTCTGCACTGTACTTCACTTCGTGCACGAGCACTGAATAAAAAATACCTTTACATCCCAACATCCGTCTGACCACACCCCCTTCCGCTTACCTTCATAAGCAGGTGTGTGGTCACCTACTCGCCTCCTTCCCAAACTTTCACCACAAGGCGAGATCAAGGGCTGCAGCGGCGTCCAGGTGCTGAGCGCACCATTTAACTCATAGAACTGGGTTATATACATAACCCTTCGTTCTATGTCGTTAATGGCTTGCTCAGCACCTGTTCTGCAACAGGGGCTGAGCGGGAGCCATAGCCCGACCAATGTACCCCGCTGAGGCCCCCCACAACCATCAGACCGGGGAGGACCGAGCCCCCCCCGACCCTCCCTAATGGAGGATACCCCCCCTATTGGAGGTTCACGGGAGGGCGACGGATCCAACCGTGCGAAGAGGCACTCAAGCAACCCAACGCACAGGGTGAGCAGACCGTGGCTTGACCCCACGACTACACACACGCACAACCCGCATGCCACCCGGGAATGAACGAGGGAACAACCTTGTTACTGCCCCCAAAATCACGGGGTCAAGAGCAAACCCAACCCCGTGGCAAGGCCGTAGCAGCGGAGCGCGAAGGAAGACCCAGACCCACTGAAGGGACTGAATCCCCTGGAAAAAGGGGGCCCGGAGAGGTCAATGACGCCAGGCATCAAGACCCCACCAGGTGGTCACTTAGTGACACCGCCCCCCACATCGCCAGCGTATTCGGATAAGGCCCCTCCAAGAGCGGGCCCTTATCCCCCAATAGCACACCGCCCGGCATACTGACCCTGTAGAACAGGCAGTCAGCATGGCCGTAAGCACTCAAAAGGTTAACCAACGGAAGCAGGCAGCGTACCGGGGAAACCAGGCAACAGGCTGTAACCTGAGCCTGGAGCACTGCGGACGACACAGGCGCCAAAGGAGTCAAGCTGGAAAACAGCCCTCCCGGCGGAAGGGGCGGACGCTGGCGTTGTTGATCACCATGACGAAGCCTCCATTAAAAAAAAAACACCCAGAGGGGTCGAGGCAGAGAAGGCTGACACGATTGGCAGACGTCATGAACGTGCAGGGGCACACTCAACCGGGTAACCCGGGAGTTGACTCTGCTCCAACACACCAGGGAACCAACCACCCTGTCATTACCAGATGCGGTGGTTGTTCCTATAACCCCTCAAGAAAAAAAGGGTTATCCCAGGTCTACGGTATCAACGAAACTTTACTTCGGACCGGGACCGGCGGCCCAGGAAGCACACAGGGTTACCAGAGGAGGTCCAGAAGACCACCCCAACAGCCCCCTCTCCGCCAAGCGTGAGAGAGGTGCAGAAAAGAGAACCAGCCCCTTATGATAGTGCCAGGTACAAAGTACCCAACAAGGGTCTCTATAACGCCTAACCTTGTGACGCCCCGGGCCGACCCGGCCTTTTTCCCCCCTGGAAAAAAGCCCAAGTCCCTCAGGGTACCAGAACAGCAGATCTGCATCCCCGGCGGACAAACGGGTTAACTGACCTGGACCAGCGTGACCAGAACCAGTCCCGTGCCCTAACCACGCCGACATGCCTACTCCAGGAGAAGGGGCAGATATGCGTGTTTATCTAAAACATGAAAAGAGGGCGCCACCCAGACGGGCCGGTGTGAACCGCGCTCGGTGGCCCACCCCAAGGGCGTGAGACCCCTCTACATATGTTCAGATCCATTCCGTTATCATCCCCCAGATATGAACGAGAATCCGTCGAGAACCAATAACAGGTTGTCGGAAGAGGAAAAAACCTCCATCCCAGTTGCTTTATAAAAACGCTGTTTTAACCACAAGCAACCAAGGCGTACTAGCTACCCGCATGATCCTTAACAGAACACCCCGAGCTAGCACTAAGCGTGCGTTGGGACACAACCACATCAATGAACAGGCTATTTAGACCTTTCAGTGAATCCCCAAGGCGCCCAGGGGAAACGACAAGAGGGGTGTGGTGCTTCCTATACTCCAACTCTTTTTATTAAAAAGAAGGAAGCACCAACTGACATGAATCCCATTTTACACAGCCGAGGGTAAAAACTGTTTATATTTTTACATCCAGTCACCCCTATCACAGAGGACTTCAGACTGAAATTCCCCAGAGAGCCTTCCCACGTGAGTCGTAGAATGAAAAAGCCATGGTAACTACGAGTCATGTGACCAACTGACTCAAGTTACACATAAAATCGAGCGTAGTGGACCCGTAAGTCCTACGCTCTATCCCGACACTTTGACACAACAGATCGTACGTAAAGATCCAACTCACGGAAGCCATCGTCATAGCAACGTGCGTAGTGACGTATGCCAGGACGGGGGGAAACCCAACACTCAACGCCTGTTTTTAATAGGAGCAGAGTCAGGGCAACCCTCCCCCCCCCCCCCCCTCCCTGCCAAGTCACCTAACGGCTTGGCCCCGACTGGCCTAACAGGAGATGAGTAAACCCCCCTGACCAATCAGAAGAGGGAAGGAGGGGTTTATTCGGCACCCCCTCACAAATCCTTCCCCCTGCACACAATAACAACTGTAGCATATGATACCTTTGGTAGAATGCTAATGAAATAGCGCAAGCTAATACAATGCACGCTACCCACAGATAACTGTGAACAGGGTTTACAACAAAACCAAGTCGCGTGTGTGTGTGAATCCTACACCCGCATCCTATGTTGTACATAGAAAAACACTGATAGAGAAAGCGAACGGCTGGGCCGTGGGACGTGTGTATACGAGCATTACTGCAACTAACACAACAGTGTTGTAGCAAAACATTACTTGTGTAAGCAAGAGACCATACAACTAGCCTCTACCTGCATGTGGAGTGTCAGGCTGAGGTAGAAACCTTTCTATAACCGAGTGTAGGCTGCAGACCTTGCTTAAGCTCATAACACGAACGCAACCCTTCTATCAATGTATACTAGTGAAGATTCACACTTTGCAACCTCTTCATATGTTTTGGTGAAGAAACACACAGTTTGTTAACAAAAAATACAGTCCCCCTTTAGAGGGGACTTTTTATTTTCGAACAAAATTATATGAGAGGCCGGGGAGGGGATTAACAGAGGGGACCACAGGGGGAAAAAGTCACTGGGCCTAGCGGCGCCTGCCGCCTCGAACCGCTCGGGATTTGTCACCCCGGGAAGCCCCGGAGGGACGGTAGACAATCGGCGCAGATGGCCCGGCTGCAGCGGCGGCGCCCTCTCTCCTCCTGGCCTTCTTCGAAGGGCCAGCAGTGGCGGTGGTAGCAGCAGCAGTCACGGCGGAGGAAGCTCGACGACGTGGCAGCCGTCTGACTCCACCAGCGATATCGGGAGGGGGAAAATGAGGTTGAAGCACGGAGCGCTCCTCCTGCATTTCTCTGCATGTCGAGGTCATCAACTGCAGGGCCTTCCCAAACAGTCCAGCATCGGAGAGGGTGGCCGTTAGAAGAGGACCTCTCTTCTTCTCCGGCACACGGGCCTGCTCCAGCCAAAGGTGGCGCTGGGTTAGAGTCGCCAGGGCTCGCACTTTCCCAGCGGCTATGGCCTGCAGCTGAGTCAGATGCAGGACAGCTCCTGCCGCCTGGGTGAGCTGGTCATGTTGCACATCACTCAGCTCCATGCCGCCCGTCAATATCCCGGATATGAATCTTGCCAGCTGCGCGACGTTAGACGCTGCAGCCAGAGATTGTGTTCCAGAGATGAATGACTGGTCGCTCCAATAAGCCAACCGCCTCGCCGATTTCCCTTGAGGAACCGGCTTGCGTAACGGCTCCCACACCACCTCCGGACAGAGGAGAGCGGCCATTGGCCTATCAAGCCGTGGCACGCCCTCTCTCATACTTTCGACCAAACCCGCCACCCGCGTAACTTGTACGTAGGCGGGGGTGAGGCCAATGATGTGGGACACCACCTGGCCCCGACGAACATAGGCCCCCATTGAGGGGAAAAATGGGTAGACAACGTCCACCCCTCTCACCAGGCGACGCTGCCAGAGATGACCTATTAGATCATCAGGGACAGGAACAGGCAGTGGCTGCGGCAGCGGCACGCCGTTTGCAACGGCCGCCACCGCCATAAGCTCGGGAAACAAAGCCCGCAGTTCCCCCTGCAGACTTTCCTCCACCGAGCCCGCATCCCTCACATGCAGCAGGCTACGACTGGTCAAGGAGCCACATTCCGACATCCGACGAGTCAGAGGGTCTTCCCCGACGTCTTCAAACAAGGCGCCCCAAGGAGACATTTCACCCCCCTCCAGTGTTACCTGGACGGGCGGGATACATGTCTCCACCGGGCCTTCAAATAAGAACCCGTCTGCCTCTACCATGTAATCCTCTGTTTCCATCGGGCAGGTAGAGACCGACGCATCCTCACTGGGCTCCAGCAATTCACCAAACCCAGGCCGTTCGCGTCTGCAAGCCACCATCTTGCGACGGGAGTGAGCAGACGCAAAAAGTTTGTGTCTCAAATCCTCTGGAACCAAAGGAACCGGCCGCTCAACAGCGGACGATTCCCCGGAAGCAGAGGAACCAGAGCCATGACCAGGCCATCGCAGAGGCAACGGCACCGGTGCACCAGCTCCTTGGAGAGGCAAACTACCCATCGGACGCCTACCGGGCGTGGCTGTCAACCACAAGAGAGGCAACAGCCCCGCACCAGAACGCACGACGGAGGCGGAAATGGAGAACCGCTGGTGGAGAGTGGCTCTGCGACTCTCCGAAGTAGACATTATGACTTAGATTTTTCTATCGAATATTTATGAGAGAAGAAAAAAATAAGCACAATGTAAACACGTCTCAACTTTCTTCAGCTAACAACCTCGTCAAGTGGGGATCTACCGAAGGCACTTCCTTGTGGTGAAAGTGAAGAAGGAGGCGAGTAGGTGACCACACACCTGCTTATGAAGGTAAGCGGAAGGGGGTGTGGTCAGACGGATGTTGGGATGTAAAGGTACATGGTGGAATTTTTTATTCAGTGCTCGTGCACGAAGTGAAGTACAGTGCAGAACAGGTGCTGAGCAAGCCATTAACGACATAGAACAATGGTTATAGTAATCTGACGATATCCCCCGAAAGGAATCCTAGTTATATACCGGCTCGTACAAAGTTAACAGAACGGCGGTATAGCTCTAAACATTTGACTAATGGCTACAACCGTGGAAATATGGACGTACCTGGTCTGTTCAAGGATCCGTGGAAATCGAAATCTTCATCGAGTATGAGCATTTGCTGGCCTGTAAGTAGATAATTTTCGTTACTTAAAGTCCGGCTTGAAAAACGCTTTACTATCTCCATAAAAAACGGATCAGAAAGCATCGTACTGTACCATAGCAGTTTCGTGAATACATAATGCACAGGATGCGGGCGCGTTAATGAGTATACCATAGAGTGACCATTGATGTTTCCCCTGTGAACATCCCCAGACCGCCGCACAGGGTGTTCCCGTGTGAACACCCCCGTAGAGGGGGCTAGCATATGTTAGGGGTCATGGCATGATGACCTCAAAACATGACCCCATGACATAACCTGAGAGAACAAGGTTCTCTGAGAGAACAAAGACAGGTCCTGAGAGCGGCTGAGAGGAAGTATAGAAAGTCAGGCCTCACTGCTGACATCGACACATATCACAACCTCTTGTTAACATTCTCCAAAACCATTACTAATGCCAAAGCTTCTTTCTTTCACCATAGGATCGAGGCCTCTGCCAAGAATCTTCGCAAACTGCATGCTACCATGTCCTCCCTCCTCACTCCCCCCCCACCTCCTCCTCCCTCATCTTTTTCTGCCGAAGACTTTGCGATCTTCTTTGAGGAAAAAGTGGAGAACATCCGCAGCTCCTTCTCCCAACCCCCACCCATTCCAAACGCTGAATCGAGAACCTCATCCTTCACTCTGTCATCTTTCTCTCCCATTACAGAAGCCGAGACCCTGACATTGGTAACGTCGAACCGTCCGACTACATGCCAGCTGGACCAGCTACCCTCCCCACTCCTCCAGACCATAGCACCGGACATCCTCCCATTCCTAACTGCAACCATCAACTCCTCACTCAACTCGGGGGTGGTCCCCACCTCCCTAAAACAAGCCAGAGTCACGCCCCTCATAAAAAAACCAACCCAGAACCCCACCGTCATAGCCAACTATCGCCCTGTCTCTCTTCTCTCCTTCCTTTCTAAAACACTTGAACGTGCTGTATCCAACCAACTTACTGCTTATCTCTTACAGAATGACCTCCTAGACCCCAATCAGTCTGGCTTCCGGACTGGCCACTCCACAGAAACGGCCCTCATTGCGGTCACAGAGGCACTTCACTTAGCAAAAGCGAAAGGCCTCTCCTCTGTCCTGATTCTCCTAGATCTATCTGCAGCCTTCGACACAGTCAACCATCAGATCCTCCTCGCGGCCCTCGCAGGAATGGGAGTGGCTGGATCTGCGCTGACATGGCTGACATCATACCTCAATGACCGCTCCTACCAAGTGTCATGGAGAGGGACTCTGTCGGCCACCCGCCCCCTCCGGACGGGTGTCCCCCAGGGCTCGGTCCTAGGACCCCTTCTCTTCTCCCTCTACACTAAATCACTGGGTAACATTATCACGTCTCATGGCTTCTCATATCATTGTTATGCCGATGATACTCAACTCTTCCTCTCCTTCCCTCCCTCAGATATCCACGTCTCTGAGCGGATCTCGGCCTGTCTGTCCGACATCTCCGCCTGGATGACGACCAACCACCTCAAACTGAACCTAAGCAAAACAGAATTGCTCCACCTGCCGGCCAAATCCTCCCCCCTGACCGACCTCTCCATCACAGTCGAGAATGCAGCTGTGACCGCGTCGCCGACCGCCAAGAACCTTGGTGTTGTCCTCGACGACCAGTTGAACTTCTCTGCTCACATCGCAGCGACAACCAGAACCTGCAGATTCCTCCTGAGCAACGTCAGAAGGATACGCCCCTTCCTGACAAAAGAAGCCACCCAACTCCTCGTCCAATCAACAGTCATCTCCCGCCTCGACTACTGCAACGCACTGCTAGCTGGCCTCCCGGCCACTGCCACCAAGCCTCTTCAACTCATTCAAAATGCAGCGGCCCGCCTGATCTCAAACCTACCGAAGTCGGCCCATGTCACCCCACTTCTTAGGGACCTGCACTGGCTCCCCATTGCTGCACGTATCCGCTTCAAGGCCCTCGACCTAGCATACCGTGCGGCAAAGGGAACCGCTCCCGCCTACCTCCGGTCAATGGTCTCTAACTACACACCCTCAAGACCCCTACGCTCTGCATCTTCTGGCCGCCTCAGATCTACTCCTATCCAAGCTCCCGGAGGGTCATCAAAGAGAAGCCGCCTATTCTCAGTCCTTGCCCCACAATGGTGGAATGAACTACCCATCCCAGTTAGGACAGCCGAATCCCGTCCAATCTTTCGCCGTCGACTAAAGACTCACTTCTTCAACCATTATCTGAAATGATAAAAAAAAAAAAAAAAAAAATCTAATCCCGACTAACCTTAATGTCATGCACTTGTCCTAATAAACTAACCTACACTGTAACACGCAACACTTTGATGAACATTGTTACTCAGCTGATAGAGTTATACCCTTCTTGCTGTCTTGTCGCACAGAACTTGTAAGTCGCTTTGGATAAAAGCGTCAGCTAAATGACTAAATGTAAATGTAAAATGTAAACCTCTAAACCGGACACTAAAAGGGGGCGTGGCCCCATCAATCATATTTTGACTGTGAGGATAGGGGTTCTTGTGGAGCCCAATAGCGAACACAGGAGTAGAGAGAATGGAGCGGTTTAGGGTGTTTTAATTGTTTCCCCCCAAACAGACAAGAATCATGCAGGAATGTACAACAGATGGGGATGAATGTTCTTGGGGGGGTAGCACAGGGGTACTCCTTGTGCAGTACGAGAGAATGGTCCTTGAGCAGGTGCACTCCTCGTGCAGTATGAGAGAATGTTCCTTGGGCAGGTGCACTCCTAGTGCAGTGCGGGAGGATGGTAGACACCGGCTGTGTCGGGGTGGAGAACAGGAACCTCGAAGTCAGGACCAGGGGTCCAGACGGGCAATGCTGGAACGGAGGTCCTTGGGCACAAGAGAGGAAGGTTAGGACAGGGAATAATACAAGAGCGGGTCAGCAGGGCTTCAGGTCGAGACGTCGTACCTGGGTTTGCAGTTTAACACTGCGACGCCGGATGACAGGCTCTGCCAGATGATATAGAGCAGGGGTCTCAAACTCGCGGCCCGCGGGCCAACTGCGGCCCGCGGGATGATATTTTGCGGCCCCCTACTGGACATCAACGTTTAGTGTTAATGCGGCCCGCGCGCAACTGTTTGCCGAGTCGTTGCGCGAGAGTTGGATGTTTTATTTATTTTATCACTTGTAGGCTACCATAGCGCAGGCTCATGACAGCAACGTTATGTTAGTGACTTGGTTGAAACGTGATTCCGGAATGATATGAAGTAAAGTGGAAGCAAATGCATCCTCGCTATCTCTCTCCTCTGCGAGCAGTGCTCTGCATATCCGGCAGCACTGCCACTGTCTGTCTGTGTGTACGGGTCTGGTCCAATCACATACGCGTCCCGTCAGCGTTTTTCCCCCTCACCCACAGTCTGCGAATCAGAGGCAGAGTAGGGGAGTAGGGCGGGTCTTCACGGACTGCATGTCGTCTCTCTCTTTCAGTTCAAGTCGGAGCAGAGTTGAAAGCGCATCTACAGTAAACTCGCTCCCAGTTTTATCTCTGTGAGATAAATGTAGCTATTAGCCTATTTTCGCCAGCAGGCAGCCAGCAGAAAAATATGGCATTTTCAAAGATGGTCAGTAAAAGAAAAGTCGACTGCAATTCAAAGGTGAATGGACGGAAAAATATGCGTTCATCCTGAGTCCCAGTGCTTAGCTGGAGATTCTGGGCCCCATAAAAGAATCAATTTGTGGGCCCCCAATCTATAAAAAAATGTTTATTTATTTATTGATGAAAACGCATAATATGGTTTTTACCTATTTATTTTTATAATACAGGCAATTATACTTTTGAGTCATCTACATTAACTTACTTTAGGATAATAATAAAACCATATTAATAAAAAGATAATAATAGTGTTCTGTTCATGTTCTGAAATGTTATTGCTAAAGATTGAGAAGATTGGATCAGTTGTACTTTTTTTTTGAATACTTGAAACCCTTTTTTGTGGAATATTTGATGCGGCCCAGCCTCACCCAGACTCTACCTCCAGCGGCCCCCAGGTAAATTGAGTTTGAGACCCCTGATATAGAGCCTGCTTGATGAGGTAATCCCTTGCAGCCGCGCTGATTGATCCTCATCAGGCAGGCTCGGAACGTCGACAGAACGTGCCTTTTATCTCTCTCTCCTATAGCCTATATAGAGACACAGAGAAAGAGAGACCTATAGCCTATATAGAGACACAGATAAAGAGAGACCTATAGCCTATATAGAGACACAGAGAAAGAGAGACAGGTACCCAATAGCCTATATAGAGACAGAGAAAGAGAAACCTATAGACAATAGCCTATATAGAGATAGAGAAAGAGAGACATAGCCTATATAGAAACACAGAGAAAGAGAGAAAGAGAGACAGATCTGGCAGCCTCATGACATGTGAGCCAGGTCTAAATAGGAATGGTTATCAGCTGGTAGATGTCACTCAGCTGCTCCTCCGGATGTCACACACCTGCACCCCATCCTGTAATCAGAGAGCGAAAGAGAGGGAGAGTAGAGAGAAAGAGAGACCTATAGCCTATATAGAGAAACAGAGAAAGAAAGACCTGTATAGCACCTATTTCACAATTCTCTTATATACTTTGATCACCATCTATGCATATGCTTATTTATTACATGTATTTATTGCTCCAATTCCGCCCACTACAAACTCGGGAACTCTCTAACCTCTGTCCCCATCTCCCTATCTCTCTGAGTGGTTGTCCGTAGGGCTGGCCAAGGTGGTGGATGTCTCGCCTCGGGGTGATGGCCAAGACTGTTCTACCCCCACATTGGTTTTGTGCACCATTGAGGTCATGGATCAGCTTCACACAGCCTTCTGTCCGACCTACAACGTCTAAACCATCTAAGCCTGTTTTAGTTCATTGCTGGGTTAAGTACTTCTATTTTATTCACATAATGTTTACTACATGTATCTATTGCTATGTCCGCCCACCACAAACACGCAAACTGTCTAACGCCTGTCCCCGTCTCCCGGTCTCTCTGTGAGTGGATGTCTCGTGGTGATGACCAAGGTGGTGGATGCCCAGTGGTGATGGCCAAGTTGATGTGATCCTCTCTACGTCACCCCCATGTCAAATGGATCCGAACGGAATACATACTCATGTGCAAACGGAATATGACTCTGATATTTTGAGCTCCGAGCCTTGACACTTTATCCTATTATCACACTAGCACTTGTCTCCCTATGCTTTCTCTCATGTTGTTGCTGTTCTTAGCTCTATTCTAAATCTTAAAAAATATTTCTTATGTACCCCAGTTGCTATTGCATGTACATATTTGTGTTTTATTACACGTATATGTTCATACATACCAACTATTTTGCCTGTTTTATTCTCCACCCACCGATTATCCTTTACCCTGTTAAACTGTAGCCCTATTTTCAGAAATTCCGCCTAAAGGTACATGCTTAAGTAAATGGAAGATTGCTCCACTTCTACAAGGTCAATTTGCATGTTCTTGGTATCTAGGAACATCTAGGGATGTGTGTAGGGGTATGTATTCACAGTGTCAGAAATATTGTGTCTGTTACTAGGCTTGAGTAAATTGTGATGAAAAAAGGAGAATATAAATTATGATATTTTTTTGCATCTTTGCCGGTGAATAACACCATGTTACAATTGTGCAACCACCGAGCTCGCTCATTGAGCTCATTCACCACCTTCTTGAGATCAAGTGTACAAATCTAAGCAAATTAATAAAGGGAAAATGATTAAACAGAAGGATTTGTAGATACAGTGATAAATTATAATCCATTTAAATTATAAATTTGTGGGAACGCAAGAAAGGATGAAACGGGAGACGGTAGTCGAGTCTTTCCTTTTACTTCCAACATAAATTACATACATCCAACAGAGTGCAGAGACGTTAACGTTACTACTCCAAAGTGACAGCAGCCAGCTGACAGCTGACATAATATAGGTTATGTTACCCTGGCGACAGGCAGTCACTGCTGCAGCGGCGTCCGCAGCGTCCACTAGGTGGGTAGGTGGGTGGTAGGCTGGAAGCAGCGCATGCACAAACTGCTGCCGGTTGGGGAGATAAATCCTGTCCGCTTCGGCAGCCAGCGCGCGGTAGTCCTTGGTGAAGGAGACGGGAGAGCTGGCCAGAGCGGTGCGCACAGGTGCTGGAGCTGACGCATCAAAACATGTTTAAATAAAAGAGAGGGATCTGCCGAGCCCAAAACGGACAGCATCCTGTCCATCAGTTTGGACAGCTTGCCGTTGCCGAGGCCGCTGAGTGACAATAGACGATCCGCCTTTCAATTTCCGACAGTTCAAATAATTGCAAAAGGAATGCCTTGATAGCGTCATATTTGCCTGCAGCTGGCGGAGCTTCCAGCAGCCCCATAGCGCGGGCCGTCGTCTGGGCATCCAACGCTGCTACCACATGATAATATTTAGTAACATCCTGAGATATTCCTCTCAACTCGAACTGAGCTTCAATGTGCTGAAACCAGGGTCGGGGGCTGTGATGCCAGAAGTCGGGTAACTTAATTGCTGCGGCGTAGATAATGTTCACTTCTCCGTCCGTCATGATGTAATAATCACTCACGTACTTCAGGTCACCAATGTGGGAACGCAAAAAAGGATTAAACGGGAGACGGTAGTCGAGTCTTTCCTTTTACTTCCCAACATAAATTACATACATATGGAAGCAAATGAGTGCCAGAAGTATTTGAATTTAATCAGACACCGCATTTATAGCATTGAAAATAATAACTTTGAAAACATGTATCTGAATTTGAAAACATGTATCTGAATTTTTTCAGACACCGCATTTTTGTATCTGAATTATTTCAGACACCGCATTTATAGTTTCAGACACCGAATTTATAGCATTGCAAATAAATACTTTGAAAATCATGTATCTGAATTTCTTTGCTCCGAATTTACCTATGCGAAATAAAAATGCAGTGTTAATAAAACAATTCGAATGCATAATAAAATTAAATTCCACGCCAAAAAAAATTCGATGCATAATTGCGGTGTATATAATTCGATGTAAAAAATTCGATGCATAATTGCGGTGTATGGAATTCGATGTAAAAAACCAACATCCGGGTATCCAGCTGCAGAACCACAGAACCACCACAGCAGCAGCACAAACAGCAGGCTGAGGCCCCTCGCTTCCATTGGCTGATTTGGGTCACGTGATTTGGGTCACGTGACCGTCCCACCCAATGGCTGAATTGGAGTATTGCACTGCGGGCATTGACTGATGCACTGCGGGATTGATTGATTGATTGATTGATTGATTGATTGATTGAAAACTTTATTAACAGATTGCAGAATGGGTACACGTGACCGCCACAGGCCCTGATTGATTGATTGAAAACTTTATTAACAGATTGCAGAATGGGTACAGTGACGTCACAGGCCCGGATTGATTGATTGATCTGATTGATCGATTGAAAACTTTATTAACAGATTGTAGAATGGGTACAGTGACCGATTGATTGATTGATTGATTGATTGATTGATTGATTGAACACTTTATTAACAGATTGCAGAATGGGTACACGTGACCGCCACAGGTCCTGATTGATTGATTGAAAACTTTATTAACAGATTGTAGAATGGGTACAGTGACCGATTGATTGATTGATTGATTGATTGAAAACTTTATTAACAGATTGCAGAATGGATACAGTGACGTCACAGGCCCGGATTGATTGATTGATTGATCTGATTGATTGATTGAAAACTTTATTAACAGATTGTAGAATGGGTACAGTGACCGATTGATTGATTGATTGATTTATTGATTGAAAACTTTATTAACAGATTGCAGAATGGGTACAGTGACGTCACAGGCCCGGATTGATTGATTGATTGATTGAAAACTTTATTAACATATTGCAGAATGGGTACAGTGACGTCACAGTCTCACACCTATCACACCTCTCACACCTATCACACCTATCACACCTATCACACTGATCCCACCTATCACACCTCTCACACCTATCACACCTATCACACCTCTCACACCTCTATACCCATTCTGCAATCTGTTAATAAAGTTTTCAATCAATCAATCAATCAATCAATCCGGGCCTGTGACGTCACTGTACCCATTCTGCAATCTGTTAATAAAGTTTTCAATCAATCAATCAGGGCCTGTGGCGGTCACGTGTACCCATTCTGCAATCTGTTAATAAAGTTTTCAATCAATCAATCAATCAATCAATCCGGGCCTGTGACGTCACTGTACCCATTCTGCAATCTGTTAATAAAGTTTTCAATCAATCAATCAGGGCCTGTGGCGGTCACGTGTACCCATTCTGCAATCTGTTAATAAAGTTTTCAATCAATCAATCAATCAATCAATCCCGCAGTGCATCAGTCAATGCCCGCATTGCAATACTCCAATTCAGCCATTGGGTGGGACGGTCACGTGACCCAAATCACGTGACCCAAATCAGCCAATGGAAGCGAGGGGCCTCAGCCTGCTGCTGCTGTGGTGGTTCTGTGGTTCTGCAGCTGGATTTTTTACATCGAATTCCATACACCGCAATTATGCATCGAATTTTTGACATCGAATTATATACACCGCAATTATGCATCGAATTTTTTTTTGGCGTCGAATTTAATTTTATTATGCATTCGAATTGTTTTATTAACACTGCATTTTTATTTCGCATTGGTAAATTCGGAGCAAAGAAATTCAGATACATGATTTTCAAAGTATTTATTTGCAATGCTATAAATTCGGTGTCTGAAACTATAAATGCGGTGTCTGAAATAATTCAGATACAAAAATGCGGTGTCTGAAAAAATTCAGATACATGTTTTCAAATTCAGATACATGTTTTCAAAGTTATTATTTTCAATGCTATAAATGCGGTGTCTGATTAAATTCAAATACTTCTGGCACTCATTTGCTTCCATACATACATCCAACAGAGTGCAGAGACGTTAACGTCACTACTCCAAAGTGACAGCAGCCAGCTGACAGCTGACAGCTGACATAATATAGGTTACAAAATACACACCCCGTTCCCAGAATCCCCAGGCTTAAAGGAGCACTCACTCCGCTCCTCAAGTCCAGTGAATGTCTGCACCAATTGTGCGTGATAAGTGAGTCACCACAAATTCATATTTTACCTTGAACTTGACCTTGACCTTATTATGGCCAAATAATACATCTGGATAGGGAAAAGCCTCCTCTTTCCAATGGCAGTGTTACATTTGGATTTAGGATTCCTCTCGGTTTTACAATAAAAGAGAGATATAATTAGCATTTTTTCGATAAATTCTTATTTCCGGTAAATCTTAAAAACATCGGTAAACAAACATAGTGCTGAAAATATACACGTTGACTGCTGTTTTGATAGGGTTAAGGTCTTTACTCAGCTTAACAGGTTAGCAACACTAATATCACCAACATCCAAGAAGGGGGATCCCCCCTTGAACGGCCCTTCTAAGGTTTCTCTCCTCCACATTGCCTGTGGTGCTTTTTTCCTATTGCTAGGTTTTTAGTGAGTTTTTCCTTACTTTTGCTGGGGTATGTCTGGGAGTGTTGTTTTGGATTTCATGATGGGTTTTTTTCTTGATTTATTGTGATGTTTCTTCTTGAATTTTTAAAGAAGACTTGTCCAGCCCATTAACCTGTGATTGCGGGCTTTACAAATACATTTGATTTATAGCCTATATAGAGACAGAGAAAGAGACATATAGCCTATATAGAGACACAGAGAAAGAGACATATAGCCTATATAGAAACACAGAGAAAGAGAGACCTATAGCCTATATAGAGACAGAGAAAGAGAGACCTATAGCCTATATAGAGACACAGAGAGAGAGACATACTGTATAGCCTATAGCCTATATAGAGACAGAGAAAGAGAGACCTATAGCCTATATAGAGACACAGAGAAAGAGAGACATATAGCCTATATAGAGACACAGAGAAAGAGAGACCTATAGCCTACAGTATATAGAGACAGAGAAAGAGAGATGTTGGACTCCCTAGCTACTTCCGTTACCAGCTCTGGGAAAGTAAGCAGACCTGGAATACTACTATACGAAATGAATGGAGTGAGGCATAAAATTGCTTATACCAGTAAAAGTAGAGGAGGCTTATTTGATTGAGCAACAGATTTGCCAGGTTTAGGGTCATATTGGCATTTTTAACTCTGAATGTCTACAATACTATTTATAGCTATAGTCTGTATGTAATTATCTACTTCATCCCTGCCATGAAAGAAGTAAGATGTTCCTCTGACTACCATGTCCTTCTACTGTGGAATTGTTGTCTGATAGCAGTGCAGCCTTTAACCAATGTGTAGTGGTTAAAACTGTCGCCTCACAGCTAGAAGGTTGTGGGTTCAATTCCCACTTGGGGACCAGGTTGCCATGTTGCCAGTTACCCAGGTGGGGTATCTCCCGGGCCTTTCTGTGTGGAGTTTGCATGTTCTCCCGTGCTCGCAAGGGTTTCCCTTCCCGATAAGATAAACTCAATGGAAAAACATGCACAACAGATTGCTAACGCTTCGTCCCTGACGAAGACGGACAGGAGCACTTGGATTGGTCCCCGGGTGCGGCGCTCGCTGCAGCCCTCGTCTGCTCCCGGCTGCCCTTGGGGGGAAGGACGATGGCATGGGAAATGCAGTGAACATTTCGTCAGCGACTCAGTGCATGCCTGTGGGTCGCCCATCGCATGTGTGTGTGTGTTAGGGCTGACCCCGATTAGTAATCGATCGAAAGGAGCCGTAGTCAACTGCCAACCTCTTAGTCTAATGCAAAAAAGTTAAATATATATATACAGTATATATATTTTTTTATCATTCTTTCCAAAAGCAAAGCGGCCTAGAAGCATGGCTAACGCTAATGACGTGCATACCAGCAAGGCTAACTGCCTAAGAAAATGGGCACAGAGGCACTAAAAGAGGATTTCACCCATCTAATGAACACACTAGACTAGACAAATATCAAGATGTATCCATCAGTGAAGTTGGTGAAGAACAGGAGTGATGTGGTTGATGGAGGGAGTTCTAGTAATAATGCGAGCGGCTGAGTTCAGGACCAGTTGGAGTTCATAGAGATATTTATGTGGGGGAAAATGTTATAGAGATTGATTACCGGAGGCAAACCTTTGTAGTGTCGCCCTCTTATGTTCAAAAGGTGTAACTTTATACTAAATATCTATTTCAATGGACAATTATGGAAATTAATACAAATAAAATACTTGTCGTTGAGTGATTTGATATCAGAACTGTATCATTTATGGCTGATGCGGACAGACAGACAGACAGACAGACAGACAGACAGACAGACAGACAGACAGACAGACAGACAGACAGACAGACAGACAGACAGACAGACAGACAGACAGACAGACAGACAGACAGACAGACAGACAGACAGACAGACAGACAGACAGACTGACTGACTGACTGACTGACTGACTGACTGACTGACTGACTGACTGACTGACTGACTGACTGACTGACTGACTGACTGACTGACTGACTGACTGACTGACTGACTGACTGACTGACTGACTGACTGACTGACTGACTGACTGACTGACTGACTACAATCCTTCAACCTGACTCCCACTGTCACGCCTCCCACCCACAAAGCCGGCAATCGTAATATTCTCTGTGACTCCAGCATAATTAAAACCATGGTAACTCCCCTCCATATATCAGACGACTTCTTGTATCCTTTTCACTAACTCTTTTGCTGAACCCCAAACCACACACTCCAACTGTCTCATTCCCCCCTCCACCCTCTCCTCTGACATCCTGTCAGCTCTACCCTTGAGTGAGACTTGATCTGCTCTCCATTCACATACGGCAACCTCCACCCTCCTTTCAGCCCTCCTTCAACAAGCTCTGTCCCCTCTTCAAGAAGCATGCCAGTTGCTCCACTCCTAGACCACAGCCGATGGATGCCGTTAGAGAAGAAAGACAGATCCTGAGATCGGCAGAGAGGAAGTGCCTCACCCGCTTCACCAGTGACATCACTACTTATCAGGACCTCTTGTCAGCATTCTCCAAAAAAATTACTACTGCCAAAGCCTCTTTCTTTCACCATAACACGGAGATCTCGGCTAAGAACCTCCACAAACTGCCCGCCACCATGTCCTACCTCCTCATCCCTCCACTCTCTCTGCAGAGGACATCCGTAGATGCTTCTCCCAACCCCCACCCACTCCAAGTGCTGAAACAGGAACCTCATCTTTCACTCTGTCATCTGTCTCTCCCGTTACAGACGCTGATCAATGTTCTAACACGATGGTGATGGTGAACTGTCCCACTACATGCCAACTGGATCTGATACCTTCCTTCCCCACTCCTCCACTCCTCCAGACCATCGCACCAGACATCCTCCCGGTCCTGAACCCCACCGTCGTAGATAAATATCGCCCTGTCTCTCTTCTCTCTTTCCTCTCAGTGAAACCAGCTCACTGATTATCTATTACAGAACAACCTCCTAGACCCAAATCAGTCAGGCTTCATGACTGGTCACTCCACAGAGTCACAGAGGCCCTTCACTCTCCTGATTCTCCTGGACCTGTCGGCAGCCTTTGACACAGTCAACCATCAGATCCTCCTCACATCCCTTGCAGGGAGTGATAGGTTCTGTGCTGGCATGGCTGTCATCCTATCTCAACGACCGCTCCCACCAAGTATCATGGAGAGACACCCTGTCGGCTCCCCGCCCCCTACAGACGGTGTCCCCCAGGGCTTGGTCCTTGGACCCCTCCTCTTCTCTCTCTACACCAAAATCGCTGGATAACATTATCACTTCTCATGCCTTCTCATACCACTACTATTGCGCCTGGATGACGACCAACCACCTCAAACTGTACCTGAGCAAAACAGAGCTACTTCACTTGCTGGGTGAATCCTCCCCGCTGACCAACCTTTCAATCACAGTGAAGAATGTAGCCATGGCTTCGTCCCCGATTGCCAATAACCTAGGTGTAGTCCTTGATGACCGGTTGAACTTCACTTCTCACATCGCCTCAACAACCAGAACTTGCTGATTCTTCCTGAGCAACATCAGAAGGATCTGCCCCTTCCTGACAAAAGAAGTCACCCAACTCCTCCTGCAATCAACAGTCATGTCTCGCCTCGACTACTGAAATGCACTGCTAGCTGGTTTATCGGCTACAGCCACCAAGGCTCTTCAACTCATACAGAAGGCATTGGCCCGCCTGATCGCGTGTACCACTTCCGCAACGGATTTGATTTCCGGGGTTGCCCTGATTGGCCGTGACGGCCACGTGACACGCCGCGGCCCCGCCCCACGGTAGCCCCAGACGCGGCAACGCCAGAGAGGCCGCTGTGTTGTACTTGAACGCGGACTTGACCTGACGCGACGCTGGAGTTCACTTCGCCTTTCACATCGCAGTCATCAGTTGCAGTCATCCACGCTGCAGTCATCAGTCATCTAATAATATTAATCACTTTAGTACATTGCATAGTATATTGTATAGCGTATGGTAACTCAGTGGGGAAAGTGATTAAACAGCTCTGCACTCGGGAGATGTGGCGCGACAATGCTGCTCAGCACAGTCTCTAACAGTAAGAAGCATTTTGGATAAAAGTATTCTGTACTTCTGTATGACAACAATGTATGCCTTTCAAATGTTAAATGATTAAATGATACACACTGAAATCCTACGCTCACGCATCCTGCTTTCCATAACGCGACAATATTATTAAACAGCGGCTCTGTCATTGAAGTGGGAAAAGTGAGCCGTATTGTATATTAGTACATTGCATAGTATATTGTATAGCGTATGGTAACTCAGTGGGGAAAGTGATTAAACAGCTCTGCACTCGGGAGATGTGGCGCGACAATGCTGCTCAGCACAGTCTCTAACAGTAAGAAGCATTTTGGATAAAAGTATTCTGTACTTCTGTATGACAACAATGTATGCGTGGCGCGATGTGAAAGGCAGTGGGGCAAGTGATTAAACAGCTCTGCACTCAGAAGATGTGGCGCGACAATTGCTGCTGCGGCATTGAAGTGGGGAAGCGGCAGTGAAACACAGCAGCCTCGGCGTTGCCGCGTCTGGGGCTGCCACGGGGCGGGGCCGCGGCGTGTCACGTGGCCGTCACGGCCAATCAGGGCAACCCCGGAAATCAAATCCGTTGCGGAAGTGGTACACGCCGCCTGATCTCCAATCTACCAAAATCAGCCCACGTTACCCCACTCCTCAGAGAGCTGCACAGGCTTCCCATTGCCGGGCGAATCTGCTTCAAGTTTCTTGACCTGGCATACCGTGCAACAAAGGGAATGGTCAATGGTCTCTAACTACACACCCTCAAGACCCCTACACTCTGCATCTTCTGGCCGCCTGAGACACAGTCATATTCAGGATCCTGCGCGGTCCTCGAAACGAAGCAGGCTATTCTCTGTCCTCGATCCACAATGGTGGAACGAACTTCCCACCACAGTCAGGACAGCCGAAACCTGATCGATTGGAGGGTTCTTTCCAGTGGTGGCTGGTGGATTTTTCTCCAGGGGGGTCGATACCAAAAATTAACATGTACCGAGGTATCACAATGTCACACTGCACACAAACACGTGCGTGCGCACGCATCGGCGAAACCACACACTGAGTAGCCTACTGTGTGCGTCAGAGCGTCGGTGAAACCACAAGCGTACGAATATTTAAGTAGGTACAGTTACAGTACAACTATCACCATTGCCATCAATCAATATATGATCACAGTCCATGCAGCCAGGTTTCCAATAGCGCCTACACAAACACGCACACCCCGATCTCAAAACTCTCTCTCTCTCTCTCTCTCTCTCTCTCTCTCTCTCTCTCTCTCTCTCTCTCTCTCTCTCTCTCTCTCTCTCTCTCTCTCTCTCTCTCTCTCTCTCTCTCTCTCTCTCACGCCCGTATTCAGATCCGTCCAATAATAATCACAGATGTATATCTTGTCATTTTAAACAAGTTACCATTATATTGTCCCGGGTGATTATGCCCCCTGCGGCGAAATTAATTAGTATCCCCCTCTATCTCTCTTTTTCTCTCTCTCTCACACACACACACACAGCATGACATGGAATCCCAGCTATCGTTACAAGACTTACATAGACTTACCATCACAAGAGTTGAATGGGGCGAGATATTCAGCTGTCCACAACAAGCCATAATCCACTTTTTTTTTTTACATCCACTCAAAAAGAAACTCCAGTAACTGTCCATACCATGGGTAGCTGGTAGCTGCATCCAGCTAGCCATATAGCTTCTTGTTAGCCACCACAAGTACCACCAGCTAGAAAACGACAGAGTATATCCTTCTTCTGTCTGTTGATTGTTTCTGAACTGAGGAGATATCAGGCTGATGATGAGGTCGAAACTCTTTCACTCCAGTGTTCATCTCTCAAAAGGTATTGTTTTGAGGGATTTACCTGCATTCGAGGTTGTAATGTCCTGCCTTCATGCTCCATGGTAGCTACTAGTAAGCTAGCAAACTCTCCGGACTGGGGGAGTGACAACACAGCAGGAAGGACCCTGCTTGCTTGGAGCACTAGAAAGCGCGCTCCGATTCCATCATATTACATCATATTTGAACGCACTGATAGGCGAAATGTATTTGCTTGACCTATTTAATTGGCTGCGATGATACAGCGATGATACCAGTGCACGCCCACTGTGTGCGCGCTACGTCTCGCCCAGCTTTAGAGGTACTCTATTATCATATCAGACAGTGACGTCATGTGAATCACAAAACAATGATTTATATTTGATATATTAACGTTATTGTGCATTTGAAACACAAACATACTTAAAATGAGTAAATATTATTCATTTTAAACATGTTTATTTTATTTTTAGGGGTCTAAAATTTAAATTAAAATAAAACATTTTCTTCTTCTCCTGCTCTCTTTACCAGGGGGGGCGGTGCCCTAGCGCCCCCTATGGGCGGCCGCCACTTCTCTCTGATTTATACAATAGCTTTACGAGAGTGGTGTGTGTTCTACTGACTGAACTGTCCTGGGACCCCTTTAATTAGCCAATGACCAATGAGCCAATTATCAAAAATAATATAGTGCCCATTACACAATTGTATGGTAATATAATATTAATATTGGAAATGACACAACTTCCTGTTGCATATGGCGCTGTTGTTATTTTAAACCCTTCTTTCCTTCACTTGCTGGGTAGGCATGTTGCTGGGCGCATCTCTCCAAAGACACAGAGAAAAAGGTGCAGCGTCGTAGACACACACACACACATAACCCAGCTGCCGGTACAGTAGACACGAAAACCCAAGAATAATTCACTGCGGATACGGGCAATTACCAGAATACAAGCAATAAGGTAAGCCATTCATTACTATATGATGAATACTTTTATCTGCGATTGTAAGAGAGAACTTTATTGGTTATTTGTATAGGCATTGGTAAATATTTGAATAGTTCATTTGCAAAGACAGATTAAAGCCATTCTTAAAACGAATTAATTAAATTAAGATTTATTTGAAAAACGAACGTGATTTAGGATAATAAATTAGAATATAAATAAAGATATAATGTTATGATTAAAAAATAATAAAAAATTAAAAGATTGAAAAGAAATAAAAAAATAAAGATATAATAAAATGATAATACAATAAATTGATTTTTGTTAATTAACTTTTCATTTGTACAATTGTAGGCAATGTCTTAATGAGCTTGAGTTCATTGCACTGAAATATAGTTTTCAACAAAATGGTCAAAAAAAGCCAATGTCGGAATGTCAAATTAGTATTTCTCTATTACCTATATTCTTGCCAGTGCAGATGAGTTTTCAGTACACAAATAAATAAACATATTTATTAAATAATTAATCAATTCAATAAAAATAAAGTTTAAAAGTTGATACATTGGATACACTCGTAGAATAAGATAATAATTAGAATCACTTTCAATTAATTTAAATAATTTTGCTTATCCTGTACATTATTGTATTGTAAACTATATAATTAAGTCATTATTGCTATTGTGGTAAGATCAATGTGCAATAACAGGCTGCTTGCTTCTGGAACAAGTGGTCTCATCAAGTTTTAAAACTGCTGTTTGTATAAATCGTGGCAAAATCACAAAACACTGGTAGTCTAACTACTATCTCTCAGTAGGCTGCGATCTTCTTGTTTGATTGATTGATTGAAAACTTTAATTAACAGATTGCAGAATGGGTATAGTACAACTCAATACACACAATTGTTAAGGGTATGCAGACCAGAGAAAGACTTTCGATAATCCGATGTACAGCCCCCCCCCCCCCCCCAGCCCACCTACCCAAACCCCCCACCCCCCCCCCCACCCCACCTCCTCCAATGTACAGTTTCTTCGTCAAATGTATATACTCTCTTTTTTAGACCATTTTTGTATCACAAACAGTACTGTATTTGTAAATCTGGTATGTCATAAATGTATAGATGATGTAGCAGTAGGCTAGTTATGATGAATTGAAAATGGGGGACCCTGATGTTACAAGACGAATGTCTTTCTCTGGTCTGCATACCCTTAACAATTGTGTGTATTGAGCATGTACTGTATTGTACCCATTCTGCAATCTGTTAATACAATTTTCAATCAATCAATCAATCAATCAATCAATCAGGAGGGTGGTTCAGATATTTACGGGGGCCAGTTTCGAATTGCAGCCTCCATAGGTGCTCTTTGAGAGCGGTTTTGAAGGTGGGTAGGGTCCAGGGATTCACATTTGTTTACGGTTTGCCAGTGACGGTTTGTCACTTGTTTATTTTACTCCTGTTACGTTCAGATGGGCTTTTTTTTTTTCCTGAAGCGCTTCCTTTCATTTGCTTTTCGTTGTTTTTTTCTGTGGCACGCGCCTGACGCGCGTCCCGCTCCGTGTTGCGCGCGTGCGTCAACATTCTACTTTTGGGCGCGTCACGTGGGAAAAACGCTAGCAACAACCAATCAACATCCAACCTTTTTATAATTCCAATAATTCTCTTCAGCGAGAGACATTCTGTTCCAATTTTTTTTATTGAAGTGCATTTATCATGTTGTCTAGTCTAAATGGCATTATTATTATTATTATTATTATTATTATTATTATTATTATTATTATTATTATTATTATTATTATTATTATTATTATTATTATTATTATGAATTGCCTTTGCTTTTATTGAGATGTTGAAGCAAGTAGCCTGAATAGAAGTCATTTCTATAGGACCCAGCAGCCTTGTGTGTGTCTCAGCCATGTCGGCTGGAGTTGAATCATGTTGATTTATGTATTATTTACACAACCTCCTATCTGTTTTCCCAGCGGGTGCTCTTGTTTGTGTATTTTTATGTATTGTGTGCAGTAGTTGTGTGCAATAGTGGCTCAAAAAACAACCCAGAAAGTAAACACAGGGACGGGACCCCCGCCCACACGGCCACACCCCATCACATCTATAACGTTTCCTGTTTTGAAGAGAAATAACCCCATTCTCAATTTAACATTGTATATTCTATAAATGCACTGAAATGTAATATTTTCTAAATCTACTGAATTTGAAATGTTGTTATTCGGGTTTGGTAGTTATATATCGTACTTTGGTTATCGCGTCCCGCTCTTAAGCCTATCGAGATATACCTCATCTCTTGTACCTATTGTACTCCATCACGAATAAAAACCAGTACACCCACACCTGCCGGGTCCCGCCTCTATGGAGGCGTAGCCTATAAGACAGTAGGCATGGTCACCAATACACTCTTCCTCTATTTTCATTTCCATCATAGCGGATGCAGTGCACCTTATGTTAACTAGTTGTTATGAAAAGATTAGAGAAATTACGTAATGTTGAAAGCTTACCGGAGGTTTGCTTACCCCTGGCATCTTCGAGGCATGTTTCAGCGACACGTCGGGCATGTGTTGATGTTTCCTCGTCTGACGGCAGCAGACCAAGGGGCAGCGTACAAGGTTTGGCTATTGAGCCGGCTTGTACAAAGGTAGGCCCTGTGTCATCAGGCATCAATGTTGGTATTGGTAATGCTGTGGAGTATGTTTCGGCGCCAGGGCCGGGGTGGCTTGGTGAACGTTCCACTGCAGTGGATGTTTTCCTGGCAATCCTGGAGCACGCTGCTAACGCTAATGCTACTAATGCTACTACTGCTAATGCTAATGTTGACGCTGAAATGGGTCGTTGTTCTAATGATCCCCGCCGCGGGACAATTCCGCTTTTCCCTCCTCTTGCCCGCTTCATTGATGAAGGTCAGTCGGTTGCTAATGTGGGGGGTTTCGCTGAGTCCTATTTACCTTTTTTTACGGGTAAACGGGCTAACAACTGGGTGCAGGCCGGGTGTACCGTGGCTACGTAGCCAGGTAACTTTGTTCCTGTGCCCCGGCGGGGATGAACGATGTCCCACCCGGCCGATGCTTGAGAGCGCATCGGCTTGGAGGGTGGCAGTATGGACGGATGAGTGGTATACTGCTGCAGGATGGTTTGTAGCGGCGGCCAGTGTTATGGCTCAGCTGGCTAGTTTCCTATCCACATTGGCATCGGGTAGTAGGGCTATGGGTCCAGCCGACATTGTAAACATGTTGCATGTTTGTGGTGTTATAGAGATCTTGACTCAGTCGCAAGCTATAACTGCGGGGAGGATTAGGATGCTATCAACGTTTGTTGTTAGGCATGTTTGGTTGGAGCACTTTCCTCTTGGGGAAGAGGATAGGTTTTCTCTCCTCACGACTCCTTTTTCCACGGAAAGGCTTTTTGGTCATTCTGTGGAGGCGCAGGCGGTTGTTGATCTGGGTCCTACACCGCCTCACGCTGTGCAGCCAGAGGTGGGAGCACGGTCTCGTCAACGACTGTGGCGAGATCCTCGACAGGCGGCCATGTTTCCCCCGCCAGTGGTGCCCTGGGCGGAGAGTCAACAGGGTTCCACAAGGCCGACAGCCTTGGCGGCCGAGGGATCGGCCATTTTGGGTGAATTCGGTTTGGATAAAACAAGCCGTCGTCACTTTGCCGCGAGCAGCCCGCTCCCCGTTCAATCCTCTCTCTGTTACCCACGGAAGCGGGGCTCTGATCGTTCTCCTTTGGCTGCGGGCCGCGAACCTTCTTTAAAGCGCATGCGGCCCCATTCTTCACTTCTCATGGGAACAGGGGCTGACACCCAGTTGATGGCTGAGCCTGGGTCTGTCCGTGAGAATGTTGTGCTGTCGCGTGGCTCCTGCACCACACGTTGTGTGATGGATGAGCCTGGTGTTACAGCTGCCACTAGCTACGGTGGTCAGCAGGGGGACTCGAGGCCTCTTCTGTTGAACGCACAGCAAGGGTTACCACGGCCTCGCCTTCGCCAGGCGGGGTATCGCGCTGATGCCTCCCACTCCCGTGAGAGCGGCAGTGGTCTGCGAAGCAGAGGCGAGCGTGATTTGGGTGGTAGCAATATCACTGCAGGGCTTCGGCGTGTAGGAGCCCATGGGGTCCTCATGCCTTGCGTGTCTAGCTGCAGAACGACTCCTCAGCATGTGCTAGAGGGGTGTTCAAGGGGGGGGTGTGTGTCAACCAGTTTGATGACAGCTTCTCCCGTATCAAACCAGCCCTTTCTGTCGGGGTCCCCCCTTGGGTGCGTCGCACAGCGGGAGGGACCGGGCCAACTATCTACTGTTCCTTGCGGCCCAGCGTCAGTTGATGGCGGTTGCGCTGTGGGATTATTTTCACATATGGCGACAAGAATGCCGTTTGGAGGGGTGGATAGAGAGAACATTGAGGGAGGGGCTTGTGTTGCAGTTCGCACAACCCCACCCTCCGTTCTCAGGTTTGGTGCCGACCCTGTTGTCAGGGTCAGAAGCAGTGACAGCCCTGGCCGACGAGATCCAATCTCTGTTGGCGAAGCAGGCCGTCGTCGTGGTTCCGAGAGAGGACGCGATGTCAGGCGTCTACTCCCGTTATTTTCTGGTACCCAAGAAAACAGGGGGGGTCAGACCTATACTGGATCTGTCCGCGTTCAATCGTATGATTGTAGCGAGACCGTTCAGGATGATGACCGTCAAACTCCTTCTGCTTGCTGTCAGAAGGGGAGACTGGTTCACCTCCATAGACCTGAAGGATGCGTATTTTCACATCCCGATTTTCCCTCCTCACAGGAAGTTCCTACGGTTCCTGTTTCAGGGCATAGCGTACGAGTACCAGATGATGCCGTTCGGCTATTCTCTGGCTCCCCGCACATTCACCAAGTGCGTGGCGACTGCACTGGAGCCTCTACGTCATCGGGGGATACGGGTTCTATTCTATCTCGATGACATTCTACTCCTCAGTCGTTCGGAGGAGGTTGCCAGGTCTCATACCAGGCTGGTGGTGGAATTCCTCACCAGGCTGGGTTTTGCTGTGAATTGGAAGAAGAGTACACCTCTTCCCAGTCAACAGGTGGAGTACTTGGGCTTGACGTTGAGGTCGAGGCCCATGATTGTAACCCTCTCGGAGCAGCGCCGGGTGTCTATCATTCGCGCGCTCGGGGGTTTCCGTCTGGGAGGGACGGTCACGGCGCTGCAAGTGATGCGTCTGCTTGGTATGATGGCATCTGCTCACACGGTGGTTCCTCTTGGCCTCCTCTTCATGAGGAGGATACAGAGGTGGTTTTTCTCTATGAGAATAGATCCGGTGAGGGACAAATGGAAACGGTTGACGGTTCTTTTGTCGATATGGGGAGATCTCGCCTATTGGAGGAGGCTGGGTATCCTCACCATTGGGGTCCCCATGGGCAGCAGGTGCTCACACGTCGCGGTCTTCACCGACGCCTCTCTCACGGGTTGGGGAGGGACGTGTCGGACCCACGCAGTGGGGGGCAGCTGGACGGCGGTTCATGCTGGCCCATCTGCCCCGCACATCAATGTGTTGGAATTGAAGGCGGTCCTCCTGGTCCTCAAACGGTTCGACCACCTGGTGGTAGGCAAGCACGTTTTGGTCAGGACAGACAGTGTGACGGCAGCGGCGTATATCAACAGGCAGGGTGGGACTCGTTCCATCCACCTGCACCGGGCGGCGGTCGAATTTTGGCTATGGGCATCTCGCAGGCTACGCAGTCTGAGGGCGCTCCACATTCCTGGTGCAGAGAATATGGGCGCGGATATGATGTCTCGGGGCGGTCCTCGTCGCGACGGGTGGGAACTCCGCCCCGACATAGTCAGACAGATCTGGGATCGGTTCGGGGAGGCCTCGGTAGATCTGTTTGCGAGCCGACACTCTCACAAGTGCCCCTTGTGGTTCTCGGTCAGTCGAGCAGATCATCCCCCCTTGGGAGTGGATGCCTTCTCGACCTTTCCATGGCCGCCCGGTCTTCTGTACGCCTTTCCTCCTGTACAGCTGTTGGGTCAGCTGTTGGAGCGGATACGGAGGGAGCGCAGGACGGTGATCCTGGTCGCGCCGGACCGGGGCACGGCAGTGTGGTTCCCGGTCTTGATCCAGCTTCTGGTCGCTCCTCCTTGGGTTATTCCTTGGTCGGCGACGGCCCTCTCACAGCACAACGGGTCACTGTTCCAGTACCCGATGTTGGGCCAACGCCTGTTGGTGTGGCTGGTGGGAGGGTGAGTCTGGAGAGGATGGACCCTTCTGTGTTTGATACCATCCGGAATGCACATGCTCCCTCCACTGTCGCGCTTTACGCGGGCAGATGGCGTATGTTCCAAGAGTGGTGTAAGGCGGGGGGCTGGGACCCAGTCTCCTGCCCCCTGGATGCTGTCCTGAGTTATCTCCAGTCTCTCCTTGGTAGACTGTCGGCTTCGACGGTGAGGGTATATGCGGCGGCTATATCCTCCTATCATGAGGGGTTTGATGGGACTGTCTTGTTCAGCCACCCTCTTGTGAAGCGTTTCCTGCTTGGCGCTCGACGCGTTAAGCCGGTGCAACGCTCTTTGGCTCCGACTTGGGATCTTCAATTGGTCCTCGGTCGGTTGTCCTTGGCCCCGTTTGAGCCGCTCGAGCAGGCGCCGTTGGGACAGCTGTCCTTCAAAACCGCGTTCCTGCTGGCTGTCACCTCCGCTAAACGCATGAGTGAGCTCTGTGCTCTTTCGGTACGTCCAGAGTGCCTGTCTTTTCGGGCCAATTGCGGTGCCACTCTGCGACCTAATCCTGCTTTCATGCCTAAGAATATCCGGAGTTCCTTCCGCTCCCGGGATATTGTGGTTCAGGCGTTTCGTCCTCCTCCTCACGCTAGTGAGTTAGATGCGGGCCTTCACCTGTCATGTCCGGTCCGTGCTTTGGGAATTTACCTCAGCCGTACTCAGGACTTCAGGGTTACCGACCAGCTTTTTGTCTGTCACGGTGGTTCTCGTGCCGGTAAGGCACTGTCGAAACAGCGCCTGTCCCATTGGTTGTGCGAGGGCATTGCCCTCTGCTACACGTTGGCTGGGCAGGATCCCCCTGGGGGCGTCAGGGCGCACTCCACTCGTGGGGTGGCTGCCTCTGCCGCTCTCCTGGGTGGGGCTTCGGTGGAGGACATCTGTGCTGCAGCTTCATGGTCCTCCCCGGGCCCCTTTGTAAGGTTTTACCTCATGGACATGACCGGGGGTTCTGTCTCCCAGGCGGTTCTGGGGTCTGTGGCCTTTCCTGCTTCCCGTCCTTTGGTAGGGTAGCAGGAGTGTGTGGGTATGGGCCACAGTGTGGTAAGTCACACGTGGTTCCGCCTGTGCTGTGTGTTCAAGGGGTTCTAGTTCCTCCTTGCTCGCACTCCGGTGGAGTTGACTGCGCCCCCCCTTCGTTAGGAAGGATGGGGTGACAGGACTCCCCAAACCCCTTGATGTGGGCTTACGGGTCCTCAGGGGGTACATTGGTCGGGCCTCGCGTCCGCTCTAACCCATATCTCGATAGGCTTAAGAGCGGGACGCGATAAGCCAAGTACGATATATAACGATAGGTTATGTATATAACCTAGTTATATGAGTACTGGCTGAGCGTCCCGCTCTTAAAGGTCAACCTCCACGTTGTATTTTTGTTCAATAAACAATGTGGACTAGGCCAACAGTGGCTTTCATGAAGAAGGGAAAAAAAAGTATTGAAATTGACCCAGTTTTTATCAAACATTTTGTCTGCCCAACACAATCACCACGCACGTGCATATTTTAATCAATGGTTCATAACGTGCGTGTGTAATCGAAATGATCGTCACAACAGGTGCAGGGCACCAGGGGGCTCACCAGGGGGCGCTGAGAGTCACACAGCTAGTGGCAGGCAGAGAGCCTTGCTACCATAGATATATGCTTGCTACTAGCCGAATGAAAATGTATCTGTTTCACCTCACTATTGCTCCGTGATTATAGCCATCCATCCATCTCTAAAGCTAACCACTATTTGTAAAAGCCACAACCACGTTACCATATTTGTAATAATGTAAATCATTGTGTCGTTGTACACATATTGTGTTTATAACGTTAGTAGATAACATAGCTTAGCTTGGTAGCTATTGTGCTAACAACATATCCCGACATCCGGCTCGCTGGCCGGCATGAACGGCCGACCCAAAATGGTTCTCTCCTCTCTAGTACACCCCATCCCCACGGGTGCCCTGCCGGGGGGCCCATGGACGCGACGGCGGCGGCCGCTGTTGTCGAGTCCACAAGCTCCTCCGCAGGGACGGGGGCACACAAAGAGGAGAGAACCACCCGCAGGGACGGCGGGCTATAGGCTAACGTCAGTGAGTGTAGCAGGGACGGCGGAGATATAGGCTAACTGTGATGCACCGAGTGAGCCACCATTGATCTAGTACTATGACCCGGACGGACATAAGGCATACGTTTCCTGAAGTGACGTCACGGCCGTGCTAGGTGCTAGCGTCTGATAAGCTTTTAGATTCGGCTCATTAATATGCACCTGTTGTCCTGTTGTGACGTCGGCGTTTGATAAGCTTTTTTGATTCGCGCGTGCATGTTATTCGTGCGTGGACCTTTTTAACTCTTTCAGAGTGGCATTTCCGGTGTCAAATGGAAAAAAATAAATAATGAAATTATATACCAATGATGTAAACTACCCATAATTGATCAGTAGGGTTTAACCTGGAGGTTGGGCTTTAAGCGGCCCTGAGTCCCATTGAGGGATATTTTACTGGAAACGAGATTTTGGCGAGGAAGAGTGTATTGGTGACCATGCCTACTGTCTTATAGGCTACGCCTCCATAGAGGCGGGACCCGGCAGGTGTGGGTGTACTGGTTTTTATTCGTGATGGAGTACAATAGGTACATGACGGGACGCTCAGCCAGTACTCATATAACTAGGTTATATACATAACCTATCGTTTCTCTTAGATCTGTAAATACACACATCAATAGGGCTGGCCGCTGACCTGTCCTACGAGGCGAGCAGCAGATCAAGCACTGTGCCTCGAGACACCTCTGTAACCCCCCTGTAGTACCCCCCTCACAGTAACGCAGCTACACCGGCAGAGGGCGCAGTGAGTCGGTAATAAAAAAAAAACAAGATTCGGTTTACCAGAGAGGAGATCCGGTACAGTGATGACGTCACGTGACTGAGAGGAATGGCGTGCTGAGTGCTCTGCACAGCTCTGTCCTTAAAATATAGTATTTTGCTTCTAAATGATCATCTATTTAAACTGAAGAACTGGATTATTTTGTTCAAACATAGTTGCCTGTCTGCATGTCTATTTCTGGCTCTTGCCGAGAAACCCGAACCCAGACAAAGAAAGGTGAACGGCGTGCAGCAATCAAACAAATCATGTCAAGCGAGGACACACCTGCCTGGGCGCAGCTGAATGAATGAATGAATGAAAACTTTATTAACAGATTGCAGAATGGGTACAGTGCAGTACAGCTCAATACATACAATTGTTAAGGGGATGCAGACCAGAGAAAGACTTTCGTCTTGTTTACACCAGGGTCCCCCATTTCCAATTCATCGTAAATGCTACTCCTAACGGAGGTGAGCGACCTTAAATTATCGGTTGAAAGAAGACTGGATGAACTTGGCAATTCAATGAAAGACCTAAAAAAAGAGACACAGGCTATTCTGAACAGAGTCTCTAATGCAGAAGGAAGAATCGGAGATCTAGATGAAGACCAGTGTGCGGCCAATAGTAAAACCCTGCAGGTCCAAGCCAAAGAACTGAACACGCTACAAACAATGAATGAATGAAAACTTTATTAACAGATTGCAGAATGGGTACAGTACAGTACAGCTCAATACATACAATTGTTAAGGGGATGCAGACCAGAGAAAGACTTTCGTCTTGTTTACATCAGGGTCCCCCATTTTCAATTCATCGTAACATATATGACATACATGACATACAGATAGACAGTACTGCTACATCTATACATTTATGACATACCAGATTTGCAATTACAGTACTGTTTGTGATACAAAAAGAGTCCAGAAAGAAAAGAGTATATACATTAGGCGTAGAAACTGTACATTGGATTGGGTAGGTGGGGGTGGGGGGGGACTGTACATTGGAGGTGGTTGGGGGGGGGGGGGGTTGGGTAGGAGTGGGGGGGGGGGGGGGGGGTTGGGTAGGAGGGGTGGGTGGGGACTGTACATTGGAGGTGGTTGGGTGGGGGGGGGGGGGTTGGGTAGGAGGGGTGGGTGGGGGACACTGTACAACTGTACAAACAACACTGTACATTGGATTATTGACAAGACCATACTTGGTAATTTACTGTACATTGGAGGGGGTTGTGTTCGGACATTTACAGGGGCCAGTTTCGAGTTGCAGTCTCCCTTAGGTGTTTTTTGAGAGTGTTTTTGAAAGTGGGTAGTGATTCACATTCCTTTACAGCTTTGGGTAGGGCGTTCCACATTGATGTGGCATAATTGCGAAACGTGTTTAGTCCCTTGTTTGAGCCGAATCTGGGTTTAACATGATTTGTGGAGCTCCCTCTGGTGTTGTGATCGTGGTATTCACTGACCTTTGGGAAGTATTTAGTCATGTACATGGGTACCTTGGTCGTGTAGTGTATCTTGTAGACCAGGCCCATTGCAAGTTGCTGTACTCTGTCGTCTACTCTAAGCCATCCTAGGTTGTCAAAGTGGGCAGGGGTGAGGTGGGTTCTAGGAGTAAGGTCAAGCAGTAGTCTGACCAGTTTGTTTTGAGATGTTTGTAATTTTGTTTTTAGCGCCTTTGAGGTGCTTTGGTACCATGAGGTGCAAGCATAGTCGTAGTACCCTTGAATGAGTGCTCCTGCTAGAGTCTTCAGGGTATTCTTGTTTACCAGTGAGGAGATCCGGTACAAGAAACGAGTTCGTTGGTTGACTTTTTTTATTACATTGGATGCCATTTTGTCACAGGAAAGATTTGCCTCTAGGATGGAACCCAGGTAGGTAATATCTTCTTTCCTTGTGACAATATTGTCACCCACTGTAACTGAGAAGCCGTCGGTCTTGCTGAGTTTGTTATTTGAACCGAAGAGAATGGACTCTGTTTTGCCCATGTGTAATGATAGTTTGTTATCAGCGAGCCATATGCAGATTTTGCTTAGTTCTGAGCTGAGGGTTTTTTCAACCTGTAACTTGTTCTTGTCAGAGACCAGCAGGGCTGAATTTTTTGCATAAATTAGGAACAGTAGCGGACCTAGTATGCATCATTGTGGAACACCACAGTTTACTGTGAGGGGGGGATAGGGTACCGTTTACCTCCACCATCTGCTCTCTCCCCTCCAGGTAGGATTGCATCCAGCTCACTGATAGACTATCAAAACCAATTGCTTTTAGCTTGTCAATCAGAATGGTGTGATTGACAGTGTCGAAGGCCTTTTGTAGGTCCAGCATGACCATGCCGCAGTATTTGCCCGCGTCCACCTCTTGTTTGATGTGGTCGTTTAAATAGAGAAGGCATGTGTCAGTGGAGTGGGATGTTCTGAAGCCAGATTGGAATTCGTAGATTAGATTTTTTTCCGCAAGGTATTTTTCGACCTGTTCGTATAAAAAATTTTCCATGACTTTCGAGATGGAGGTAAGGATAGAAACAGGGCGGTAGTTGCCTTGGTCTAATTTACTGCCTTTTTGTGCAGAGGGGTCACTCTCGCAATTTTGAAGTCCTTGGGGACGTGTCCCTGTTTTATAGAGAGGTTTATTATGTGTGTGATGACTGGGGTGATGGCGGCTGCTGAGTCTCTGAGGAATTTGGAGGGGATGTTGTCATGGCCAGTGGCCTTGTTAGGTTGGAGGGCGCTCAGTTTTTTGAGTACCTCATCTGTTGTTACCATTTCCAGTTTGAAGTCGTCTTTGTGGACCCCTAGGTTTTTGTAGTAAGCTACTATGTGTTCTACCCCATAATGCCCTGAGTGGGAGGGTAGTTTGTTTACCAGTGTTGTGGCTATGTTTGTGAAGAAACTATTTAAGTAATTGGCTACATCCAGCTTTTCTGTGATGAGCGTGTTGTCCGTCTTTATGTTTATGTTTGAGAATCTGGTTTTAAGTTTTTTACTGCAGCCTAGTTGGTTATTGAGTAATTTCCAAAGTTCACGCGGTTTGTTTTTGTTTTCCTCGGTTTTGTCATTGATGAATTTTTTCTTTGCTGTTTTGATCATGGAGTTTACATAATTTCTTAGTCTGTTTCTTTCCAGTTTGAGTTCAGTCACGTGGGCTTGGAGTTCACTGCTCGTGCTTATGTTAAGCTTTGACTGACTTTTACGAAACTCAGAGCATTTTTTGTCTCTGGTTTTCATAGCGGTCAGTATTTCAGCGTGCATCCACGGCTCAGCGCGATTTTTTACCCTGGTGGTTCTTAGGGGGGCCATGTTGTTTAGTATCGTTGAAATTTTGGTTTTGAAGCCAAGCCATGTTTCTTCAACCAGTGTACCATTGAGTTCATCTGACCAGTCCAGGCTCTCCAGTTCAAGGTTAAAGACCTCGCTAGAGTAGGTTTTTAGGTCTCTAGATGTGACTGTTTTGTGACAGCCAGCCTTTTGTTTTAGCTTTTTGCGCGTACAGAATATCATATAATGATCACTTAACCCGCATGCTATAACCCCTTTATTGGCGATCTTGGACTTGTCAGAGGTCAGGATGAGGTCAATGGTAGTCTGAGTTGACTCACACACACGTGTGGGTTGTGTGATTAGTTGGCTGAGGCCGTGCAGATCACAAAACCTATTGTAGGATTTGAAGACGGGTGCATCTTTTTGTTGCATATCCGTGTTCCAATCCCCAATAAGAATCATTTCTGTATCCTCAACTCCAGCTAAGCACGCATCCAACACGTCATAAAAGCCATTTTGGTCTGGCGGTCTGTAAATTGTGCCGACTAGAACAGATTTAGCCCTTTCAAATAGAATTTCTACAAAAACAGTTTCAATAGCCTCATGATCTAGGTCTGTACGGTTAATAAATTTGGTGTCTTGATGGATGTACATACAGACACCTCCTCCATGCCTGTTCCTGTCATTGCGGACTAAAGAATAGTTCTCTAATTCAATTTCCGGGTCTGTTACTGATGGGTCCAGTTTGGTTTCTGAGAAACATAGTATGTTTACCTTTCCGCTACTGAAATGTTGTCTTATTTCAGCCAGTTTGTGCCTGAGGCTATTTACATTAAGATGAAAGATATGTAGTCCGTTTTTATCTGCTGTGTCGTCAATATCATTGAGATAAAGGTAGGATTCTTCTTCTGTGGGAAGGGGGGGGGGCTCTGTGATGTCCGGAGGGGGGGTGGGGGATCCTAGTCCGTTTTGATCTGCTGTGTCGTCACTATCCTTGAGATAAAGGTAGGATTTTTCTTCTGTGGGAAGGGGGGGGGGGCTCTGTGATGTCCGGAGGGGGGGTGGGGGATCCTTTGATCAAGGTGGGTGTCCCGCGACGGGAGGGGGGTGGGGCTGTGTTGTTATTATTTGGTCCGTGTGTGGGAGGGGGGGGGGGGGGGGGGTGAGATTCTTTGTCCTGTTCATCTGCTGGCGTCGCCTGGTGGTGGAATTCCGTGGGGAGGGGGCATGAGCCAGGGGCTGTGTTGATTCCATCCCGCCGGCTCCCTGCTGTGGAGACGTCTCGTCCTCCCGTGTGTTCCTTTGCGGCGGCGCCGTGCGTGTTGATTGCTCCGGCCTCGGGTGGAAAGTAGGCATCCGAAGCCATCGTTGCATCCTGTAGTGCCAGACCCAGTCGTCGCGTCTGGGTTCGCGTCCTGACGGGGGTCCTGACTTGGCTGGGTCCGGGGTTGACAATGTTGTTGTTGTTGTTGAGAAGGATGTTGTTGTCGTTGTTGATCGCGACGGCAGTCATCACTGCTCCGGTGACGGGTGGAATGTATGCACCCGACGCCGGTGTTAGGATGTTGGTGTCGTTGAAAGGGATGTTGTTGTTATTATTGTTGATCGCGACGGTAGCCGTCACTATTTGTGGGAGCCTCTGATTCATCACTTTCTGTTGTAGTCGTGTAGTCGGGCCCGGGTTTAATTTAATATCTCCCGCAAGGAGTAGATAAAGGATGATTATCGTCCTTCGATCTAGTTTACCTGCTGGGGGCATTTTCTTCCGCTCCGGATTTGCCGTTAGGAACCCGTGGATAGCTGCGGTTCCGATGGCCAGATGTTTCTGCTCCGAGCCGTCGAGGAGGTAAAAGTCATTGTGACTACCGCTTTCTCTTCCGATTTCTCTTTTATCCGTTTGGTTCGGCTTTCTTGATGAATTAAAGTAATCTGTAATCCATAGTAGGAAGATGATGAAATGTATGAAAAACCTTGTTGGTTTTCCGTGTTGATTGTAGTTGTTGCTGGAGTTCTTGCTGGAGCTCAGAGATTTGCGACCGTCCATGGCGAGCGTCTGGTGTATGTAACTTGGAAGCACAAAATCGGAGAAATAATCTGATCTTTGTCGGCCTGGCAGAAGGACTGGAGACAGGCAACCCAGACAAGATGATGGCCGACATATTAAAATATATTCTGGATGGTAAAGACAACGAGCCAACACCAGAAATTGAAAGACAGCACCGTAGCCCACGTCCCCGTCCGGCTCCAGGTGAGCCACCGCGGCCGTATCTGGTGCACATACGGAGATGGAGCGACAGACAGAGGATCCTCCAGGCCGTGGCGGAGAAAAGGCAACTATCCTGGCAAGGACAACCACTGAGAGTCTTCCAGGATCTACCAACGGAGATTAAAAAAAAGCGTGCAGAATATGATGACATCAGAGCGAAACTCCGCAAAGAAACGTCCCTGCGCTATGGAATACTTTACCCAGCGAGGCTCGTTATCACCATTGATGAGGTGAAATATATATACAACAACGCATCGGAGGCTGTTGAAGATTTGAAGAAACGATTACCCAAGATCTTTGGTTGACATGAGTGAGATGACCAGAGGCATAACTGCACCAGCGTCACTGTAAGCCCCCCTGCTTTATTTTAAATTGTTTCTTCTATACCTTCATTCATTATGCTTTACGGCTGGGAGTGGGACTGATGGAATTGAGATATTATTTATGTTACACAATGAACAAGTGGAAAATGAACTAATCACACTCTCTCCCTCATAAACATAACGCTGGTGCCCGCATCGCGTATTTTTTTTAATTGCGCAAATTGATTGAACCTTGAGAACGGAGCTGTGTAGGATGCAGCACGGCCGCGCCTGCTCTGCTCGCGGACAAGGGATGGACATTAAGGCCCCGTTTAGACGGAAACGCTAGCAGGTGAATCCGCAAAAATATTTTTACGGATGTGCCTTTCGTTTATACGGAAACGGCGTTTTTACGGGGTGAAACCGCAAAAAAGTGAGACTACCTTCCAGGGTGGAATTCCTAGAAACGCAAAAGCGTTGCGCTCTCGTCTAAACTGTTAAAACGTATACATCTGATAAAACGATGACGAAATGGTTGTCACGGCTCTGGTCGCGCGTACTGCTTACGTCACAGGTAGCAGGTATGCGCCAGTAGCCGAGACGTAAACAAAGCAAGTATGTCTGAACGGAGATCACCTGAAGGCTACATTGGCAGTACTTTTAACCCTTTCACTGCCACACGACAGAAGGTTAACCCTTTACTATCACACAACCGGCTGCCGCTGTCGTGTGGCAGTGAAAGGGTTAAATACACAAGAATCTGTCCCGCGGCGTGAGTGGATGGACCCACTGTCTGTGAGTGACTCTGCTTTGGTGCAATCACATTCCCCATCCACAGTCTGCGAATCAGAGGCAGAGTAGGGCGGGTCTTCACAGCACGTCATGTGACATATGCGCCAATCGTGTGACAGTGGGGCTCCGTCGTCTCGAGTCGTTACAGCGTCGTCTGCACGCAGAATTCCATCCCAAAACGCTCGTCTAAACGTAAAATTAAAAGTGAAACCGCAAGATGACTTTTGCGGTTTCTGTTCACAAAACGCTCGTCTAAACGGGGCCTAAGTCTATCTCTGTTTTGTTTACTGTTTTTCCTTTGCCTAATGGCTTACTTTATGTATGTGTATGTCTTGTACTTTTTATTTTTTTTGTCTATCCATACATGTTGTTGCATAGTTTACAAGGAGGAAGCTGTAAAGTTGCTTGATAAAAATAATGGGACCTAATCATGTAAATCTGATTAGCTGGAATGTGAAAGGTATTTCAAACAAAACGAAAAGATATAAAATTATTACATATTTGAAATCCCTATCATGTGATTTGGCAATGCTCCAGGAGACTCATCTTAATGAAATGGAATCAGTTAAATTGAAACAAAGATGGGTAGGTCAAGTGTTCTCAGCACCAGGCAGTGGAGCCTCTAGAGGGGTAAGCATCCTGATTTCAAAGAAAATATCATTTAAACTTTCAAAACAAATAGTTGATAAAGATGGTAGATATATAATTTTGTCAGGTATTTTACTAAATGAAAAATGTACCTTAGTAAATGTATATGCTCCTAATACGGGACAGAATACTTTTTTGTCAAAGCTGAATCTGGTGCTGGCAGAATTTGCAGATTATCCCATTCTGATGGGTGGGGACCTAAATTTGGTTAGCAATGCCTCTATTGATAGGTCTGGGCGTCCCCTCCCACTAGACGGAGCATTGTCAAGTGCACTTAAAGAAATGCAAAACTCACTTGCATTAACCGATATTTGGCGTGTTGTCAACCCTGACACACGTGAATATACTTTTTACTCCCACGCTCATAATTCATATTCCAGGATTGACTATTTTCTCTTCTCACAATCCTTGGTGGGTAATGTAATTGATTGCAAAATTCATAACATACTTTTATCAGACCATGCGCCCCTGTCAGTCCTTTTTACTCCTGCTGTAATTAACAATAAAACCAAACAATGGAGATTTAATAACTCCTTATTGAAAGATCAAGTTTTTGTGTCTATGATTGAGGAGAAAACACAGGAGTACATTAGTATTAATCTTAAATCACTCCAGTCAGTGCAGACGGTATGGGAGGCTTATAAGGCAACCTGTAGGGGCTGGATTATAAGCTACTCAACAGCTAAGAAAAAGGAAAAAATGGCAAGGAAACATGGTCTGATTACTGAACTTAAGTCCTTGGAAACTAGTCATATGTTGGACCCTGACAATTTAGAACTGAAAAAAGCAGTGTTGGTTATAAAAACAGAATTACAAGCAATTCTACATGAGGAAAATGCATTTGCCCTCTTTCAGTTGCGTCGAAAATATTATGAATCTGGCGATAAGGCTGGTAAAATGCTTGCTCTCAGACTGAAGCAGCAAGAAAATCGTCAATCAATCTCTAGCATATATGATGAAGATGGATCTCTGATTTGTGAACAACTTCAAATCAATAAAGCATTCACTAAATTTTATAGCACACTGTATAAATCAGAATGTTGTACGAGTGAAGAGGAAATGGAAAACATTTTCAGAGATATAAATCTCCCAACCCTCTCTGAAGAAGAAAGGGAATCACTAGATACACCTATCACGGAAAATGAAATTAAATCAGCTATCAAATCCCTCTCAACCGGTAAAACACCGGGTGATGATGGTTATACAAGTGAATTTCTTAAGTGTTTCCAAGTCACTCTTACACCACTTCTAATATTGCTGTTTAATGATATAGTGGCCAATCAATCCATGCCGCTAACCATGCGGCAAGCTACTATTTCATTGATTCCAAAACCTGGCAAGGATCACTTGCAAATGTGTAATTTCAGACCTTTGAGTATTTTAAATAATGATTATAAGTTGTTTGCGAAGGTCCTTGCAGGGCGATTGGAAAATGTTATAGCCTCATTGATTCATATTGATCAGGCTGGCTTTGTAAAGGGTCGTCTAGCTTCAAATAACATGAGGAGGCTAATGCATGTCATGTCAAGGGCGGGGGCCTCCCATCATCCAGCGATGGCAATATCGCTGGATGCTGAGAAAGCCTTTGATCGAGTGGAGTGGAAATATCTGTTTTATGTACTACCTAAATACGGATTTGGTCCGGTTCTCATGAACTGGATAAAGGCACTTTACCATGAACCGGTTACATCAGTCAGAACAAATGGTATAAGGTCTGATCCATTCCATCTCTATCGATCTACCCGCCAAGGATGTCCGGTTTCACCGCACATTTTTATTCTTTCCCTCGAACCACTTGCCTGTGCTATACGTGCTCATAAAGAAATCAGTGGTATTCGTATTGGTAGTTGTGAGTATAAGGCCAGCCTGTTTGCTGATGACATATTATTAACACTAACAAATCCTAGCCATTCCATCTCTCAAGTGCTAAAGCTTATAGATACATTTGGTAAATGTTCGGGCTATAAAGTGAATTATAGTAAAAGTGAAGCTATTCCACTTAACAACCTAACTTTTCAATCACATCTGGGTTCTGCTCCTTTCAATTGGAAGCCAAAAGGAATTAAATACCTGGGAATTAAAATCCGATCTCCCATTGAAAAAAATGGTTGAGTTAAATACATCTGACCTTTTAAAGAATATAAAGGAGGACATCAAAAGATGGACAGTCTTGCCTTTATCCCTTTGGGGCAGATCTGATATTATAAAAATGAATTTGTTACCAAGGCTAGCTTTTTTGATGTCCTCTATACCTTTAAAGTTCCCTCCTAGTTGGTTCAAAGAAATAAACAAATTATTTTCTGGCTTCCTATGGAACAACAGAAAACCTAGAATCAGCCATAAAAAACTTATAAAACCAAGAAATAGTGGAGGAATAGGACTACCAGATATCCACCAATATTACATAGCATATAACTCAAGATACCCCTTGCAGTGGGCTTACAATAGTGTGAGACAGATTGGCAGCTGGGAATGGCTTGAAGAACAAATTATAGAAGAACATAACAAAGATCTATCTCTTTCAATGTTGTGGTATAACCCAAAAATCACTCCCAGACTGGACAATCCGCTTTTAGAATTTTCATGTGAAATAGTGAAAATCTTACATAAACGCCTGACCTTTAGTGGATATTCCTTACCATCATGTCCATTATGGAAAAACCCTTTGCTCTCTGCAGGAGGTAAAATCCTTGAAAATAATGTATGGCAACAACATAATATAACACAGGTGGGCCAAGTGATCGAAAGGGGAAATATGATACCTTTTAATGAACTTAAAACACAGTTTGGGCTGAAAGACACAGAATTTTTATCTTATTTACAAATACAATCAGTTATTAAATCATTGTTGTCTAAAGGCATAGCTATAGGAACAAACGGAGTCATGGAAGAGACATTAAGGGGAATTACAGGCAGGAAAGGCATTGTTTCTGCAATGTATAAACTATCATGTTCAACCACCCCTGATACCAATACCCAAACTAAAGTCCAATGGGAGCGAGACATGGGTATATCCATATCTGAAACACAATGGGAAGCAGCACTTAGGAATAGTACAAAAATATCAAAATGTGTTAGATATAAAATTATACAATTAAAGATGCTACACAGGGCCTATATAACACCCTGTACATTGAATAAAATGAATCACACCCTACCCAAATTGTGCTGGCATGGGTGTGGAGTAGAGGGTACGCTCATGCACTTGCTGTGGCACTGCCCGCTTGTTAGGAAATTTTGGTTGGACATTGCTGAGGACCTGTCAGTTACTCTCCAAATTGACATTAATCCTTGCCCTATAATGTGTATATTGGGTGTAAAAATGGACACTGCTCAAGCAAAGATTGTAAATAATACTGTAGCACTGGCTTTTCTAGCATGCAAACGGATTATTTTAATGAACTGGAAAGAACGCAAACCGAACTGCTTCAGTATGGAGAACTGGCGCAAGGACTTCATGGACTTGCTATCGATGGAACAGGCTGCTCTGTCTCTTCAAGAGAGTGATAGGCCCGATGGCCTTCAAGGTCCCCTGAACTTTATTAGATCACTATCTGGAATAAGTTTGTCTACTGAACCTTTGTAACGCTCTGCAACCCCCCCCCCCCTCGCCCCTTGTTGTTATTGTTATTATTATCATTTCTTGTCTTGTTTTGTCGTGTATGTATTGTCTAGTTTGAGAAAAATAAAAAACTTTAAATATCAAAAAAAAAAAAACAAGATTCAAGATTGTTTATTGTCATAATTATGCACAGTTAAAACGACAGTTTGCCATACAATGAAAATCTTACTTTGCTAGTCCACCCTTCACAAAAAAAGCACACAGTACTTAACTTAAACATATTTAAATACAAGCGAGTGCTAGAAAATAAGATAAAATAGATAAACATATATATACAATATAACAAGGCACAGTGAGTTACATTGCACATTCCATGGAGGTGACAGTGGGTCATAGCAGCAGTTAAAAGTGTCTTTAGTGATTCATAGTTCATAGTTCATAGTAGAAGGTGTGTGTGGAACAGTGGTTCAAGTTGAACATGTATTGTATACTAAACAAATTTCTTGCAGGTTTTAATGGCCTTTATGTTCTAGACTCTAGAGACAGAGAGAGAGAGAGAGAGAGAGAGAGAGAGAGAGAGAGAGAGAGAGAGAGAGAGAGATTTGAGAGCATATGAAGAAAATACATACAGATAGAAAACAGATAGTGTGCAGTGGCTCGGGGGGTAGAGCAGTCGTCTGGCAATCCGGAAGTTCCCGGTTCGATTCCCGCTCCTGCCGGGCAGCGTGTCGATGTGTCCTTGAGCAAGACACTTATCCCCTAATTGCTCCCGATGAGCAGGTTGGCACCTTGCATGGTTGCCTCCGCCATCGGTGTGTGAATGTGTGAGTGAATGGGTAAAAATGTGAGTAACAAATTGTAAAGCGCTTTGGATAAAAGCGCTATATAAAAAAGCAGCCATTTACCATTTAATACAGCGCATCTATCCCATAATAACACCACTGTAAACACTGTAGAAATAACATTATTTATACACCACTGTAAACACTGTCGAAATAACATTATTTATACACCATTATAAACACTGTAGACATAACCTGCATGTTGCTGTCATACTGTGAAATCCAGTGGGCTGGTAATTATTACTCTGACAGCTGCATGAGGCCATGGGCTGTACCAGCCATTAAGCCCTATTTTATGAAGATCCGCCTAAAAATAAATACCTAAGTAAATTAAATTAGATTAGATTAGATTAGATTAGATTAGATTCGATTATTTAATGACCACCCAGCCAGGCTGGTGGAATTTGTTTTCAGTGCAGCATTGTTACAGCATTGTTCCAAGAACATAGAACATATAACATCACTTACAATACGTACATACTACATGCAGTTAAATACATAAATACATAATTACAAGATCATAATATCAAAGTTTATGTCCATGTCCATAGCAACAGAGGTAGGGGGGTTGCGCGGGGAGTTCAGTGTCAATGGACAATTGCTCCACTTCTACAAGGTCCATTTTATGTTATTGGTATCTAGGGATATCTATGGATCTCAGGGAATGTATTCCCAGTGTCAGAAATATTGTGTCTGTTACTACTCTTGAGTAAATTGTGATGAAACAGAGAATATAAATTATAATATTTCTTTGCATTTTTGACGGTGAATAGTACCATGCTAACATTGAGGAATTTCGCTCACTGAGCTAATTCAGCACCTTCTTGAGATCTAAGGTCTAAGCAAATGAATAAAGGGGAGATGATTTACAGCGTTTTTTTGTAGATACAGTACAGAATTCTGCCATCCAGACACATGCTATTTGAATTATAATGCATTTGAATATAGAATATCAGGCCTATAAATATGGCCAGATATTATTATTATGGCCATGTCATACATCTATGGATAGGGCCAAATCTCCTATTTCCAATGGCAGTGGTAAATCTGGATTTAGTCATTTCCTCACGTGATTTCCTCAAATTTTTCCGATGCAATGCACAGAGAATTCACATTATTCAGAGAAACTCTTATTTTCAAAAATAATTTAAATTATTTGTAAACATACGTAGTGCTGAAAATATACACTGCTGTTTTGATAGGGTTAGGGTCTTTACTCTTGGCTACATTTGAAAAAGAAACACAACATTAATTAATTAATACAGTCTGTGTGGGAGCTATTCCGTATTTTCACATTTATTTAATATATTTATTTGTTATGTGGTTTTGTAGAGTTAATTTGTTTACAGACATATTATTTAAGTTGTTATGAGTTGCAGCTAAATGCTTTTATTTTGAAGGGGTTTGGGCAATTGGGAAGCACAGCTGGGTGTATTTAGGTGATTAGAGCATAGATATATATAGAACACTAGATAGCTTACCCGCGCTGCCGGCCAATGGAGAGCGACGTCACTGAACCGCCGCCATCTTGCCCAGGTCAGCCTTGAGTGAGAGTGAGTGAGCTGCACAGACAAAAATACTCATAACTCGAAACTACAGGTGTCACAGAATAAGCTGATCAGGGTTGTGATGGGCCTAGGACCTCGTGATCATGTTGGGAGGAGACATTTTCAGGAGCTCAACTGGCTACCAGTTGAGGCCAGAGTAGCCCAGCTTAGGCTCAACATAGTACACAAAATAATAAATAACAGGGCCCCCAAATATTTTAGTAACTATTTTCCTAGTGTTAGTGAATCACACAGCCACAGAACGAGATCTACAGTAGCATAGCAAACCTGCATCCTCCAAGCCAGAACAAAGATGGGACAGTGCTCATTTGCTCACAAAGGAGCACAGGAGTGGAATGAGTTGCCTTTGACCACCAAACAGATCTTGAACCTGTATAGTTTCAAGGTGAACGTTAGGAAATGGCTCCTAGAAAATGTCCCAGAGTAACTAAGGAAGGTTCTAGTTTTTAATGTAGTGCAGTTTTAGTGTGTCTGTACATTTTGTATATTGTATTTGTATATTTTATTAATAATGTTGTATTTTACCTTTTAATTCAATTTTTAGCAATATACTGTATGCTGATGGTAATATGTGTAATACATGTTTATGTAAATACCATGTGCTGCTGAGACCAAGGACCACAATGGAAATAAGTCTGTGACTTTTGTGTGCTATCCTTGATAATTTTAGGATGCATGACTTGTTGTAACATGTAATGCATTTTAATAATTGTCAAATAAACTAAACTAAACTAAATGTCACTACACAGTGTATGATTACACTCTGAGGAAGCTGCTTTTTCTCCATTTGGAGCTGCAAAGGTACATAAAAGATTAGCTGTTGATCAAACATTTGGAGGATCATTCCAATACAATACTACACTACACTGGACTATCAATACACTGTGTAAGCTACATGTATGGACTATCAATACACTGTGTAAGCTACATGTATGAACTATCAATACACTGTGTAAGCTACATGTATGGACTATCAATACACTGTGTAAGCTACATGTATGAACTATCAATACACTGTGTAAGCTACATGTATGAACTATCAATACACTGTGTAAGCTACATGTATGGACTATCAATACACTGTGAAAGCTACATGTATGAACTATCAATACACTGTGTAAGCTACATGTCTGGACTATCAATCAAACAGAGGGAGGACCAGGTGAGGGGAGAGGATAAGGAGGATACAGGGGGAGGGAGGACCAGGTGAGGGGAGAGGATAAGGAGGATACAGGGGGAGGGAGGACCAGGTGAGGGGAGAGGATAAGGAGGATACAGGGGGAGGGAGGACCAGGTGAGGGGAGAGGATAAGGAGGATACAGGGGGAGGGAGGACCAGGTGAGGGGAGAGGATAAGGAGGATACAGGGGGAGGGATGCCCAGGTGAGGGGAGAGGATACAGGGGGAGGGAGGACCAGGTGAGGGGAGAGGATAAGGAGGATACAGGGGGAGGGATGCCCAGGTGAGGGGAGAGGATAAGGAGGATACAGGGGGAGGGAGGACCAGGTGAGGGGAGAGGACACAGGGGGAGGGAGGACCAGGTGAGGGGAGAGGATAAGGAGGATACAGGGGGAGGGAGGACCAGGTGAGGGGAGAGGATAAGGAGGATACAGGGGGAGGGAGGACCAGGTGAGGGGAGAGGATAAGGAGGATACAGGGGGAGGGAGGACCAGGTGAGGGGAGAGGATAAGGAGGATACAGGGGGAGGGATGCCCTGGTGAGGGGAGAGGATAAGGAGGATACAGGGGGAGGGAGGACCAGGTGAGGGGAGAGGATACAGGGGGAGGGAGGACCAGGTGAGGGGAGAGGATAAGGAGGATACAGGGGGAGGGATGCCCAGGTGAGGGGAGAGGACACAGGGGGAGGGAGGACCAGGTGAGGGGAGAGGATAAAGAGGATACAGGGGGAGGGAGGGCCAGGTGAGGGGAGAGGATAAGGAGGATACAGGGGGAGGGATGCCCAGGTGAGGGGAGAGGATAAGGAGGATACAGGGGGAGGGAGGACCAGGTGAGGGGAGAGGATACAGGGGGATACAGGGGGAGGGAGGACCAGGTGAGGGGAGAGGATAAGGAGGATACAGGGGGAGGGAGGACCAGGTGAGGGGAGAGGATAAGGAGGATACAGGGGGAGGGAGGACCAGGTGAGGGGAGAGGATACAGGGGGAGGGAGGACCAGGTGAGGGGAGAGGATACAGGGGGAGGGAGGACCAGGTGAGGGGAGAGGATAAGGAGGATACAGGGGGAGGGATGCCCAGGTGAGGGGAGAGGACACAGGGGGGAGGGAGGACCAGGTGAGGGGAGAGGATAAGGAGGATACAGGGGGAGGGATGCCCAGGTGAGGGGAGAGGACACCGGGGGAGGGAGGACCAGGTGAGGGGAGAGGATAAGGAGGATACAGGGGGAGGGATGCCCAGGTGAGGGGAGAGGACACAGGGGGGAGGGAGGACCAGGTGAGGGGAGAGGATAAGGAGGATACAGGGGGGAGGGAGGACCAGGTGAGGGGAGAGGATAAGGAGGATACAGGGGGAGGGATGCCCAGGTGAGGGGAGAGGACACAGGGGGGAGGAAGGACCAGGTGAGGGGAGAGGATAAGGAGGATACAGATACAGGGGGAGGGAGGACCAGGTGATGGTATAGAGAGGATAAGGAGGATACAGGGGGGAGGGGGAGGTGTGAACAAAAGGCCTTGAAAGGAACTTCCACACTATCTTTACATCAAGTGTCCATACTGTACAATATTGCAATAATTGTTTGTTTCTATTTTCTCCAGGTTGACCTCAGCCGTGTGGGATGGAGGACACGGACAGTGGCTGGGTCCCAGAGCTCCCGCCCCCGTGCACCAGCAGCGGGCCAGAGGGGAACGGCACCGGGCCGGCGTTCGAGGTGCCGCTCCAGAACGGCTCCTCCGCGCGCAGCAGCAGCAGCCCCCAGTTTGTGGGAGTGGAGCTGCTGCAGTCCTTCAAGCTGCTCATCATCCCCTGCTACGCCCTCGTGGTGCTGATGGGAGTCTTCGGGAACTACCTGCTGCTCTACGTCATCTGCCGCACACGCAAGATGCACAACGTCACCAACTTCTTCATCGGCAACCTGGCCTTCTCCGACATGCTGATGTGCGCCACCTGCGTCCCGTTCACCCTGGCCTACGCCTTTAACCCGCGCGGCTGGGTCTTCGGCCGCTCCATGTGCTACCTGGTGTACCTCATCCAGCCGGTGACTGTTTACGTGTCTGTCTTCACTCTCACGGCCATCGGTGTTGACAGGTAAGTGTGTGTGTGTGTGGGGGTGATCGCCGGGGCGATAGACAGACCGTCACAACCAAAGAGCTCTTTCTGAGAGGGATGAGAATGTTTTTCCCAAGCTTTTTATGTCCTTTGGACTTAAAACACAACATGCCACAAGTGCTTTTGTGGTCGTTGCTGAATGAAAAGGAGGATTGTAGTCTGCCAGCAGGGAGCCTCTTTGAAAACAGCTATTATGTCTGCATAATGGACTTTACAATCGATGTGGCTGTCAGGATAATAAATGTTAGTTGAAAACTGAATGTACAAAATTCCAGCGGCACAAAGGCAAACTCAGTTAAAGGAACACGCCAACATCATACAAGAAGTTGGATACCAATTTCCTCTCTGGGTGTTCAGTAGAAAGCTGGCTGCAAGCTAGCCTAGCTTAGCATGAATGAATGGAAGCGGATACGGATCAGCTAGCCATAGCCTAAAACTCCGGGAGAGGTGCACAGAGAGGAAATTGGTATCTATCTTCTTATCTGACTCCGGAGAAGACGGTAAGAGTTTTTTCCAAAACGTTGGCGTGTCACTTTAACTCATTGGATGCCACGGATTAGCCTCATCCTGTAGTAGCTACCACCACCGCTGTAAACGGTGGGAGTTGCTCACCTTGTTTGCAGGGCTATAACTATTTAAATATTATAGCTATATATGCAATACTATGGTCCATTTGACATCGAGTATCTATCGTTCAAGATGTGAAAAAGGAATATTTTTTCCATCAATACATTCCCGTTTTATACCGTGGTGAATATAAGTATGGTTTTAGAGCGGCTTAGAGTAATTCCTGGTAGGCTAGTATTGGGCCGTGATCCATATGAGTTAAGTAAGCAGCGGATTTATTCTGTGTGTGGCTTGGATGATTGACACCGCAATGCATAATTTTTTTGTCTAATCCCAGGTTCAACCCCTCTCTCTTCAGATACTACGCCACAGTGCACCCGTTGAAAAAGCGTATCTCCGTCTTGGCGTGTACCTACCTCCTGTCCGGGATCTGGCTCCTGTCCTGCGGGCTGGTGGCCCCGGCCGTGGCCCACACGTACCACGTGGAGTTCAAGAACGAGGGCTTCACCATCTGCGAAGAGTTCTGGATGGGCCAGGAGAGGGAGAGACTGGCCTACGCCTACAGCACGCTCTTCATCACCTACGTCTTGCCCCTGTCCGCCCTCTGCACCTCCTACCTGTGCATCTCCGTCAAGCTCCGGAACTGTGTCGCGCCGGGCCACCGCACCCAGACCCAGGCCAAGGCCCAGCGGATGCGCAAGCGCAAGACCTTCCGCCTGGTGAGCCTGGTGGTGGCGGCCTTCGGCTTCTGCTGGATGCCCATCAGCGTGTTCAACGTCCTGCGGGACATCGACATCGACCTGATCGACAAGCGCTACTTCCTGCTCATCCAGCTGCTCTGCCATCTGTGCGGCATGAGCTCGTCCTGCTGCAACCCCTTCCTCTACGCCTGGCTGCACGACCGCTTCCGCGCCGAGCTCCGCAAGATGTTCACCTGCTACCGGCGCATCGGCATGCCTGGTAACCAGTGTGCGACGGCCAGTCTGTGAACACTGAACATCCCACGCGTGTTTGAATCTTTTGGTTGTTGTTGTGGTTGTTGTTGTTGTTGTTGTTGTTGTTGTTGTTGTTGTTGTTGTTGTCGCCATCGCTGATGATGATGGTAATGTAATGGTGATGGTGATAATCATTATTATTATGGAAGTGACACACAAGTTGAAACTCTGAACAGTTTTGCACACATTAATTTAGTTTGACAGCTATTGCGAGTAAATTAGTTTGAATATGGCCACCAGTGATGTCATCAGGGACATTGAATCCTTGTGTTTAAACATTTACACAACACAGGGATTCAATGTCCCCGGTGACATCACTGGTGGCCATATTCAAACTGATTTACTCTCAATAACTGTCAAACTAAATGAATGTGTGCAAAACTGTTTGGAGTTGTTGGATGTGTGTGAGATTGAGTGCTAAATAAATCTGCATTGTTTTTTGGTGAAGTGCCCCTTCAAGGAATTTACCTGTAGTCTGCTAAAACACGTTCACCTGAAACCAGTGGACTGACATGACATGTGTGACCGTGTGTTGAAAGTCCACTGTATTTGTATTAAGTAAATTCCATTCATACACATTTGTAGTTTAACTTCGCTCATTCTCCCCCTCTTCCCTATGCCTGTGAGAAATCCAGGTTTATGTTTATAGATAATATGGAAAATAATATAATATTTGAATATTGTTACCAATTCTAGCCTACCTCCTCAATTGTACAATCATGAGAAAACATTTCTCATATTCTTCTGAATTGAAGTCAAGAAGAATATCATTTTGTCAGTAAAGATGATTCAGTTCTCTAAATTATAATGGTAAAAGTGTAATGCATTTACGTCTTCATTGCCATAAAAAGATAATCATGATTGCTTCATTTCCATCTCTCCGTCTCTAGGCTACTCATACATTATTCATGTTGTCCAATTACAATTCTAGTTTACCTATTACTTTAAAAGATATTTTGGTATGAAATATGTTTTAACAAAATGTTTACTATTTCCGTGGAGGCAGACGCGCCTGTGTGCCTGTGCGTGTGTGTGTGTGTGTGTGTGTGTGTGTGCCTGTGTGTGTGTGTGTGTGTGTGTGTGTGCATTATCTCATAAACTATAGGGCCGACCAGCCTGTGCTCTGGCGCAGAAGGTTACAGAGGCACAGGATGAGCGTGTGGGAATATGTTTCACATCAGGAAACAGGAAATATTTTTTGGTAGTTAATTTCCAGCATTCTCCATTGATTTTCATATAGTCCTTCCATGGAGTTTATGTTACACCTTTTTAACACAAGAGGGCGACAACAACGGTTTCAAATGCTGCCAGAGAGACTACTTCAAGGTGCTGTAGTGTAGATAACATTCAGATATAATAAATTGGACTTTTGAAGAAGTCTTTATTCATCATGCAGTGACACACACATGCGATGGCCCGATGGGCAGCACACACAGGAACACACATGCAATTTGTTTGGGTTGCCAATGAAATTTAGTCTGCGCTTGACCCATCCCAAGTGGTCCCCAAGCGGGAATCGAACCCTGGACCTTCTAGCTGTGAGGCAACAGTGTTAACCACTACACCACCGTTCAGAGCTTGAAAGTTTTTCACTATTTTCTAAGCAACCAAAACCAGCGCTAATCATTGAAATCAGCGCTAATTGTACATCATAACAAGCTAATTGTATGTCATAACAAGCTAATTGTACGTCATAACAAGCTAATTGTACGTCATAACCAGCTAATGTTTCAATCACTCAGTTGCGTTTAGAAAAATCACAACATGACTTCTGGTTGGACAGTCGAATTATGGACTACCTAACGTCACTTCCGTTTGGATCAACCAATCACGTGTTCTTGGCAACCAATCATGTGTTCACTTCCGTTTGGATCAACCAATCACGTGTTCTTGGCAACCAATCATGTGTTCACTTCCGTTTGGATCAACCAATCACGTGTTCTTGGCAACCAATCATGTGTTGACTTCTGTTTGGATCAACCAATCATGTGTTCTTGGCACACATCCAAATGTCTAATATAAGTATATAGCAACATGCACTGCTCATTGTAACCAAGAGGCACTGTGCGACAGTAGTGCAGAACTGTAGAATATAGAATATATTGTATTCCAGATTTGCGTACACTGAATGCCTTTGTGTCTTTTGCACTAAAGCACACAGCAAACAATCATTTTATTAGAAGAACACATATTATACACATTACTAATTGTAATTCGGTAGAAGAATAAAGTTTTATGTCGAAGTGTCCTTGAGCAAGACACTTAACCCCTAATTGGTTGCCTCTGCCATCGGTGTGTGAATGTGAGGAACAAAATTGTAAAGCGCTTTGGAAAAAACTCGCTATACAAATGCACCATTAGAAGGTATTCTACGTGTTGCCAGGCTATTATGCACACTATTCAACACTGGTTCCTCCTTCATTCAACTTGAATAAGTATTCCTTGGTTTACTAACATAGTGGATAGCTTTAAGTGAGGCAGAAGTGAATAGGGTTACATAACTACACACAGTAAAGAAATTCATCTCTAATACGATTTCTAAAGCAAAGCTGTCATTGACTCAATGAAAAGTCAGTGCAGTATAATATGCTTTTCACAACCTGCTGTGGGGCGACAGTGGCTCAGAAGGTAGAGCGGTCGTCTGATAATCGTAAGGTTCTCGGTTAGATTCCTGCTCTTCCCGGGCAGTGTGTTGATGAGTCCTTGATCAAGACACTTAACCCCTAACTGCTCCTGATGAGCAGGTTGGCACCTTGCATGGTCACCTCCGCCATCGGTGTGTGAATGTGAGTGAATGGGTGAATGTGAGGCATAAATTGTAAAGTGCTTTGGATACAGATATAAATAAATGCAGTCCATTTAACTAACTGACTTTTAGTATTTCAGTGGGTAAACTAAACTGCAGCAGCAGCAACCAAAGACTATATTCAGGAAACTATGACTATAAATATAATTATAATTTCCACCACCAAGGAAGTTATATTTGTACCTGTGTATGTGAACAAGATATCTCCAAAAGTAATAGACAAATTACCATAACATTTGCTGTGCACACTCATGATCCCAAGAGGAGGAAGTCTGAGTCTTGTTTGAGATTCGGCTCAAACAAGGGCCAAAACATGTTTTGCAATTATGCCACGTCAATGTGGAATGCCCTACCCAAAGCTGTAAAGGAATGTGAATCACTACCCACTTTCAAAACCACTCTCAAAGAACACCTACGGGGGACTGCAATTAGAAACTGGCCCCTGTAAATGTCCTAACCCAACCCCCTCCAATGTACAGTAAATTACCATGTATGGTTTTGTCAATATTCCAATGTACAGTTTTGCTTGTACAGTGTTGCCCCCACCCAACCACCTCCAATGTACAGCCCCCCCCCCCCCCCCCCCCCAATGTACAGTTTTTATGTCAAATGTATATACTCTCTTTTCTGGACTCTTTTTGTATCACAAACAGTACTGTATTTGCAAATCTGGTATGTCATAAATGTATAGATGTAACAGTAGGCTACTGTCTATCTGTATGTCATGTATGTCATATATGTACTGATTAATTGAAAATGGGGGGGACCCTGATGTAAACAAGACGAAAGTCTTTCTCTGGTCTGCATCCCCTTAACAATTGTGTGTATTGAGCTGTAGCTACTGTATTGTACCCATTCTGCAATCTGTTAATAAAGTTTTCAATCAATCAATCAATGTTGGCGATCCCATGACTTTTCTTCTCTAGCGCCAGTGTCAGGCAAAACCTTAAATCTTCAAACGAATGACACAAAGTCTACAGTGATTATTCATGGCATCTACAGGAAGAAAAGTCTCAACATTACATTTCCTCTGGCGCCACCAACAGGCCAAACATTGAGTTTTAAAATCAGCACACAGTGCAGTCCGCATGTCTGACTCCAGTGAAACATGCTTCGTCTCATCTCTGTACTCAATTGGGGTTGAAATGGAACAATGACTATGAGCTTAAAGTGCAGGCAGGGTGCGGTTGCACAAAACACCTTAAGTTTTCTCCTTATGTATGACCCTTTAATTACTGGTGAATGGTGATATGAACATTCATGTTTGTTGTGAATCCAGTCCTCTGGTTAAAAGCTTCTTGTATCCGATTGATTCCTTCAATCTCACTCAGTGGGTCTCTGGTCCAACGCAGGAAAAAGGGGACACTATAGACCTAGTGCTCTCATGGTTTGAGTGTCTGTGTTAAATAAATATGTGATAGTGCTTGTATTTCTGACCACATGCCCGTTTTATTTTCTGCTGTTGTCCCATGCTCTGTAGTTGCTACTCGTCCTCCTGCACACCATTTTCGTGCTATAAACACTGACACCGCATTGCAATTTTATTAAGGCTGTCAATCGATTAAAATATTTAATAACGTATGTTAATAACACGTTAACTTTGACAGCCTTACATTTTATACAGCTTTTAATTACTTTGTGCTTTCTAGTGTGGATGGGTATGGTGCATTGGTGCCCTTAGTGTAGAGGAGCTTGTTGCTCTTTTTAACTCCACCTTGACTAGCATCCTGGATTCCATCGCTCCATTGAGGAGCCAGCAGGGCTCTTTCGGAACCATGGATAAACTACGATATCCGTGCACTCAGACGCTCATGTAAGGCGTGCTGAAAGAAAGTGGAAGGACAAGTTGCATGTCTCGTTTGGGATTCTACAGGACTGTTTAATGGAGTATCAGAGCCATGAAGGCTGCTAAAACAGAGTATAGAGTATATTTCCAATCTTATCTCTAAGAATATTAGTAAACCCAGGGTTCTGTTTATTTATACTATTGACTCTCTTGTAAACCCTTGTGATACTGCCCCTGTTGTACCATCATCGCCTGCTCTCTGTAATGATTTTCTTGTTGATAAAATCTCATCTCTTCGGTCTGTACCCTCTCTTGCTGCCCCTGACCCCTCTGTTCCACCTGTGTGCCCAGCTGCTTTTGACGAGTTCATAATTCACTGAATTATGAATGGCAATAGCTAATAAAAGAAAAACCGTGAGAAAAACATAGATCTAGGTTTCCAGCACTCAACCGTCGGGCGACAGAAACGTAGTTCTACGTTAACGGCACCCAAAGGGTTAAGAGGCATTTGACTCGGTTAGCTCATTTAATATTGTTTTGATGCATGCCTGTTTTAGTTCAGGAATTTTTACAGCTTGTTTGAAACATTCTATAGTGCAGCCACTAATCAAAAAACATAATTTGGACCCCTCTGTTCTCTCAAACTTCAGGCCCATCTCTAAACGGCCCTTTCTGTCCAAAGTGTTCGAGAAAGTAGTCTATCCAGCTGCAATCTTTTCTATAAAAAAATTACATCTGAGAAGTTTCAATCTGGTTTTAGACCTTGTCATAGCACTGAAACTGCTCTTTTAAGCATTTTTAAAGCACAGCTGAAGACTCGCTCGTTTTCATTGGCTTTTTGAGGCTCGTTAAGCCATACATCCCTGGTTGTGTTGTGATTGTTTAATGCATTGTAGCTTTTGATTGTGTATACTGTATTTGTTTTTATATTGTAAAACACTTGGTGCAACTTCGATTGGTTTTAAATGTGCTATATAAATAAAGTTGACATTGACTTGAGGCTTAATTTCTTCTTGTTGCACAGAATTCCTGAAAATGGTTTCCTTAAGGCACTTACTGCAGTGAACGTTTCCATGGAGATTGCTTTAATTTAAGGGTAGTTCATATAGGGTGAACCATGTAAGTTATGATAAGTGATTTTAAAATCAAAATAGTAAAAGTTAAAAAAAAAGATTTTTAAAGCCTGATGCATTAAATACTGATCTACTTCATTCATTATTGTAGATATATATTTTTTTGTATTGTAAGTATTGCTATGCACCAAGACAGACAAACACAATTGTGAAACATTTAATGTCCTTTTATTTCAATTAAAAAGTTACTGTGCCCCCTGATTTGCAACTTGCTTTCATTTGAGGCCATACATAAACATTATACTACACAATACATTCAGCACATTCTTTGAGCTCTCAATCCAGTACAAGAAGAGAGGTAGCCAACAAGTCCAGGAATTCAGTTGTAATAACATCATCGCAGAGTTACAATCTGAAATTAGGAGTTTTTGAAGGCACAATTTCAGAAAATGGGGAAGATTCAAATTACAGCACTTATTGCTATGACATTACATGACATAAAGGCATAGTCACAGGGATCTATTCATTAGTGTAGTAAAATTACATTCATAGACTTGGCTGGGATCATGAGGCTAGTGTCAAGAGCCAAAGCCTGCTTCCATGGTGACAAGGCAACAATTCTCTTAATCATTGTTTGATCAGAACAACTAAAATCACATTCATAATGCTTAGAAACTCACATTAATATTGGAGGATTGTATTTTTTCTTGATTCTTGATTAAACTTGCATAAATACCTCACACCATTATGTGCGCTTAGAGTTGCATAAACATTTTATAATAAAGAATTGTGATAGAAAGGCTTTACCAACAGTGGTATAACAGACATGATAATTAACATATAAATCAATAATAATAATAATGTCTCTCCCAATCTCCAAACTGTGGTATCTACACCACTGCCAAGAATAGAAGTGATTTACTGTAATGTACAAGGGATGACTAACTCGCTGGCTATCTTTTTTATTGCTGCTTTTCTAAACTATACATCATTAAAGCCAAGTTAGGCACAATGTACTTTTAGGGCATGGAAGAATAGCCTTCAACTGATGTAAGTAACACGAGTGAGGAATGTAACTAGTGTTAGTGTGGATTCTGTTTTCGGGACATGTGAATTCTACTGTTGGGCATGCCTGATCAGTTGAATAGGCATGACAAGATCCAAAGAAGACTAAATCAGACTACAGGGTTGGATGGGCAACTTGCACCCAGGCTGCTTGCACGTCGTGTACCATCTTATCTCACTCACCTGATGTGCTCTTAGTACCAAGGAAGGAATATTGAAATAAAGAATTCACTGCAAAAAGCATATATACAAAACAACAAGACACAAATGACATTGCAGAACTCAAACATGTAAGGGTACTCACATGAAGAGCGCTAAAGGCTTTGGAATGAGAAATCGAACACACTGTAAGAAGACAGCATTGAACCGACGACATATGTCAGCTATACTGCATTAAATAAAGCTCAAATCGTTGCTCATCAAGCATCATGCTGATCCATGGTCAATAAAGCGACTGGTATGCAAATGCTAATTCCAGTACCTTGGTTCTAATTAATTAATTCCATGCTAGTCTAAACCCCTTGCATCGAGACCAAAAGAAAAGTGCATATGCTCTAAGGAAGGAAAACCTTCATAAAATATGTGTTTTTCCGATACACAGTGATTACAGCAGAAGAAGTACACAAGATACCCAACTGGGTGCTCAGGTGGACCGGTCTGGCTGAAGCCCTATACGGATCCTAGGTCGGCTTGCCACAGTTGAGGGACAGCAGGATGCTGGGTTGCTCCTCGATGACGCGGACCAGCAGGTTGTCGATGTACTCCTCCAGCTCTGTGATCTTGGCGTCCTTCTTGGACAGCTCGGTCTGCTGCTTCACCACCATGGTGATCAGCTCCTCCTGGGTGAGCTGGGTGTACGGTCCACACTCCACCGAGTCCGCCACCTGAGAGGGAACGAGCAAAGGTTGCGGTGAATGAGCGCACACGGAATTCCTATGGGAAGTACTTATTTGGAATAGAATAGGAGTTTAATTGCCTCCTGTTACTTTCCACAAGAAGAAATTAGGTCGCTGTTCTTGACCCCGTGCTCCTCAGGATGGAAAATGCTGCCCACTGTAACGAATGGCCTTGAACCACTGTGTCTCACTACCTGCAGGTTCATTCTTATCTTGTCTACTGAAAGGTTGCATGATGAGTCTCCAAAAGTAATCTATCAGACATTCAAGACAACTTTGGATTACAAAAGGTCCCAATCCTACATCGGAACATTGACAAAGAGTATGAGCTAGGGTTGGGAGGTATACCGAATGTGAAGGTATACAGTCATGGATCCATGCAAAGATATGGATTTTTACTATACTGTCGTCCACATATAATTGTATTATATAAGTTTAAGTTTTTTTTAAGTAAAAAAAGATTCCTTGCAGCAGTATATTTAAAAAGTAAAAGAAAATAAACCATTTTGAATGAAATAGGACCATGACAACTGAATTACAAGATAAAGACGTAAAAGAAAGATGTCATATCACTGTGTAATTTGCATTGGAAAACTATACCGGCACATACTGTTATACCGTAAATATTGTGTGATATGATATTTTGGTCATATCGCCCAGCCCTAGTATGAGCCCTACCACATAAAGTGCAATTAAAAAAACGGTACCGTTTCACAGAATTATGTCATTATGATGACAACGTCACTGGTAATATGCGATAGACAAATTTTACTGTTTTGTGATAAGAGAGATGCGCAAAAGCTTATTTCTCAGCTTGAAATCCTTCCTTTCAAATGGATAATCTACCCACGGCTTTTCTTTGGTAAGAACAGCGAGTGGCGAAAGTATTAGTGTGAAACTGGTTTCATTTGAATGCACCCACCAGTGAAGGTCCTTACTCCTACAATATTTTAAGACGGTATGTAAATGCTTCAAGGGGAACTGTGTACCACAAGTGTCACAGAGCCATGGAGATGTTTAGGTTTACTTTATTTGATCAAAACATAGACAAACGCACCATATACACACACACACCTCAGTGTTGACAATGCTGGTTTTCAATGAGCCATTCCTTAACCCTGCACTTGAATGAGTGATATGATGTGGACACTAATTGTTTGAGGTATTGAGTTCCATTGGTGGGATACTCTATATGAAAAGACGGCCTGGCCAAATGCACTTTTTTATTTAAAGGAACCTTGCCGCACCTCTAGTATGTCTAAGTCTATGTGACATTTAGGCCCTCAGATGTGACATTTAGGCCTTCAGAGATGTCATTTTGTAAAAACACGGCAGATGTTACACGCATTGAAGTGGGTGCAGTGGCGCAGGAAACCAAGCGATCTACAAACATGATCCGATACTTCAGTGTGAAAATGGCACGGCGCGTATACTCTCAAAAACTGAACATATGCCGTACAGTTGCTTAGAGACGGGAAATACTGTCAATCATATAGGATTTTTTTTAAACAGTTAAAAACGTACCCTTTATTATATAAATAAGTATTAATAATACTAATAAGTATTATTATCTTTATATTATAGTCTTATGTCTTTATTTCTATAATTTTTATTAAAATATTGTATTATAATTTGTATCATTATTTTATATAGTTATCATTTTATTTGTCATTTTTTAATGTCTTATTTCACTGTTATTAAATTTTTTTCTTATTGTTTACCGTCTAATTTTGCTATTATCGTTTTAACTTTAACTTTTCAGTCTTTATTCCTATTTTATTTGCTATTTTTACTAACTTATCTAATTGTTTTATTACCATTTTTATCACTTTAAGGTTTTTTCCCTTTGTGTTTTTGTGTTCAACGTTAAACTATTGTGCAACCTTATACACTGTACTTAAATATATAACTTATTTGGAACTCACCCTTGTGTTTGCTATTTTATTGTAATTATGTTTTTAAATTGCAGGAAATTACAGCAAATGGATTTCTTTATTGCAGATTATTTCGCCTCGCAGACGGGGGCCACAGACCCCTTCCAGACCACCCCCTAGTTGCGACTCAGCACCATCTTGTTCTCCTGGGGAAAACCTCAACATGAAATCCCACTGGTTTTCATTGAGATGCAAAGAACTACAATTAATGTTTTCACGTCCGTGGGTCAAACTACTGAGAGCTACCTTTTGCGAGGCATATATGACCAAAATTGATGGGGGACTGAAAGCAACATCTGTTTTAATAACAAACCGATGAATAGCAGACGGTTTGTATTTTGCCTTAGGGCTAGGCCATTTGAAAGAAATTCATAATCACAATAACCATCAAGAATTTCTTCTGATATATATATATATACATACTGTATATCACAATATCTGTTCACGTATGCAAAATCACAAGATAAATAATCCAATTGCTCTCAATTGCACTGAACTGCATGATAATGTAAAGTGTGATATCAAACTGAATCTGTTATTTTCAAATAACAACCCCTCAAATATTGGAAGATCTCATTTTGAGAGAATTGTTAGTTAATATGTGGTTGTGATGATTCGTTTAGATGACAGAATTGTGCACAGCAATAACAGAATTGTGCACAGCAATATCACTAAACGATCCCAATATGATACAATAAACGATAATATTGAATTATCGGCCAACCCTATTTTACCTCATATTACTTTACATCTTTTGATGAGAAATACACATTTGTGAACCAGTGAACAGCTCGAATACTGCAACTGACTGTATTGTCCCAATTTCTCAAAAGGACTATTGATACACATCATAGTATATTGTTTGGACTATTGTTTATTAAGCTGTAACAAAGTTCGTTTTTGTTGTTGTTGCTGCTGTTGTTGTTTATGCAGAAGTGGTCACATTGTGTCATTCTTAGTTGCTCGCTAGGCAACACATGAAATCCTGCTGGGTTGCATTGAGATGCAAGGAACTACAATTCATGTTTTCACTTCCGTGGGTCACAAACTTCTGAGAGCTACCATTTGTGCAACATCTGATATAATGACAAACGGATGAACAGCAGACAGTTATTGGCGTTATTGCAGAAGTGGTCATATTGTTGGGCCTGGTTGTTGTTGCGGCTTTTGTAGTTGTGAAAGTGGTCATGTGTCATTCATGTTAGCGAACCAGGCCCCTTAAAAAAGGGCCTGCATTTTAACGGCATTTCATTGGAACAGACAGAAGACTGCAGGGGTCTGGGGGAGGGGTAGTTCATAAAGGCGGTGAGCCAGATTTGAACCATCGCGCATGCATGGCTATGGATGGGTACCGATTCCGGTACTTTTAAGGGTATCGACCGAATCATGTCAGTACTACAGAGTACCGATTCACGTGAGATCGACCGGTGCCACATTTTTAAAAAGTATTATTTTTTAAATGTTTCCTTTACCGCGAAACGAAACCTATGAAGTGTCCCGCGCGTTCACGTCAACGTTCACATGCACAATACACACTTACCTAGGATTTGACTTGATTAAACAACAACAAAGCAGTGGGGCAATGGCAAGCCAAAAACGGTAGCAAATGTGGTTACTGGTTACGGATTCTGATTGTAGTTATTTATATTGTCTTGCATGGTTTGTTTAATCGTTTTATACTACACTCGCATTTCATTTCAAAAAGGAACTTCACTTCAGGACCTGTGGGGTGCCTTACATGATACTTCAGTATGGTGGAATATTTGGTAAATCTTTGAGAGGGATTCAAATAAAATTAAAATTATTACTCTTCCTCGTCTATAGTATAAGTAAAGACACAGATTTTTTGCAGGTTTTGACTGGTGAATTAAATACACGGCAACACTGTGTTGTGAGGATTAACTCACTAAAAAGGGTACATTTTGTAAGGATTAACTCACTAAAAAGGGTACATTTTGTGTTTGTGCATTGTTATGGGAAATGTATACATTATATTCTATTACAATACTGCGATATGAAAGAGTCCATCCTGCAATAAAAAGCCCCATTGAGACGACTCAAAAAGTACTTTATAGGACTAATCTGATTGACGATCAGTGATCAACTGTTGCAAGCGCATTTTGTCGAAGCCTAAATGTACATGGGGATCATTCTGTTGAGTTCCAAAGACCTCGATCCTCCGACCACAACTGTCGCTTCGCCGAGTTGTGATCCGAGGATGGAGAAAAGAGGGCGGAGCTCAAGAGGCCGTCAGCGCGGCGGCAGTACCTTTATCTTTCCAGCTGTGAAGTCGTGGCTCTTTATCTCTCTCACGGCAGGGGGGGCGCCGGAGGAATACTGGCTCTCCACCGAGCTCAGGGGCTTCACGTGATGAGGCCTGCAGAGGAGGAGACACGACACAATTTACAGGTGGCCCCACTGACGACTCAAAGAGATTAGCTACTGAAGAGGAAAGGAGGATAAGGAGAGGCGATAAGGAGAGAGGAGACGACACCAGACTAATCTGGTGCTTCAAGCTTGATCCATCAGACAGTCACTCTCACTCCCGTGGAGTCAAACAAGGTGAAATGAGATACCAAGATACCAAAAAAGCCCTCCAAAAAGTGAAACACCCCGTCACATAAACTCCAGCACATCATTTCCCTCTGAAATAGCCATCACCAGATAATCCAACCATTCAGATCGTCAGGACTATGCAACAGTTAATGCAGTGTTCACCCCACCACCCCCTCCACATGAACACAGCATCAAAGAGGTTAACACAACTGCTTAAAAATCTGTAAAATATCAGACGCAGTGACGTTCAAAGTACACGATTAATGTATGATGTAATGATGAATACGATTGCAGCTCTGCAAATTCTTAACCTCATACACACTTGCGGTTTATTTCTAAAGGGGTTTTGTTTTGGAAACATTCTGGTTTAGTGGTAGTGACTTGACTGTACACATTCCCAAGGTAGGAATAGCCATATAATGCTCATCATCAGCATCTTTTTTAAATGCAGCAATAGCAAAGTTGTCAACGAGGAAGACATGAGCCGACAGTCACCATCTTTCCTCTCTGCTTACACAGTTGACCCTCACACACATTTATTATTAAAATGTAGTGGAGTGATTTAGGCCGCCACATTGGTTTATTCTCTCCAGGATATGTTTGGAACCGCTTTCATGTAGTATGGACAAGACTACATGCCATGATGGGTAGGGATGGGTACCGAATTCGTTACTTTTGAGGTACCGAACCGAAACACGTCGGTACTACCGAGTATCGAATCAAGTGAGATACCAAAAAAATAAAAAAAAAATAAAAAAAAATACCTTTTTATTTTATTTTTTTCATGTCAACGTTCACACGCACAATATATGCTTACCTAGGATTTGACTTGATTCAACAACAAAGCAGTCGGAGCAATGACAAGCCGAAAACTGTCGAAATTGTAGTTATTTGAAGTTTGGATTTTTTCTTTTACGACTGAGGTAGGTAAATAAAATTTCTTGAGACTAAAGTACAGAAAAAAGGTACCGTTGGGTACCGGTATCGATTCACAGGTACCGGTATCGGTTCAAATGTGAAAGGTACCCATCCCTAATGATGGGAGAGTATAACAACATTATACAGATTCCAATGGTTTTTTACATTGTGCCAATACATTTTTTTGATTGTTTCCTAAATGTTTCCCAAACCAGGTCCAATATGGTTTAAAGTAGAATGTTTTTGCAACCCCTGGAAATGTGGAATTGACGTTCTTGGGGGTCTCAGTATACTTGCTTTTAAATACGCGTTCGCAAGAAGGCAGAGCCGCGTATCCTGCATTCCTTTGAATCGTACTTTGTGCATGTCCTGAGAAATGACCTCTACGTGTCCAAAAGATGCAGTGAAGTGCGTCAACAGTGGGGGCAGTGTGGATGCGACAGGCTAAACGCTAAAACTACACATGGAAAGCTAAATGGAAATGGTCCGAGACCTTTTTCTGCCGTGATCAACATAGCGTTGTTTATGTTTACGTTGCAAATCCGGATAGTGGATAGTTCACAAGGAAGATATTCTTCTATATAATTCTCTGTATCGGCCAGGGAGGATTTGACCCTGATCCGCCCCCTAGTGGAGACTTTTCAATCCTCCAGGTACAACACAAAATACACAGGCAAGTATGTGAACAATGCCGTTCAGAACACAGCTCGCATGGTTAAAAGCAAGTATACCGAGACCCTTAGGGAACTTGACAGTCTGCAAAACGTTCCAAAGCGTGAGTGTATAGGATGTTATACTCTTGACTTATTTGATTGGTGACAAGTTATAAATCAGTCACTTTCTTGCAAATGCATAGGCCTACTTTATGGCCTGTTCAATCTCACCTGCGTAGAGTCGAGACCACTGGCCCACCTCCATTGTAACTCTGTGCATTGGGAGGCTGAACCTCTGTAGGCGAGACCCATGCCCGTAAAAGAGGCTTTCCCCCAGACGAACCTCCTGGCTGGAGTGTGGCCTCTTCCACAACTGACCGAGCAGGCTCTGGGTCAGTCAGGACAGAGAATGCGGGGGAGGAGGAAACAGTGAACGGATCTACTCCAAAAGGATCCTCCCATGATTGGGTTTCCACCCGTTCTCCTTCATAGACAGTACTCTGTGTGTTTACATCAGTTTGAGGCTGCAGTCTAAGAGATATACTGGTGATGGACATGTCTGGGGCTTCCTGTAGTGTGTGGCCTTGATTAGCTGTGGTCAGCGTTTCTCCTTTAAGACCAGGGCCTTGGTGAGTCTTGGTGCTTTTGTACTCCGACTGGGCCAGAGACGAAGTCATGCGTTTTGTCTTCTGTGAATTCCATCTCTGGAAGTCGGGGCTGAGATGATTCCAGGCTTGCTTCCCCGGCTCGCTGTGTTTCTCAGATTCGCCGGCATTCACACTGGAGAAGGGATCCGATGCATCGTCTGATGTGAAAAGTTTATCAAGATCATCTGGTGTCATTCCCCGGCCTTCCAGGGCTTCCTCTTTCTGCACCCTGCCGGTAAAGAGATCATCTACATGGTGATTCTGCTCCGGCTGAGACCACGCGTTGGAGAGAAGCTCGGTGGTGGGGAACGGGTCGTTAGAGAGAAGCTCGGCGGTGGGGAACGGGTCAGACTCGAACTTCACATTGGCCTCCCTGATATTCTTGTCCATGTTGTCCTCAGACTTGGAGAATGTCTGATCATTGCCATTCAAATTGTTGGCAGATACCTGTGGCGCCACATCCGGCATTGGTTCTTTGCTAGCAGCCTTTTGTCTTGGTTTGGCTGTGGGAATTTCTCTGGTTATGTTGACTGGCAGTTCCTTTTGGTCATCTGCTGGTCTTTTATCCCATTCTGCTCTAGTAGCTGGTCTGAGCACCTCAGTCTGCAACATATATTTGCGATCAGTAGCTGTAGCAGATGTGTTAGGCACCTTCTGCACTTCATCCCTGGACATCACTGAAGGAGCTTCTCTCCTTGAAGCGATCGTGTGCGCAGGCCCCGGGACTGCAGAGGCATTGGTCTTCTTCACTTCATCCCTGGGTCTCAGTGAGGCAGCTTCTCTCCTTGAAGTGACTGTGTGCGCAGGCCTGCAGGGGACTACAGAGGTATTGGTCTTCTCTACAGGTGGAAGGGCCTGTGCAAAGCTCTGGCTTGGTCTTTGGTTGAAGTCGGCCACCGGTCTCTGAGGTGTAGCAGGAACTGGTTTGGGAGCAGGGGGGGCCAGTGTCTTTTTGATTGACATGGGTTTAGCCTCATGTGCTTGCGTTTGCTGTTGTCCCATAGCAGCCCTTTCCTGCACGAGTGCCAATTTGAAACTGGGTGCTTGCTCTTCTGGGCCATCCACACTCATTTCTGGACCAAGGAATACGGGAGGATATTCCCTCCGTCTCTGGTTAAGCTCCGCTGTGATGTGGTCCCATCGAGTATGCCCTTGTACTCCGTGTCTCTTCTTCGGGAACAGGGTCTCGTAGTCGGGAAGCGGCATAGATGGTTTTTCGCCACGCTGTGATCCATCCGCTTCGACGTATCCAGGGTTCTCAATCTCCCTGATAGGGGAAAGATAACCTCCTGTATGAGAGTCTTGTGCAGGTGGCAGTGGAGCTCTTCTCTTCTGGTCAGACATGGTGGGGGAAGATCCCACAAAGGACAGGTCGTCCGTGCTGCCGAGGGAGGAGTCGGAGGAGCTTTGTCTCGGTGGGGCCAGGGATGAATGGAGGTTGGAGAACGTAACAGGGGACTCTGGGATACTAGAGATGGTGGAGTCGGGGGTGGTGGGGGAAGGAGGACACTGTTGACTATGGGTGTGAGAGTCAGTGGGTTCAAGCTTCAGAGGTTCAGCCAATCTGCCAAGAAGTGAGAACAAAGGCCTAAAGGTCAGTGTGACCACCAATCTCATCACTATCAACTGAGAGCCAATCAACTGAGACAAAGAATCTAGATAGCCCTACTTAGGCAGTTCAACCCTTTAACATTAAATTAATCCCAAAGATAAGGCATAAAATTGAACTATATTTCATATATAGCAATGAACTATATTTCACTGTACAGTAGTTACTGGATCAATCAGAAAATGTGCCCATATCCCTGTAAAATCACTCACTGTACCCCGCCCACATTTTTACAAAGCCTATATGGTTTGTCACAAAGTGAGAGTCCTTTCATTCCATCCAAAAACACTTGTTTTTGTTGTTGATATAGGCCGGTAGAAGCAGAAAATGCTTTCTTTTGTTAGCATTGTGCTAAGCATGACATTGTAGCATAACTTTCAAAGTTAGATAGCTTTATGCCCTCCTTTGGGAGAGATTGAACTCAACACTGTCAGGAATAGGCTATAGGCTAGTAGGGGTAGGGTAGTAGTAGCATTATTTAGGGTGGACTTCCCCTTAAGACAAAAAGGAAATTAGCCTCATGCCTACTTCGTTTTAAAATCGCTCTCATAGGTCTAGTCAAAAAAATCCAGGAATTTAAACAGGAATATATCTAGTTATCTACCCAAAGCAACACATTACAATAGGCCTCTGTCTTTGTTAACATGAGGATTGCGTGATCAAACCGGATAAGGTTTTGACAAAAAGAATGAATGGAATGTCATGCCATTAGCAAATATGATAGGCCCATTTTCTTTATCTGGCTATAGAAATATTTGCTGTAGAAATCTATCACGAGAGTGTGCCTATAGAACTGGTTCCTTGTTCCCAGGTCTTCCTACTATAATATAAGGCTAGGTTGATATCAGCGTAGTGTTAAAAACCCTGATAATTGTTCTACACGCCAGTAACCCGTTGTAATCAACATCACAATCAGTCTAAGCCCATGCTGTGTAGCACCAACCTAACATCAGAAATAAACAAAATGATCAAAACTAAATCTATAGCCTGGCCCTGACCAATGTTAGCTATCGAAAGCCCATCTAGCAGGACCACAGTTTGTCATTTCACCAGTCAACACTAGAGACTACGCCACCATCAGTAAAAGTGTGCTTCACTCACCATTCAAATCTGTAGGCTACAGTATATAAAATAGTCAAAGCAAAACAAGAGCTAAAAAAAAAAGGCTAAACAGATCCCAGGTAGCAACACTCCAGACCTCCAGTCAACAACACGCCGTGAGCTCACTTCAACTCCACAACCTGTCCTACTCCATACCACACACCCCATAGTCCCTCCAGAGACAGACACGCCCAGATTCTACCATGGAAGTCAACCTGCACAGCGGCCAAACTGGACAAGCAGGTCCATCATCAACCAGACGCAATTAGCGCCATGATTGTCAAAACAGTTAAGGTGAAGGAAGGAAGGAAGAAAGAAAAAAAGAAAAAAAAGAAAGAAAGAAAGAAAGAAAGAAAGAAAGAAAGAAAGAAAGAAAGAAAGAAAGAAAGAAAGAAAGAAAGAAAGAAAGAAAGAAAGAAAGAAAGAAAGAAAGAGGAAATTGCATGAGAGTTGTTTCCAACGTGATCTGGTAGAAAGATAGGCTCCGTTAAACCTTAGTATTCACTTAAAACACTAATCCTAAAAACAGTTGTTTGTAATTCGACTGAAAATAATACTAATAATGTCTTATAGGAAAAAAAGGAAGAAGAAAGAAAACTTTAAAAAGGTGCTGTAGATAACATTCAGTCACTAGATGTCACACTAGAGCACCAGCATGTAATTAATCAGGTGCATTCCATGTCAGGAAATAGGAAGTAGGGAGGAGATACATGCATGCAACATGTAAACGACATTCATTTTGGACCCACCAAAAAAGTAAATCAATATTTTTCTTTTGGGGGGGGGCGGGGGGGGCGGGACAATAACTTTATTCTGTGGATGTATAATTTTTTTTATTATAGCACCTTTAACCTTATTTATTAGAGATGCACCAACACCAATATCAGCCCAACCAGGCTAAGTCATTTATGTCACCAAGAATTGAGTGCTAGCTTTACGTCACCAAGAATTGAGTGCAATGATATTATATGACAATGAAATAATTATCTATCAGTTACATTAGAAAATAAAATGGGAGTGGGAGATTGGCATGTGATTACAACTTTAAAGATGTAACTGCATGATGATGAATGCTTTCTATAGAATAAAGTAGGTGTCAAAATATCAAGTCAAGTATCAATACTTTGTGTCAGTGATTCAATCAAAAGAAGTCAAACTGGTCCTGGTATCAGCAGAAAGTGGCATCAGTGCAACTCTGACATCACTACATATGACATCATGACATGCAGTGAAGGTGTAGGACTGCTGCAAGCTGCACACCTGCATTTTATGCCGATCAAGAGGATAAGAGCACATGCACAGGGGTGTTAAAATACTGAACAAAGGTTAAAATAAGACGATTAGGCCACTGTTTTACTGAACCGGAGATCATCAGTGCAACATAATCATTAAAGAGTTGTGAGTTCAAGAATACTGTGAATTCACATTCACAGCCAGAATAATTATATAAAATAAACAGTATAACCGTTATATTTGAGAGAGAGAGACCTACCTTGGCTTGACAGCGGACACTTTGGCTGTGCGGTTGAGCAGAGCCATGGCCGAGAGAGGCTTGCGGACGGGTTTCTGCTGATCATCATTGGTGGCGTTCTGGGGATCTGGACTTAGGGGGATCTCCTCGAACGGGTTGGCAGAACGCCGGGAGCCAGGTACCTCCGGATCTCTTGCGAAGGGGCTCAGGGCTGGCTGGGGTGCCTCCTCTCGAGCACTACTCTGCTGCGGAATGACCACCTCCTTTTTCTCCTCCTTCTTTCTGATCATACCAAACAGAGAGGAGAGCCTGTCGCTCATGGAGGCCTCCTCCTGCCGCTTCTGCTCCTCGGCTCTCTGCGCCTCCTCCCGCCACCTCGTCTCCTCCTCTAGTCTCCCGTGCTCCTCTTCCAGCCTCTGAGACTCCGCCGCCTCCAGCCTCCTGCCTTCCTCATCCTGTTTCCGCCTCTCCTCCTCCTCCTCCTCCCTCAGCCTCCTCCTCCTGGCATCGTCCTCCTCCTTCATCTTCTTCCTACTGGTCTCCTCCTCCTCCTTCAGCTTCTTCCTCCTCGTCTCCTCCTCCTCCTTCAGCCTCTTCCTCCTCGTCTCCTCCTCCTCCTCCTTCAGACTCTTCCTCCGCTCCTGCTCCTCCTGGTACTTGCGCTCCTCCACCTCCTCCAGCCTCTTGAACTCGGCCCTGCGTTGCTCCTCCGCCTGCCTTCTCTCGTCCTCCTCTTGATGGCGCTGTTGCTCCACCAGTGCCCTGTCGGTGGACTCGCGGCCGTAGGAGGGGACGGCGAGGCCCTTGAGGGAGTCGGCGGAGACATCAGAGTTGTGCCTGCGGACGTCCTCCGCCGAGCCCTGGCCGGAGCTGTTGAGGCTGAGGGTGGAGCTGCTCTTGGGCTCCGCCTCCTCCGCGTACACGTGGCTGCCGTTGATGCACAGGTTGTTCTGGTCGTTGGAGCTCTGCTTGGACCGGCCCAGTAAGGAGAACGGACCCTGGGACACTTTGCTGTCGTTGCTGCCCGTGTGCCTGTGGCCCAGGAACTTGAACTTCTTCTTAACTGTGGGGAGAAGAGACAGTAGAGTATAAATGTTACTGCAGGGTTCACAGACTTTCAAGTACTTTCCCAAGCACCTTTTTTCATTTTAAAAAGGGGCATTTAAAGGGATACAATTAACTTTTAAATGCAGTTTTTTTGTTGAAAAAAAAATCAGATCCAATATGTATGGCTTAAAAACCCATTTCTGACAATTAGTTACACTTTAGATAAAAAATGTAATTTCAATAGACAAATAGACATACATTTAGTCATTTAGCTGACGCTTTTATCCAAAGCGACTTACAAGTTCTGTACAAGAGGTCAGCAGGAAGGGCACAACTCTTTCTGCTGAGTAACAATGTTCATCAAACAGTGCTGAACTTGAGTGCTACCGTCTTGAGTAGTAAAGACATAATTAGCATAGTAGGTAGTAATATAGGCAAGGACGATTATTTTGTGGGAAAAGTGCACGATAGTAAAGGACAGTACGAAGGTTAGTTTGTTTTTCTCTCCTTCATATCATATATTGATAGATTGGTGGTGTTTCGACTGTCCCGACTGTGGTGTGCAGTTCGTTCCACCATTGTGGAGCGAGAACCGACAGACATACCAAAAAAACCATTTTAGCAGGCACTGGCGTTGCAGCAGAACAATCATCTGAACCGGTTTTAACACTTTCACTACCACACTACTAGGGGTGCACCGATATATCGGTCGGGTATCGGTATCGGCCGATAAGTGCCTTGTTGACTGCAATCGGGCTATCGGCCGATAAGCTCAAATGTGCCGATAGCAGTCGCAGATAAATAACCATCAATTTGTGTAGCGTCAAAAGGCAAAAAAAAAGTTCACTCGCGACCTACCTGCACAACGCCCGCCGTCCCCCACACACACACACAAGCTACTGCATCAAAGTTACTACTTATGATTAACAAGGCATTCGTTTTGTGGCATTAACGTTATATAGTTAGTGTTACACGGACAATAACATCAGCATATTATTATTACCCATAGCAGCAAGGCATTACTCCGAGTCCGTTCATTAGCTACCGGGAGATGCAAGACTAACGTTACTGGTGAAAATGTGATTTGCGTTGGAATACTCCTTTGCCAACTTGCTGTACTTTGCTTGCAGGTCTGCAGCCATTATTGCTGGATTATGAATAGCCCCAACTTTAGCCAAGGTAACGTTATGGCTAAATCTTTAACAATAGTTAACGCTAGCTTTCGGTTAGCTGTTCAATGCTATTAATAACACAACTCCCCATCAACACCCTCTCTCGGGAAGATGGCATTTAAGAAAGTATCTGCTGTTAAAATGACACAAACATTCGTTTTGTGGCATTAACGTTATATAGTTAGTGTTACACGTTCAATAACAAGCATATTATTTACCCGAAGATAGCAGTAAACAAGGCATTACTCCGTTAGTCCGTTCATAGCCCAGTTCCATTCCGTACCCAACTACCCATTCTGCAATCTGTTAATAAAGTTTTCAACCAGACAAATGTATAGAAAGGCTTTGTTTTATTATAACATTTGTTGCAGTAAAATCATTATTTCTCATTTGGTCATGCTGTGGAGCGCTGGTCAGCGGGCCGGGCAGCTAACGTATTAGCTACGTTAAGTTTGTTGTGCTCTCGCAAACAATGGCGGCATGCCCGAAAGTAGAAAATGAATAAACGCTTGCCGATTGGTGGTAAGGACAGCAGGAATCAACTGTCAATCAAAATGGTTATATTGCATTGGCTGAGAGCTCTGGTTGAGAGAACAGTATCCATCTGCAGGCCGCCAGACGATACTTGAACTGATACAGGCTACTGGGAGAGGGATAGTGCTACATGGCATGGTGGAATTAATACCATAAACATATTTCTTGATGTTTCCTTTTTTTAAGTAAGTAAAGAGGCCTACAAATACAAACATACACATACAAATATACAGTAGTTTCATTAAAAAATATATATATTACAAAAAAAAACATTAAAAAAAATTACAAATACTATACAAATATCGGTATCGGTATCGGTATCGGCCGATTGTGTTACTAGAACAATCGGTATCGGTATCGGTGGCCAATTTTCATATCGGTGCACCCCTACACACTACAGACGGTTACTGTCTGTAGTGTGGTAGTGAAAGGGTTAACCTTCTGTAGTGTGGTAGTGAAAGGGTTAACCCTTTGTCGTGTGGTAGTGAAAGTTATCCTTCTGTAGTGTCGCTGTGAAAGGGTTAACCCTTTGGTAGAGTGGTAGTGAAAGGGTTAACCTAATGAAGACCTAGGGCTAGATCCACAAAGAATGGTGATTGATTGAATGAACATTTTATTAACAGATTGCAGAATGGGTACAATACAGTACGGATCAATACACACAATTGTTAAGGGGATGCAGACCAGAGAAAGACTTTCGTCTCGTTTACATCAGGGTCCCCCATTTTCAATTCATAATTAATTGTAAGTAAGGGTGCAATTAGCACCGTGCAATCCATTCTTTGTGGATCTAGCCCCTAGGCCTAGTGTGTTCACATGTCGAGTGTAGAAAACAAACATCGCTCTTTAATCCGTCGTCTGCATGACAAACACAGATTCGTTATTCCACGTCATCAAGACAAATGTGTGAGAGTGCTGATAGTGCCGATCTGACCCCCGAGACAAGCTGTCCAAACAGTGATGACTTTAATGACGTGTGCTTTAGCACAATATAAAGCTCTTCTGGTGGGGAACAAAATGTCTGCAGAACTGCGATTGTTTGAGGTCAATGAAGATGACACTAAAATTGCATATTGCCAGCTAGGTTGAGTGGTGGGGGGTGGGTGGACACATTCATATGAAAAACAAAGCAATTTGAGCTCTAGTTCCTTGAATTGCTTCATAAAAAGCCATTACTGGTCAGCATGACGCTTTTATCCAAACACAAGTTCTGTACAACAAGTCAGCAGGAAGGGTACAACTCTGGCAGCTAAGAGTAATTCAAACAGTGTTGAACTTGAGTGCTACAGTCTTGAGTGAGTGCATAGTAGTATAGACATATTAGCACAGTAGGTAGTAATATAGGCAAGGTAGATTCCTTAGTAGCAAAGTGTCTAATAGTAAAAGACAGTACGAAGGTTAGTATTTCAGCTATTGATTGAAGAAGTGTGTTTTTAGTCGATGGCGGAAAATTGGGCAGGTTTCAGTTGTCTCGACTGTAGTGGGAAATTCGTTCTACCATTTTGGAGCGAGGACAGAGAATAGCCTGCTTCTCTTTGATGACCCCCTGGAGCTCAGATAGGAGTGGGTCTGAGGCGGCCAGAAGATGCAGAGCGTAGCGGTCTTGAGGATGTGTGACCTGAATAACACTGTAATGTGGGTACTCTGATAAGGCCAATCCACTTAAAAAGGTGCTCAATACTCGTACTGGCTGTCAGTGCACTGCTACAAGCTGTGGATAACGGCTAATGGCTGCAGAACTACTAGGAATGTCTGACTCTTAACCATCAAAACCTGCACGGACAACGTATGACGTATAGCATACGTCCTCATATATATATTAGTGCCGTCAGGCGATTAACAAAATTAATTACAGGATTTGTAATTAATTAAATTCACATTTTAATCGGATAACCATTTTATGCCTGATATTCTATAATCATATTTCAAATGGCTTGTGTCCGGATGGCAGAATTCAGTACTGTATCTACAAAACCTTCTGTTTAATCATCTTCCATCTATTAATTTGCTTAGATTTTTCAGGTCTGGTCAATTTGAGCATGGTGTTATTCAGTCAAAGATAAAAAAAAAAATTATTGATATTCTCATTTGGTTCATTACAATTTACTAAAAAAAAATTTCCATTCAATCAATCACCGCGCAGATTGATTGAATGAAAATGTTATTAACAGATTGCAGAATGGGTATACAATACAGTATATGGCTCAATACACACAATTGTTAAGGGGATGCAGACCAGAGAAAGACTTTCGTCTTGTTTACATCAGGGTCCCCCATTTTCAATACATAATGAATTGTAAGTAAGGGTGCAACTTGCACCGTGCAATCCATTCTTTGTGGATCTAGCCCACAGTATTTCTGACACTGGGAATACATTCCCTGAGATTCATAGATGTCCCTAGAATCAGATACAAAGAACATGCAAATGGACCATATTAAAAAAAAAATCTGTAAATGTGTATTCTACATTCTTATGGAATGAATGAGATAAAAAAAATTAAATTTAAAATAAAAAAAATATTAATTAATTTTGCATTAATTTTCATAACGCGATAATTTGCTGTGTAATTAATTAATCTAATTAACGCGATAAACTGACAGCCATATATATATATTCAGAATCAAATTCTTTATTGCCTATATATATATATATAATTTTTTTTAACTTTCTTTTATTTTGTGTCATAGTGAACATCACGTTGCATTGATCATACAGTATATACTTGATTCACATAGTCAATGACATTTGCCACTCAAGCTCTTCCATCTTATTCAATTTGTTTTCAAAGTATTCAGCATAGAATAAAAAACATAAAACAAAATAAGCAGTATAAACAGAGTACGCCTCATAATAAACCGAGTATGCCTATATTTATTATAACGTATAATATAACCGATTATGACTGTACCGAATGTCATTTGTTTACATTCAAAGCTTCTATTGAAGTATTCGAACGAAGCTTCGAATGTCTGTAAAAAAATATAAAAATGTATAATTTTTTTTATCCTCAAACTAAATCCTCAATTTGAATAAAGTGATTAATCTGATTAAATTAGTATTTTTTATTAAATCAACTTTCTTTAATGAATATAACTCATCAGTTTTGTCAACATAAATAATCCAATAAGGGCACGGTTGGTACGAAAGTGTTGGTGACATCTTATAGTATAATATTAGTGTAGCCTAAACTTTATCTGCAACTGTGAAGAAAAAACCCATTGGTTTAAACAGATTGAATAGACATACAAAAAAGATTTAAAAAAAAATCGTTATATTCAGAGTTAATTATATTGTTTTTTTTTGTGAACATTTTTTTTTATTATTTTTTTGACATGACATAAAACTAGACACACAAGCATTAACAGTAAATATCCACAATAAATCACAGGATTATACATTCCAGTATTTGAATCAATATAAATGTAGTTTACGAGATATATACATAATACTTGCAATACAATACAATACATACATATGCTCTTGCTCGCTCTTCTTCCCCCCCCCTCAGGAGGACCCCCCCCTTGGATAATCCATCCATTATTTCGTTTCTAACCAAGGATTACAATTCATATGCTAACCTTTATTCTCTCCACCACTTCTAACCAGATTGCAATGCTGGCTTCATTGACACCTAAAATTCTTGCTGTAGATATCTCTAGATAAATCACATCGAGATAGGTAAGAAGTAAGAACTAGGGATGGGTACCTTTCACATTTGAACCGATCCGGTACCAGTGAATCGATACCGGTACCCAACGGTACCTTTTTTTGGTAGTTTAGTCGCAAAAAATTGTATTTACCTACCTCAGTCGTGAAAAAAATAATCCAAACTAGGCTTGGGCGGTATCCTTATTTTCAAACCGGCAAACCTTTATGTTATAATACCCCGGTGCACGGTATGACTTTCATTTTCATCAGCGGGGGGGGGGGGGGGGGGGGGGGGGTAGTCCCGTCCCGCACCGGTAGAAGCCTGCACCGTTTTAGCGTTAGCATCTAGCCTATAGCCATGGCAGACTATTTGATTCCTTAAGGGCTAGAAATTGCCTGGGTTTTGGTCATATGCTCCCGAAATGCTCCCGTTGTTTGGCTACTTCTATGTGCAGTGAAAACTACTCGAATGCTTTATAACCTAGTCATTGATTTAGTTCAGGGTAATCTAAGATTAGCCGCAGAGCTAACGCTACTTAACGTGAGCTAACGCTAGTTATTCAAGCTCAGTAGCTCACAGAGAGAGAGATAAACAGCTGACAGCGGATAGTACAGGACGGTACAAATACAATAAAAAGGCGGGTGGGGGCTGTTGTGTAAACCTTGTACTCTTTAGTTCACATAATTATAATAAGAGACGGATTGCCCCACAACAACACTGCTCTCGTCACAACGCTTTACGGTATTTTCACAGCACTGTCGTAACATTACCGTAAAACGTGAACACCGCTGTGACCCACTCGCTCCACTAGAGCGGTCTCGCCCTCTGCTGGCGCGTGTGTGCACTACACTCAGTGTGTGCACTACACTCAAAACTCCGTTTCACTGTTATAGAAACTGAAGCGCATCTGTGATTTTGACGGTGACGGACGGTATTGAAAATCAATACCGTAGGTATTTCTAAATACCCTGGTATACCTTAATACCGTCATACCGCCCAAGCCTAATCCAAACTTCAAATAACTACAATTTCGACCGTTTTCGGCTAGCCATTGCTCCGACTGCTTTGTTGTTGAATCAAGTCAAATCCTAGGTAAGCATATATTGTGCGTGTGAACGTTGACATGAAAAGAAAAAAGCAAAAAAATAAATAAATTAAAAAAATCAATACTCGGTAGTACCGACGTGTTTCGGTTCGGTACCTCAAAAGTACCGAATTCGGTACCCATCCCTAGTAAGAACCCATACCTTCAGGCACATTTTATCCGGTTGAATCCAGCGTGATGCTATCAGCTTTTTAGCAGCCGTAAGACCGGACAAAATTAGTCTCTTTAGCTGTATAGAGGCTGCTAACTGAGAAACATCATTCAACAACAATACAGGTATGGTCAGAAATAAAAATTCTGATAATTGCGTGGTTACTTCTTCCCAGAATATCTTAACAGGGGGGCATTCCCAGTACATATGTATAAATGTACCGATATCACCCCTTAGACACAAGGAGCATAGAGAGACTTGTTTAAGCCCCATTCGGTTCAATCTTATAGGAGTCAGGTAAATCCTATGAATATAATTAAGATTAATCTGTTGATGATCCGGGTTGCGTGACGCTAGTCGAATGTTTGCCCAGACTTCTTGCCAATCAAAATCTACTTCCAAGTCTGGTATATCCCTCCTCCAGACTGAGTCTAGGGGGAGGACTCCATACGAAGACGTAAGTAAGTGATGATAAAAGTCTGATACGAAGGAAAAGAGTAGGGTTATTAGTTAAACAACTCAAACTAAACCACATGTTTGATATAGTTAATGGTAGAGCCCCAGAGTACATGTCCTCAAATGTAGGTATGGTAATAAACAAAATTGTTGTATTGTGTTTTTATTGCATTTGTTTTGATTGTTATCGTGTTTTTATGTTTTCCATCGAGGACCACTTTGGAAATAAGTTATTTTTATTTATTTTATTTTTGTATCCTCTTTTTCTCCACCTGATTTTTCTGTGCTTTTCCTCCCATACCAATTTAGTCGTTATGCCAATTCCCCCCTCCCCTACCTGGTCGTTATGCGCATGTGCCCCCTACTGGTCGGTCAAGGGAGCCCTGAGGTCTACCACATGCTTCCTCCGACACATGCGGATACAACCAGCGGCTCTCTTTTCACCCGACAGCGCGGACTCTCATTGGTGAAGTGTAACGCGTGGGAGGTCACGCTGCCTTCACCACTTCCTGTCTTTTGCTGTGCAGGCGCCCTGACCTGACCTGAAGGAGTCGCTGTCCACAACGCCAGATTACCACCCCATCGACTTCCCTCCCGCTAACTCAGCCAAACGAGTTAGTATGACGACTGGCCCAAGCCGGAGGCAATGCCGACACCCGGATTCGAGACCGGAGTCTCTCGCATTGGTGATGAGCGCAATCTCCGCTGCGCCACCCAGCCGCCCCGGAAATAAGTGTTTTTAAGTAATGCTTTTAAGTGCAATCCTCTGGAGTACAAGGTCAGGATACTTAAATGTTATGTATTATGATAAATGTCATTTTCCTAATCAAATCAAATCATAAAGGTACCTTCGGGAGACTCCGTGTTGAGTCCGGAGGAGCGGCTGCCGCTGAGCGAAGAGCTCTTCTCGGGGAGCGTGCCCAGCGTGGACATGGACTGGGAGACGTTACGCTGCAGGTTGGACTTGGGGGCGAAGAGAGCCTTGAGCTTGGACTTCTTCTTGACCCCCGGGGACTGGCTGAGCGACGACTGGGTGTCCGCCTCGCCCTCGCTGTCCGTCAGCACCTGGGTGACGGAGGGCACGATGGCGGAGGCGGAGTCGGAGAAGCCATCCTTCTTCTTCCCGCCGCGGACCTTGTCCTTGAGCTTGGAGATGCGCGAGCGCGGCTTGTCCTGCATGGAGAGGTCGAACATGCTGGCGGACAGGTTGTTCCTCTTGAACTGGACGTCCAGCAGCACCTCCCCCCGGGCCTTGTCCTCCTTCCCGGTTTTGTCCACCAGTTTGAACCAGCTGCAGAGGACGAGAGAACCACAGATCAGAAAACAGAACAGCTCAAAACTTACCTTTTTAAACTCGCTTTTGAATGAATCATCATCTTTATTTGATTTATTTATATTTTTATAATTATAATTTTATTGTATGTTGATTTTTTCTTTTCTTTTCAATGTCTTATTTTACTGTTATTTTATTACAGTCTAATTTTTCTATTATTATTTTAACTATTTAACTTTTCAGTTTTTATTATCATCTTATGTTATTGTCTTACCGTTTGTCTTATTTAGCTATTTTTACTATCTTGTCTAATTGGTTTATTACCATTTTTATCACTAGAACGTTTTTTTTATCCTTTTGTTTAGTTTTTTGTGTAAAGCACTTTGAGCTGCAATCTGTATAAATGGTGCTATATAAATAAAGTTGTTATTATTATGATACTGTTAGAGGAACTCTACTACAAATCAACATTTCATTCAACGGTTAATATCCAACCATGTTAATACTATGAAAAAAGACATTCGGACTGCATTGGACTGTATTTATAGAACAGCTTTTATCTAAAGGAAACAAAAGCATAAACGTGTGTGAATAAACGTGAAAGAGAAGTTGCATGGAACCGGTTTGAAACACTTTCATTGGTGGAGAAAAGCAGTAAAGTTCATAAGTGAAGGAAACTTAAAACGGTTAAACATCAGTGATTATGCAAAAAAGTACAAAATGGAATGAACAATGTAGGGCTGATCGCTATTAGTCGATTAGTCTACTAATCGGTCGAAAGGAGCCGTAGTCGACTGGCCAACCTCTTAGTCGAATATAAAAAAAAAATATATATTTATAATTAAAAAAAAATTAAAATAAAATAATTTATCGTTCTTTCCAAAAGAAAAGAGGCCTAGAAGCGTGGCTAACGCTAATGGCACGCATACCAGAGGCTAACTGCCTACGAAAACAGGCACAGAGGCACTGAAAGAGGATTTCACCCATCTAATGAACACACTAGACTAGACAAATATCAAGATGTATCCATCAGTGGACCAATTGCATGCTTTTGCAGAGGACAAGAAGCCTTCAGTCGACTCCTTCAGACATTAACACTTTGAGTGCCAGGGACGTCATATCTCGTTTTATTAGCCCCCCCACTGAGTGCCACGGACGACAAATATCGTTTTATTGTTTTATTAGCGATCTGAAATCATATTTCATCAACCGAGTCTCCCGTTGGTACAGCAGCCCCTACAGGAGCTCAGAATGGAAAAAAGCGCCCCCTATCGTCTATCCCTGTGTAACTGCAGGTCAGTCGCTTAGACTGACCTGGGATCTGTAGATATGTAGGGGCGGAGCCAGCTGGTTCCTTGTGCTGGAAAGAAGTCTGATCAACATGGAAGTAATCGCGGGACGGGAATCAGCCTGGAATATATATTTACAGCAGCCAATACTCAATCAATAAGCGTGATCGATATTTGGAATGGCGATCAGGAATTGGAATGATCTTTTTGGAGAACATCTGATCTGAGGTAAGGAATCTATTTTACCAGTCTTGGGATAATCAGAGTTGTATTCGCTGTGATCTCAGCGTTTGCCCTATGTGTGATGTGGCTGTTTGTGCGCGATCGCTGATGAGGAAATAAGAGAATAGATTTTTTTAGATCCCCTCTATAGCGTGCATACGTACACATACTATCGATAATCTAGCGTTTATTTGAAAACGATTCATAAATAGGCCGAAAAATTACAACGTTTTTGTGTATTCTAGAATATTCCAGTAAATGTCTTTAGTCATGGAATCTTTATATTTTCCTTGAAAACGAGGGCTATTCAAAATGCTATAAAACGAAAATGAACCGATAAAAAAACAATCCGCTTCGACAATGTTGACTGGAAAACGAGTCATTGATAAGCGACGGGCAGATTAGACACATATCCATAATTTAAAACATAGATTAGGCGTTTTTATTTTATTTTGATCATATATATTTTTTTATTCAGCACAAAATCAAAACAGTACAGATATGCAGATATCTTCACATCTCGTTCTCAATCAACATCATGTCTGTACCGTATGCTTGGGGAAGGGGCGTGGGGGACACACACAAAAACCAACAACAAAACAAACAAAATAAATAAATAAACAGGTAACCCAGAATATACTACGTGTCAACCTCTCTTCTCTGGGTGTAGTACAGCAGTAGCAAACATTCTCTTATACCAGAGCTTTGGTTGTATCACAATCACTGCATTACAAATCCAACCCTTCATCCTCCATCACTGACCTTTCTCAAAAGCATGTAAATGCATGCAGTTAGGATTGCGTCCTTCTTCCCGTTCACATATCCCTTCTATTCAGCACAAAATCAAGACAGTACAGATATGCAGATATACCTTACAACTAGTTCTCAACTAGGGATGCCCCGATCGATCGGCCACCGATCGTTATCGGCCGATAATCAGTATAAATATGCGATCGGGGAATTCTGATAATGAGTCATATTCGCCGATCGCGGAAACTGATCAAGTGGATATCTCACTCGCTTGTCTCAGACGCACAGGACCTGCAAACTGCTCCTCCTCCCTAGCCCCGCCCGTACCCGTGTAGAGTTTGTAAACAAAGAGGTGCGGCTCCTCTGCTCGAGTCTGTAGTGCATTCGACCTGCGCTAACGTTAGCTACCTAGCTATCGTTACTGTTTAAACAAAATTACCCAGTCAACTATTCACGTTTAGTAGGCATTGTCTAACGGTATTTAGCCGGCTAGCTACCGATAGCTCCTGATATCAACAAATGATCCAGAAAATCTAGTAGTCCATGTTCATACCTCCGGTAGCTTGCGTTAGCTGACGTTAGTTTACTGTTCAAAACGAAATGTCCCATTGAACTAAAGTTCTGTCTTAACGTCATCTAGCCGGCTAGCAGTAGCTACAGATAGCTCTTGATATCAATGTCTTATAACATTGATTTAATGCGTATTCAAGCTGAGGGCTTGCTGAATGTGAAATGACCAAAGCATAACGTTACCAATAGGGTCCCGCTGCAGCGCCGGAGAATCCTTTTGAGCTGGAGGCTACTAGAGTACACACAGACAGTGGAGCTGTTTGCAGATAGCGAGCATTTTGACTTGTTGCGTGGTGGCGATGTCTCGCAGATAATACAAGTACAAGTCTAATTATATAATATATATATTTTATAAAAAAAAAAAAATTATATAAAATAATTTTTAATTTCTTTTTAATCAAAAACGATCGGTATCGGATCGGTATCGGCCGATATGGCTCACGACGATCGGTGATCGGTATCGGTGGCAAAAAACGTGATCGGGGCATCCCTATTCTCAACCAACATCCTGTCTGTACTAGGGCTGTCTTAAATGCTTCGAAGCTTCGAACGTTCGATTCGATGGCACAAGCTTCGAACATTAAAAAAAAATCGAAGTAAAAAAAATAAAAGCGTCAGCTAAATGACTAAATGTAAGTGTGTGTGTGTGTGTGTGTGTGTGTGTGTGTGTGTGTGTGTGTAGGTGTGTGTGTAGGTGTGTGTGTGTGTGTGTGCGCGCACCTTGTAGAATTCCACACATAAGAAAGAAAGATACTGGGATGAATAAACAAAATAGGAAATAAAATGTAGAAATGCATGCAATACATAAATAAATATGAATCTCCATATATGAAATATAACATTTAGATAAGGTGCTACTGAGATGTTTTGGTGAGTTCTTTGTTTTTTTGTGGAAGTTGCCCTTCTTAAAAATGCATGAACATTCACTGATAATTGGTCTGTAGTGGAGTCTACAAGGTCTACATTGCCGGACCATGTAGAATCCGGACCTTGTAGACTGACATAATTCTGTGCATAGTTTAGTCTACACAGGCCATATTTCAAATAATCAAAATCTTACTTCATTCATCTTAAACATTCTTGATTTGGGGGATTGGTAGTTCCCATGAAATCTGAAGTTGTTCAAACGACAACAGCGATCCACCTTGAATTAAATCACACAGCCGAGTGAAACCTTGTTGGATGCGTCAGTCACGAAAGGGGCTACTTAATTAATTAATCCAACCCACTTTATTTATAGAGCACATTTAAAAACAACAACGTTTACGAAAGTGCTGTACAAGTCCCACAACATAAGATAAAAAAAAAAAAATAAAAAAAAAAAAAAAAAAAAAAAATCGAAGCTTCGAATTAAAATCGAAGCTCGGCCCCGAAGCTTCGATTGCCAAAAAAAGCTTCGAAGGTCAGCTACCGTGTCATCAAGAGACAGCTATGCTTGGGGAAGGGGCGCAAAAATAAATAAATACATTAATAGAATTAGGCGTTTTTAAGCTAACATTGAAGTGGATGGTGGCATTCAACGGGTAAATCAAGGTTAAGCACTGGCTCTGAAAGTGTTAAGCACCCCCCACAGCCCAAATGGAATGATAAAAAAAAAAAAAACATCCAAATCATCCAAATCCTTAGTCGGGGACAGCCCTCCTAGAACAATGTAAAACATTTGAATCTTGATCAGTGTGCTGCTTTAGAAGAATCTAAATTAGAGATTTAAAATAGACTATTTACCCTTAAAAGGGGGAATGTGACCCCTGAATTAACATAACGTTATTCCTGTGCCCCAAGACAGTTCAGTCATTCACTCACACACTGGTGGTGGAGGCGGCGAACACATGCAAGGTGCCAACCTGCTCATCGGGAGCAGTTAGGGGGGTTAAGTGTCTTGCTCAAGGACACCTTGACACGGAATCGAACCGGGAACCTTCAGATTACCAGACAACCGATCTACCTCCTGAGCCACTAGTCGCTAATGTCACGAGTCACGCCCAATGTCACATTAAGGCCGTTGAGGTCCTGGGGTAGCTCAATTGACCAGGTGGGAACAGGATGGAAAGGAACCCAACCTGAGCATGACGTAAGAGCAAAGTTTCGTACTAGTAACTAGTTACTAGAAGAACACTATAGAAATGCAGAAAAAAACCTAAAGAAATCTGATAGTACTGCCACAGTGTCTTATTCAGGATTCTTTCGATCTGCCAACACAATGAATATACTTTAAAGGGTGCCGTCAGTGCTGTGGTAAGTATTTTGGTTAAAATAAGTGTTAAATAGCTCTACATTCCAACAGACATCACTGATATAGTGTTTGGTCAGTAACATGGGTCTCCCATTCCCTCCACTCTGCAGTAAACAGAAAAGACATGTTCTGGTATCCTGTTCCAACTTTATCCAATCAGGAGAGAGATCCCCAGATATATATTTTGACTTATTTCAAAAACTCTTGCCAAGTCAAATTTGCAGGTAGATTATTTTACCCGTTTCAAGCATACATTGGTTTTTATTTCTTATTTTTCCAACCTGAGCATGACGACATAAGAGCAAAATGGCTGCAGTGTGAGTATAATATTGATGAATATCTACATGAAGGATAGAGACTGGCTTATCTAAAATGAGGTCAAACAGGAGGCTAAACCCCCAAACAGGCGGCACCTATCTACAATAACGACAATAATGTCACTTAGAGGCCCGAGATCGATAAGACCACTGTTTGCCACTGTTGTACAGCTTGTTCCAGCAGCCACGGGGAGTGTCAGGGCAACACACGCCAACCACGGCTTTGCTTTGTTTGGTCTCAAAAAGCCACACAGCTACTCTGCACAAAGGGAAGGTAGGAGTGTTCTGGACAGCCCTTCACCAGACCCATGGCAAAACACACGCTCAGCCACTACGCAATTAAAGCCTTGCTAATATTAGCTGCTGGTCTGATCTGATCTTTACATCTCACAGGCCTAAGCATGGTCTGATCTTTACATCTCGCAGGCTGAAGCGTGGTCTGATCTTTACATCTCACAGGCCTAAGCATGGTCTGATCTTTACATCTCACAGGCCTAAGCATGGTCTGATCTTTACATCTCACAGGCCTAAGCATGGTCTGATCTTTACATCTCGCAGGCTGAAGCATGGTCTGATCTTTACATCTCACAGGCTGAAGCATGGTCTGATCTTTACATCTCACAGGCTGAAGCATGGTCTGATCTTTACATCTTACAGGCTGAAGCATGGTCTGATCTTTACATCTCCTCACAGGCTGAAGCATGGTCTGATCTTTACATCTCCTCACAGGCTGAAAATAAAAAGGGTCACCATGTGTGGATTACACTATACTAGAACAGAAATTTCACGCCTAAATCTGCAAGAGATACCACAAATAGGCTCCGCTTATCTTAAGAGACACTGGATTAACCTACTTTATAAAGCAATAGACACAGACATGCTCTTTGCCTTGCAGGAATCAAGATTGTGTGCATGTGTGTGTGTAGTAGTAGGCTATGTGGTTCACGTAGAGTTCATTTCTACAGCGTTCCGTTTAGCGTCATAAGACAAAAATCCAGACAGGATCTGCCGGGGAAAACAGTCAGGAAAACATGCATGGGAGTAGAGCAACATTCCTCCAAACCTCGCGGACATGTAGGGAGGCCCTTCTGGAGATGTAATGAAACCCGCGTTGAGCCTAATTCAAACATCCCTCGTCTCCCACCCCGAAACGTAGCATCATGCCAAGACAAACAACATAACTAACTTAGGCTAACAGAACATAGACAGGTTAGGGCCGCACGGAAGAGATCATCTTACTTTCCGCCTATGACTCGGGGGCGTATATATCTGGGCTGTTTACCCGAGTGAACCATTAGGTAACGTGGCATTCAGCTGCCCTCTTTTGTTTGTAAGATAAACACACTAGACACACTCTCCCCGATACAGAGACGGGTCAGTCCTGCCGGACGGGTTCTCTCAATAAGGGAACGTGGCAGAGGCCTCGCACTTCCCTTAACCGTCTGTAGTGTGGTAGTGAAAGGGTTAAAAGTATAATGATTAACACGAGCGGCTCGTAAAGAGGCCAACGGTATAGATTCAGAGAGATACTGACGAGCAGCAGAGAGCCGTGCAGTCAGTCAGACTCCGGATACCCAGTGTTGGGCAGGAGCCAAATAGAGCAGGATTACCATACTGTTTTACACTTTAAAACCATTAGTAAATAGCGGTTTCATCAAACAGTAGGCTAAATATAGAATAATGTGCTCAATTCACACTGTAAGATTAGATTAGCCTAACTTATTGATTAGAGTAAACAAAATAGCCTATGTGATGGCAGGCATTGTTGAGTGTTAATTAGATTAAGGTTTCATTATCCCTCTTCCTGCCCCCTCATCCACCCCCTTTCCCAGGGGTGCAGTCGTAATATCAGAAGTGCCTGTACTCTGTTTAAATGACGCCACATGCTCCCGCGTGTGCGCATGCGCATACATGTTCCCTCGCGTGGGCACAGAACAGATGATTATTATGCATAAATAGTAGGAAACATGTTTGTATAGGAAATTACTAGTTTTAGTTTAGTTTTTGTAAATATTGCCTTGAAATAGAGAAGCTGAAAAAGGTAGCAGGATGTAGCCTTCAATATATAAAGAAATTTGAAAAGATATGGTTGAAAAACAAACAATGTTTTAAATGTAATTGTAGATACAATATTATAGTTACAATTTCTTTAATTGACTTAAACTAGAAAAGTAAATACAAGCTAAATTAACAATGTAACTTACAAGGCGGCTAAGTGGCGCAATGGGCAAGGCGCTCGCCACTAACGCAGGAGATGCTGGGTTCGAGCCCAGCTCTCTGCGTTGCTACCAGCTTGGCTGGTCGTTCATATGAACACAATTGGCAGTGTTAGGGGTGGGTGGGGATTGGACGTTGTGGACAGCGACTCCTACAGGTCGGTTGGTGCGCCTGTACAGCAGAATCAGGAAGCAACAGGGGCAGCGTGAGCCTCCCACGCGTTACTCCTCGCCACTTGAGAGATCGCGCTGTACAGGTGAAAATATGCGACAGCTGCCTCCTCGTGTACCGGAGGGGACACGTGATGCAAGGCTTGGTCCTCACTGCAGCCGACCAGTGGGAGGCATAGTCTAGCAACGTTCGAGACAGGGGAGGGGAGAATTGAAGGGAGAATTGGCGAGGCGAAATTGGGATGGGAGAAAAATAGAAAAAAAGAGAAAAAGTGGATCAAAAAAGAAAGAAAAAAACAATGTAACTTACAGTTTACAGAAGGACAGTTCCCTTCTGAAGCACAACTTAACAAATGTCTCATCCTTCCAGTCAGGACCATTTGTCACATAGTGAGAGCTCCACAGCTCAAGCAAACCCCCACCAATTGGTACAGGGCTTGTATTTTGGTTTTGCACTTCTCGTTCTTTGTTATGCTATTGCTATGCTATGCAAAGACTAGGTGATAGCGGAGTACCGGTACTTGGCGCACGGACGACGAGTCGAGTGAAAGTTGTGAACGCATTTTTGTGTGCGCGCGCGTGCACATCCGTGTGCGTACTTGCGTGGCATGACCACTGCACCCCTGCCCTTTCCCCTATTGCCCCTTTTCCCTAGCCCTCTTGACTTGTGAAGCGACCTTGTAGTGTTGTCACAATACTGGAATTTCGAACTTCGATACGATACCTTGAAAAGTATCGATATTCGATACCATGGGGAAAAAGGTTAAATCTTAAAATGTTAAAAAAATATATATATAAATATGTATATTTTTTTAATAAATTTTGCTTTTGTTGCTGGTTGATTCTCCTCAGCTTCTCTCTGGTACTATAAGAGAAGATAAATATAACACTTTTAAAACCCTTTGTTTATCGTTAGATCACACATTTAAAAACAACTAAATGATATAATCTTAGAAATTAAGTAAAGTTAATAGTACTGCTTGTTAAGCATAACAGATTGATTGATTGCAGAATGGGTACAATACAGTACAGCTCAATACACACAATTGTTAAGGGGATGCAGACCAGAGAAAGACTTTTGTCTTGTTTACATCAGGGTCCCCCTATTTTCAATTCATCATAACATGACATTTTTTTTTAAATCAAATTAAATGTATTACCTTTTTTCAACTTCAAAGTAAAACTTTGTCAAGATGTTTTATCTAATAAAATAAAGTTCAGTCTGTTCATCTCACTTCAATCATTTTTATTGCAGAACATGGTATTTTCTCAAGCAGACAGATGTAAACACTGTAATCTGTGTTGCATGTACCTGACAAACTGAACTGTTTGTATTACAGTCATATTCCAACTTAACTGAATACACATGTGCGTGTGTGGACTACTGTACTATTACAGGTATTGAAATGAACAATGCAACTTCCTTATACAATTTTTTTTTTATGAATAATTAAATATCGATATTGCGGGAAATGAGTATTGAAACCGTTTTAAATATTCAGAATCGATATGTATTGAAAAATCGATATTTTTGACAAGACTACGGCCTTGGGTTTCTTGAAAGGCGCTATATAAATTTGATATATTATTATTAATTGGTAAACTGTATGGGTGTAGCGGTACACGTATTCGTACTGAGCCATTTCAGTACGGGACCTTCGGTTCAGTACGTGCGGTGTACCGAACTAATACAAAGTGCACCCTCTCTCTCTCTCTCTCTCTCTCTCTCTCTCTCTCTCTCTCAGTGCGAGAGGATGAATTGGAGGTAGATTGAGATCTAGTTGTGAGGAGACAGTGTTAACCACTACACCACCCGTGCCGCCTCCCAAGGGCTGAACAATCGCAATATATTAAAATTGCAGGTGGTGCAATATTAGTTAAATGTGAGTCAAAATACCATTCTAAATTAAGCATTGTGTTGCTGCAGAGACATCCCGGCCTACAAATCCTATTCTACAGACTTAAAGGGGCATTTAGCAATTTTGCCAAGATGTTTTCTTAAAGGAGCACATCGCCAATTTTCAACCGTAATCCTATCGTTCTGTTGTGAGGAGGACATGTGATAATCAGACATGTATTTTTATTATGTGTGTATATACTATATAATGTATACTGTGAGGGGCGACAGTGGCTCGTGAGGTAGAGCAGTCGTCTGGCAATCCGGAAGTTCACGGTTCGATTCCTGCTCCTCCCAGACAGCGTGTCGATGTGTCCTTGAGCAAGACACTTAACCCCTAATTGCTCCTGATGAGCAGGTTGGCACCTAGCATGGTTGCCTCCGCTGTCGGTGTGTGAGTGAATGGGTAAAATGTGAGTAACAAATTGTAAAGCGCTTTGGATAAAAGCGCTATATAAAAAAGCAGCCATTTACCTCACAACGTGTTTCGTGTTCCTCGGAGTGACATCAGCGAGGAGAGCAGACCTCTAGCGAAGTGCAGACCCTATTTCTTCCAACTTTCCTTCGAGTTGGGCCTCTCGTTGAAAATAGTTGAGGAAATAGTGTGTGCAGTTCGCTAGAGGTCCACTCTCCTCTCTGTGAAATCACCCAGAGGAATTTATCGTGGTGCTGCTGATCCGCTCTCGAGACAAACACGTTGGTGAGTCACATGTCCGATTATCACATGTCCTCCTCACAACAGAACAATGGGATGAGTTGAAAATTGGTTCCTTTGAGAAAACATCTTTGTTTGATTTAGATCTCCACAAAAATCACACCATGATCATTTCAATATGTCTTTGAATGAAAACGAGAACAATGACACAGAAATAAAATGTATCATTCCCTTGAATATCATATCGCTATTGCAATAATCAGTCCAAATAAATCGCCATTAGTTCTTTTCTCCTAATCATTCAGCCCTAAACAGTCAGACTTCATTCACACGGTCTAAGAAACTCCCACACAAACACTGAAAAATACACTGGTCCGTGCTGGAGCCGGGTGCCGAACGTAATCTCGAACCGGCCGGCGCGTTCCGGGAATTGGTTCGGAACATGAAAGATCGGTGCTCAGCTGGAACCAAATAATTGTAGTTTTTTCCTTCCGAACCGTGACATCATAGAATTCCAATGTATTGTTAATACAGCACAAGTACAATACACCATCCAACTAGAGTGGATAAAGAAATGCTCCAGAAATAAATATGCATGGAGAAAGGCTTAGGGCAGGGGTCTCAAACTCAATTTACCTGGGGGCCGCTGGAGGTAGTCTGGGTGAGGCTGGGCCACATCAAATATTCCACAAAAAAAGGGTTTCAAGTATTCCAAAAATGTATTAATACATCAACAAACTACCCCTTTGCCTCATCATAAAACCTCAAAAACACCAGCAACTGAGCATTCTCAGTGGTGTCAGTGGACTCATCCACAGCTATGGAAATGCACTGTGAATTTTTTTTATTCTATCACAGCCAGTATTTCAGTTATTCTGGTTGCTGTGCTATCTGAGGATGATTTGCTTTTGTTTGCCTTCAAACATGGTCTCCATCACTTCAGTCATACATTATTTTATTATTTATGCATCAGAGAATGGCTTCTTGTGTTTAGCCAACACCCATGGCACTGAGTGAGCAGTGACACTTGGTTGCTTTTTATCGTTGTGACATAACTTTAACAATAATTCTGCTTGCAGCTTGATATGATGATTTCATTCTATTTATTTTTGTGGTTCTTAGTGCTGAAAGGTTGCATCAAAATAACTGTTTTGTTTCGTATTGGCGTTTCAAATTGCGTTTCAAATTGCCACTCTTCACAAGAGCTACCGTTTCCTGGTACATTGTGCTGGTTGGAGGGAGGATGAACGCATATTTTTCAGTCCATTCACCTTTGAATTGCAGCGATTTTCACTGTTGACTTTTATTTTACTGGCCATCTTTGAACATGCCATATTTTTCTACTAGCTGCCTGCTGGTAAAAATTATGCTACTCGCTACAGTACCTGCAGATTAGACTACCTGTAAATGCGCTGTCAACTCTCGCTCTGACTCCGACCCGTTGAAAGACAACACGCATTCCGTGAAGACCCGCCCTACTCTGCTCTGATTCGCAGACTGTGGGTGGGGGGGGATGCTGACGGGACGCTGAATATGATTGGACCAAAGCAGTAGACAGACGCAGACAGTTGGAGCAGTGCAGAGGAGATAGCAGAGAATTTCAAGGATACCTATACGCACTGATGACAGGATATATTTCATTCTACTTGGTATCACTCCGGAATCACGTTTCAACCACTAACGTTGCTGCCATGAGCCTGCGCTATGGTAGCCTACAAGTGATAAAATAAATAAAACGCCCAACTCGCGCAACGACTCGGCAACAAGTTGCGCGCGGCGGCGCGGGCCGCATTAACACTACACTTTGATGTCAAGTAGGGGGCCGCAAAATATCATCCAGCGGGCCGCAATTGGCCCTCGAGTTTGAGACCCCTGGCTTAGGGCATGCGTCCACCTATCACAAAAACGCTGGCAGTGCGCCGGTAGTGCTGGCATGAAGCACATCTTGTAGATGACAGAAAGAAATCTACAGCCATCTTTTTATCGTTTTTTCCTGCTGCGGTTTTGAACATAGCATATTTTAATACTTTATTGTATATTAATTATATATAGTTATTGCCTGACACCACAGTTCGCCCTTTGCTTTTTATTAGCTTTTTAGTAGTGTATTCGTGTAGTTATTATTATTAGTGTATTTGTGCTTTGTCGCGAATCTCAATGGCCCGTCTCTTGTGGGTAGACAGCCAAGACAGGCAGGCAACTCCGGTGTCAGGTTACAAACAGAGTGGTAGATATGAATGGCTGTGATTGGTTGTCTGAAAATGAGCTCAGCGAATCGCTCTGAAGTTCAGAAAGTTTCAACTTTAAACGCTGTGTGCGGCCGCACAAAAAAGCTGAAAAAAGAAGCCGTCTGCAGCGCATTTCCTATAGGCGGCGCATGCGGCCGCATACGCTCCCTCCCCATTGGGATACATTGAAAAAAGACGCTTGCGCCCATAAATGATAAGTGAGCCTAAGCGTGCAAGCACACACACAAACACGTACTGTATACGTTCTAAATTAATCGTTCCAGCAAAGTAGGCTTCTATTAATCTAATTAATAATTACTTGTTTTATTGGGTATCATAGTAGTAAGTCCTACTGTAGAACATGACATATTAGCATGACATCTGATTTATTAATGCCAATACTGACGACTGCGCAATTGGCTCTTGACAAGTGTAAACTAAGGATTAGTCAGTTTCAGTCAACGTTGGACCCTTTAGCTCAACTGGTTGCGTTTATACTTCCCGCAAGCAAGTTGTCCGTTTGCGCGATCTGATTGGCCACTGACGTTTCTGGTCATGTGACATGTGCGCCCAATCGTGTGACGGCAAGTTCTTTGGACGGTTAAGCTTAGGCGCTCTTTCGAAGTTGGTTAAGGTTAGAGTTTGTCTTAGAGCATGGCGATAGAACGCCAGCCCCGATTCCAAACTCTAACCGTAACCAACTGCAAAAGAGTCGCCTAAGCTTAACCAGTGATGAACTAGGCGTTAGGTCGTTTGCAGGCTGTTCGACGCGGAAATGGGCTAAGACGCATGCGATGTCACATGACCAGAAACGTCAGTGGCCAATCAGAGCAACGCGGAAGGACAACTTGCTTGTGGGAAGTATAGACGCCAACTGGTTAGTGCGGCTGCCTGTGGAACAACTTGCTTGTGGGAAGTATAGACACCAACTGGTTAGTGCGGCTGCCTGTGGAACCTATGGTCCCAGGTTCAAATCTCTCGGTTACACATGTTTTTGAATTTTTTTCATTCATTCATTTCTTCCTGGAGCATTTCTTTATCCACTCTGGTTGGATGGTGTATTGTACTTGTGCTGTATAATGACGATACATTTGAATCAGATCTCATCTTGAGATCGCTACCTGTTGAGTGGATCAGCATGGTGCAATGCCGAACCTCTGAACTTGCCGTTTTATATATGGTACATTTTGCCACCGTTGTGTTCATATGGTTGCGTTTACCTCCGCCTTAAACTGCCCCCGTTGATGACGGAGTAGGGCTGGGCGATATGACGATATTATATAAATATCGGGTACAGTTCATTAACGATACACTTTTTCAACGTATCGTGGATATCGTGATGTTTTGCCCAAGAGGATTGTGTCGCGTCAATCTGGTCCACACGTTACTCGTTCATATCTCAGCCCGTGCTGAGATATGCCCATTCTGCGGTCTGTTAATAAAGTTTTCAATCAGACAGATGTATGGAAAGGCTTTTATTATAACATTCGTTGCAGTAAAATCATTATGCCTCGTTTAGTCATCCTGCGGAGCACTGGTCTCCTACTCGTCGGCCGCAGGGAGCTAATGTTAGTAGCTTTGTTGTTGTCAGCACTCGTCAAAATCAATGGAGGACATTCAGGAAGTCAAAAACTAATAGCGCTTGCCGATTGGTGCTAAGAACAGCAGGGCGGGTGCAAGCGGTGTGATGTAATTGGCAGACTTAACTGTCAACAAAATTATTTTGTTTTCCGTCAGAATGAATGAAAACTTTATTAACAGATTGCAGAATGGGTACAATACAGTACAGAAGGATGAAGACCAGAAAAAGACTTTCGGCTTTTTTACATAAGGGTCCTCCATTTTCAATTCATCAAAACATTTAGAGACATACAAATATACAGTAGTTTCATAAAAATGCTAAAATGCTATTGATTGATTTAAAACTTTATTAGCATATTGCAGAATGGGTACAGTACAGCTCAATACATATAATTGTTAAGGGGATGCAGACCAGAGAAAGACTTTCGTCTTGTTTACATCAGGGTCCCCCATTTTCAATTCATCATATTTCATATCTAAATCATATAATATCTCATTGCTAAATATATGCAATATAAAATCTAATAATCCAATAATCTAAATCTAATATATAATATAAAAATGCTAAATGCATGGGTATTTTATTTTGTCTTTAACACTTTAAGTGCCGAAAACGTGTTTAGGCGTCTTTCCTAGCCATGCTAAAGTTGCCGAGGACGCCCTAACTCGTCTTTAATATCAATATTTCAAAAATCTGTGATCGAAATCATATTTTTCCTCCGCAGCCCTGAGACACAGTGCTGGCCTCCTCTCAACCCTCTAGCGGTTCAAGAGCGTCATCTGGTGGTCGATCGGCAGAAGCGCCAAACAGGAAGTCATGTGGATGAAGTGCTGATCGTCCATATTACTTCCGGGCACTCTCTATAGGTCCCGGGACTCGATCTCGACACAATACATAGCGATCCGTTGCCAATAACTCGATAAACAACATGATTTGGACGTATATACTATTATACAACCTGGAAATAGATCGCGTATTTCTACATCCCATAATAGGAATATTTCAGTTCCACGCTCATCGTCCAACGGCGCAAGGAAGATACGGTAAGATTCAGCGTTATTTTTTAACGTGTTCGATATAAACTGCTCTGATGATCATATCACCCACACTAGATGAATGATATAACGCTGCCCACGGAATTATAAACGATCCCCCGCCCATCCGGTCATCATCAGATGATACGTAGAAACTTCTAGAAGTACGTCCAATTGAAATTTTTGATCTCGCGCAGATTCCTACCAAACTGTATTTCATCATCAATATAATGCATTTGGGGCTATAAATCACGTTCTGGAGAAAGCTGCAGAAAGAGATGAAAACATACTTATACTTTAGACCATATTTTACTATGAATATGTGAATGAAAAAGTTTAACGTTGCTACACAATGAACAATACATATAGGACCTTGAATGGGCCCTAATAATGGCAATCTAGCAATAGAATTTAAAAAGTTATAGCCCTGCAAAGAAGGGGAACTTCTCCATAGACAAATAGAGATGGCAACGGATGGTATATCATGAATTTAGCCTTAGGCAATCAAAGTGTTAATGTTAGCTTGCAAACTCAAATACTGTCTTGGTAAGCCTCATAATGAATTGTTTGTGGTAAAAAATAAAAACATTGTGATGTGTATCGTCGAAAAGGTCAGAAAATATCGTGATATCATATTTAGGCCATATCGCCCAGCTCTATGACGGAGGATGGTGGAACGTTGGTTCTGCTTAAATAGGTGTAAACACGGGCTGGTTCGTCAAAAAGCACCAAGGTTCAGAGGCTCCAGAACGGAGCCGGAGCTTGAACCAGAGCCCTGCCGGTGTGAAAGCGCCTTGAGAGAGCTGGCTATCGAGCCAGCACAACAATTCATGTAGCACTGAGAGAGCTGGCTATCGAGCCAGCGTGGTGCAATGCATGGAAATAAATGGATGAAATGTGTCGGGCGACAATCATTTTGTATGTCAAACCACTGAGCTACATTCACCAGCAACACACATGTACTTTGTTGTAGCCTCTTTGAAAAGGTGATTTACTGAGTTACTGAGACAATAGATTAAATGTTTACAATTAGCGTGTTTGCTGGTCAATATTCAATATGAATAGCTGGCTAGTAGCTTCAAGATGTTATCAGGGCTTCTTGTTTTAGTCATTTGGTGGAGTATACAGTAAAATATCCTTTTGTCTGTGCATCACGTCTTTGCAGGAGTAGAGAATGGTTAACGCCTGCATTGCTTCGAAGGAGATAAGTTGGGTTTTCTGAGACATTTTCACAAATAAAATGCTTGCCGTCCGATCGTGGAAAAATATAATTCTTGCAGAACTCTCCAGATATCAAAAAGGTATTGATAACCAAATTACATTCTGAACATTTCTACAGTGTTCTTGTATGTTAGTTCTGATGGTATGGCACTTGGATGCTAGTTATGATGGTATGGCACTTGTATGTTAGTTCTGATGATATAGCATTTGTATGTTAGTTCTGATAGTATGGCACTTGTATGTTAGTTCTGATGTTATGGATGTTAGTTTTGATGTTATGGCACTTGTATGTTAGTTCTGATAGTATGCCACTTGTATGTTAGTTCTGATGATATAGCATTTGTATGTTAGTTCTGATAGTATGGCACTTGACTTGTATGTTAGTTCTGATAGTATGCTACTTGTATGTTAGTTCTGATGTTATGGCACTTGTATGTTAGTTCTGATGTTATGGCACTTGTATGTTAGTGCTGATTAGGGCTGTCTTAAATACTTTGAAGCTTTGTTCGAATGGGAAAATAAGTTGAATATATTAATTTAGAAAAAGAATAAAAAATAAAAAAAAATTGCTAAATCAACTCTGCTTCTCTTTGTTAACTACAACAAGCAATGCCGTTTGTTATTTAAGATGAGGTCGGCACTGACAGATTTGTGTTCATTGTGCTGCTTTTATAAAGCCTCAAATGACGGCTTACAATATTTCATGAAAGCAAAGTGTTTTGTTTGTCTAAGATTTAAAAAGGTTTAAACTTTACAGCACTGACAAAGTTGAACAAAGTGCTGTATAAGTCCCACAACATACATTTTGTATGGCACTTGTATGTTAGCTCTGATGGTATGGCACTTGTATGTTAGCTCTGATGGTATGGCACTTGTATGTTAGCTCTGATGGTATGGCACTTGTATGTTAGCTCTGATGGTATGGCACTTGTATGTTAGCTCTGATGGTATGGCACTTGTATGTTAGCTCTGATGGTATGGCACTTTTATGTTAGCTCTGATGGTATGGCACTTGTATGTTAGTTCTGATGGTATGGCACTTGTATGTTAGTTCTGATGGTATGGCACTTGTGTGTTAGCTCTGATGGTATGGCACTTGTATATCTACTAACAAAGTCTTGGTCGACTAAGACCAAATCGACCGATTAATCGACTAAGTAGGGCAGCCTTAGCTAATAAGAGAACATAACCACCATACATTCCAACTTTTAACTAGTTCTTGGCTACCCTTTGGCCAAAAGACCATCTGAATGGCATATATAGAAATATTCTTTGAATTATTCTTTATTAGTAACAGCCTACCTCTGGTTGAAGAGTGATCAGTTCATAAATGACCCCCCCCCCCCCCAAGCTGGAATATGTAGGTCACAGTTAGAATGGCCACATTTCTGTGTGAAGATCCCTGTCTCCATTGTGTGACTGATGGGGGACAAAAGACTGCTTGCAGCGGGAGAACCTAATCTCCAACGCCAAGACCCCGTATCAGCACAACAGCAAAGTAGAGCAGTAATCTAACACCAACACGCTTCCAGGGGATGCCAGCAACATCCAATACTCTCCCCCTTTACAAGCCGGACACAAAGGAGTCACGGAGTAGGCCAGGCAACGCAGACCCATAAGACGAAGAGATAAGGGACGCCAAGTGCCAGGAATTAAACTTTGTCATAAAAGTGCATAAACGTACTGAGCAAACACTAGATAAGACTGCAGATATGGTAGTACAATAAACATGTGAACGAGGTAGGCTGATTGCAGTACTGTACAAAGGCTGTCCTTGGTGAGAGCGATACCGAGATCTCACGGAATGAGGGATACAAAACACATCTGGCCCAGCATGGGAAGGGTTTTTATTGTTATTGTACTTTAAGTTGTCGTTTTTATTTGACATTTTAGCAGTAAAACTATATTAAATAAGAGGGTGTGTGCGTCTGTGTGACCCGTGGCAACTCTTGAATGTGACGCGTCTATTTTTAGTCGAGTTAACACCCATGTTACACCCTGAATGTGAACAAAGTGGATGTCACCATGACTCGCCTAACCAACATGGGTGTGATGTAAAACCTTGTCTATTCCATATGTCTGTGGTTATGTCTGGGGTTAGACGTGCAGACAGAATATATCAGCAGCGGGGAGGAAGCCGTTCTTATAAGATAGGCTTCTATCATCCATCTAGCAAGGCATTCCAGAGATGGCTTCATACTAATGAGGTGGAATTCCTAGACGTCAAGAGTATGTTTTTTAGAGTGGAAAAAAACATTGCCTGGAGCAACAGTTGCGCCACAGACGATAGACAGAGGAGGGGGGGGGGGGACTGTGTGATTTAGTTAATGACAAGTCTTTCCACCAGCTCCATGAGTTTCCATTATCATCACTCCCACATACTGATAAGGCATAACAAAAAATATTGTTCGTTTCCTGTTGGTTGTCAGTTAAGGCCATGGCCATTATTTTATTCTTTCCCATGGCGACTATGGATAGGGAATTTCTTTATTTAATTAAAATGTTCACAACAACATGGATACATACACTCTGCCAGCATGTTTAATATCCATAATACTAAAGGTTTGACTAAGTTTTCTATGAAACTTTATTCAATTTTTTTAACTCAAAATATATTGGGTCGCACCTAAATCGGCAGGGTCGGCAACCGGAAACAAACAATTTTTTTAGGCCTAAGGGATATGGGAGGGAGAGAGAGAGAGTAATTAATGAGACACTTTTAAACACTTTCCACGCTACACCATATTTGTATCTTATTTATTACTAAAAGATGTGCATGACATCCCTACTTCATTCTTGCATTTGAAGTAGTGTTTGGCCTCAATTCCTTTTACTGTATGAAAATGGCATCCAATGTAATAAAAAAAGTCAACCAACGAACTCGATTCTTGTACCGGATCTCCTCTCTGGTAAACAAGAACACCCTGAAGACTCTGGCAGGAGCACTCATTCAGGGGTACTACGACTATGCTTGCACCTCATGGTACCAAAGCACCTCAAAGGCGCTAAAAACAAAATTACAAACATCTCAAAACAAACTGGTCAGACTACTGCTTGACCTTACTCCTAGAACCCACCTCACCCCTGCCCACTTCGACAACCTAGGATGGCTTAGAGTAGACGACAGAGTACAACAACTTGCAATGGGCCTGGTCTACAAGATACACTACACGACCAAGGTACCCATGTACATGTCAAAATACTTCCCAAAGGTCAGTGAATACCACGATCACAACACCAGAGGGAGCTCCACAAATCATGTCAAACCCAGATTCGGCTCAAATAAGGGACTAAACACGTTTCGCAATTATGCCACATCAATGTGGAACGCCCTACCCAAAGCTGTAAAGGAATGTGGATCACTACCCACTTTCAAAACCTCTCTCAAGGGACACCTACGGGAGACTGCAATTCAACACTGGCCCCTGTAAATATCCTAACCCAATCATTCCAACCCCCTCCAATGTACAGTCATTTACCTAGTATGGTTTTGTCAATAGTTCAATGTACAATTGTGTTTGTTTGTACAGTGTCTCCTCCCCCCCCCCTCAATGTACAGTGTTACTTGTTTATACAGTATGCCCCCCGCCCCCCCCCCCCCCCCCAACCACCTCCAATGTAAATTACCCAGTATGGTTGTCAATATCCCAATGTACCCAACCCCCCCCACCCAACCTCCAATGTACAGTTTCTACGTCAAATGTATATACTCCCTTTTCTTGACTCCTTCTGTATCACAAACAGTACTGTATTTGCAAATCTGGTATGTCATAAATGTATAGATGTAGCAGTACTGACTATCTGTATGTCATGTATGTCATATATGTCTATATGAATTGAAAATGGGGGACCCTGATGGAAACAAGACAAACGTCTTTCTCAGGTCTGCATCCCCTTAACAATTGTATGTATTGAGCCGTACTGTATTGTACCCATTCTGCAATCTGTTAAATAAAGTTTTCATTCATTCATTCATTCATTCATTTCATTCATTCATTCAAGCACAATCTCAGGGGGCTCATACAGAACCAAGCCTTTCACTGTGATGAACCTTATTGTGTGTGACAAATAAAACAAAATCTGAAACTTGGAGAGAGGATACAATAGCACAGTTACGTTATTAGATTGATTGAACATTTTATTAACAGATTGCAGAATGGGTACAACAGTATTGCCCAGCCCGAATGCCTTTATTGAGGAACTAACATTATAGAGTAGTAACCAGTGTCGTTGCAGTAAACACACAAACTATACTAAAGTACGTGACAGAGATGAACTTACTCTGTCTTTTGGCGAGACGTGTTGTCGTGCAGATCCACTAAGTTGACCACAGCCTGTCCCAGGTGCTTGTCGAGTCCCACCTGGGCACGGTGCATCACTATGATGTGAAGTGTGCACCGCTCGGCGTTACTTTGGTGGAACAGTGGCAGGTCAAAGGACGCCTCTTCTTTCCATACCGGGGCGACACACTTCTCCACGACGGAGGTGGAAAACTTGTCTTTAGCGAGTTGGATGATGGCGTAGGCGTCGTTGGTTCCACTCTTCCCCTTGATGCGGAGATTGCGAGCCTGGTGCACCGTTACCTGGACACTGGTAGGGAACCATTGTTGGCTTTGGTCAGATAGCGACGACATGATCGTCGAGGCGTCGACGTTAAGCGTCGTCAAAAACAGACTTTTCTATCTCGGTTTTAGCTTAGAGAGACAGCTAGGGTGTAGAGAGCTTTTCCCTCAACTTTGTTTTTTCACCTTGAGTGCCTTCGCTTCGATAGATCCAGGAAACGCTGAAATCCTTGTATGTTGTAGCCGTGTTACTCACTCACTCACTCCACCGAGTCCCAAATAAATAACTTACATTACCGGTAGCTACTAGCTTCCCTATTAGTCAACGTAGGGTCATCAATTACGAATTGGTGCCTTTTTTTTTAAAGGTGTCCTTATGTTGTTTCCAACAATTTCACTGCAGGGGAAAAAGTGGTTCACTTCCTATTATTATTATTCCCACCCATAGTCTTCCTAACTCTTTCTGATTGGCTAACATTCCTGTCATTTAGCTGCATTCCGCATATGATTGGACACTCGTGATGCAAGGCGTTGCGAAATCATGGGCCGTTATCAGCCACATAATATCTGGGATATACCCTGCCAGTGCCCAGAAGAAGCACAAGTTATGATGAAGGGGCTAAATATAAAACGGATCTGACCCCAGTTAGTTGCAAGCATTGCAAGGCGAGTAGGATAATACAGACGTACACACTCATCTCATTTATTCAATAGTATGCAGCTGCAGAGCCGCAGAGCCAAAGACTAAAGTCTTTCTCTGGTCTGCATCCCCTTAACAATTGTGTGTATTGAGCTGTACTGTATTGTACCCATTCTGAAATCTGTTAATAAAGTTTTCAATCAATCAATCAATCAATCAATCGCTCTCAGGGCCGCTTGTATGCTTTCTACAACGGCGGTCGGCGATTCATTTCTGGTCATGTGACATGTACGCCCAATCGTGGGACCGCAAGTGTCTACACTGGTTAAGCTTAGGCGCTCTTTCGAAGTTGGTTAAGGTTAGAGTTTGTCTTAGAGCATGGCGATAGATTCTTTCGACAGTTAAGCAGCGCCACCCACACAATGGCTGAATTGGAGTATTGCACTGTGCGGGCACAGCTGTGAGATCCGCGCAAGGCCAGAGGATGTAGGCTACTGTATGAGTAAATTAACTAAACTTTTGCTCACACAATATCTTGAATCAATGCGTTTATTTATTTTGAACATAAATTGAAAATAAATAATAATAAAAAACAAGTAATAAACAGATTAAAAAACAAAGCAGGAGTAGGAGGATGAAGTGTAAAGTATGTATTCCTACCCCCCTGATTGATTGATTGATTGATTGATTGAAAACTTTATTAACAGATTGCAGAATGGGTACAATAAAGTACGGCTCAATACACACATCCTGTGCCAAGAACGTTTTTGCCCGCCATGCGTTGAACGCCAAGAACGACTTACACCGTTTTTGGGATCAATATATATTTTTTTCGCCATGGCATTCATAATTCATCCAGCCAACCTCCGGACTCCAGCGGGACCCTGTATGAGATTGCAACGCCTCAATACCGCCGCCTGGTGGATGGTCTGGCGAGTTACACTCTCGCCAAAACCGGAAGTGCCGATCGGTGCATCGAGGAAATCCCTCCGCCAGTGATATCTTGTTACATGGCTCCAGACAAACACTATAGTGCATTTGGATCGCTTTCTAAACTTAATAATCTATATGATTTTGGCATTTATTGCGCCATACAAACCGGAAATGGATGTAGGAGATCGGCGTCAAATAATTGGGATCTTTTTCCTCCAGTCTCATCGGCGAACGGTAAGAGGAGAGTAACGTTATTTTCAGCCCAATTGTTTATTCATTTCACTGCAAACCATCTGATCAATATATCAACCCATACTAAATAAAGCCGTTACTGACGATCAAGGAATTATAAATGACCCCCCCCCCCTTTCCTTCATGCATGATGAAGCATAATGTATACCGATCATATACATTTGATTTTTTTAATATAGCGTGTATAGGAAAGAAACGCCAATCGATAATCTATTTTATGCGTCAGGGCCTATAACTCTCGTTTTTGGAATTACTGCTATACTGTCTAAAAACATACTTATATTCTAGACGTATTAACACAACAATGTATGAATGAAAAAATATAATGTTCCCACATCCTGAACGATAATCGATGTTGAATGGGCCATAGTAATGTGAATATAGCAATACAATTTTAAAAGTTATAGCCCTGCAAAGAAGGTAAACATCTCCATAGGCTTTCAACGTGGCAGACTGGGTATATTGATGGATATAACCCATGGCGCCCAATGTGTTTTAAGGGGATGCAGACCAGAGAAAGACTTTTGTCTTGTTTACATCAGGGTCCCCCATTTTCAATTCATCATAACATATAATGACATACATGACATACAGTATTCAGTATACCTTCACACTCTATTATCTTATGCAACTCATATTCACTCCACAAATTGAAATATACATACATTGTTGAATGAACAGCCTGTTTCTTGAAGTTAGACTCTCCTCTAAATTGAACCATTTGTCGTAGAGACTTGCGGGTTGTACCATTGTACTCAGTAGGGATATCCTCTTTCATTGGTCTATATTGACCACGTCCTTAGGCCGTGCCCCCTTTTTGTATCTTTTGAACCGTTTGTCATAGACAATACAGACCCTCTGTATTGTATTGCAGGCTTCAATCTATGTTGTTTAGTCTATCTGTTCAGTACTGTTCAGTACCGATGCAAGATGCACAATTAGATCTTCTGAGAGAATTGTTGAATAGATACACAAATGTTATAGATTGTTTGATTATGACATCATACTGTGACATCACAAATGTTCTAGAATGTGCTATTATGACATCATACTGTGACATCACAAATGTTCTAGAATGTTTGATTATGACATCATACTGACATCAAAATGTTCTAGAATGATATATTATGACAGCATACTGTGACATCACAAATGTTCTAGAATGTTCTATTATGACATCATACTGTGACATCACAAATGTTCTAGAATGTTCTATTATGACATCATACTGTGACATCACAACGGAACATGTTTGAGTTCCATTTGAATAATATAAATAATATGTTTGGTAAGGCTGTCCCCGAAGCCTGTTTTTGGGATTCAAATTTCGTCAGGGTTCTTCGAACAGACGTTTGAACCTTCGTTTTTAATAAAAAAAAAAAAAAAAAAAAGACAAATAGACAAAAAATAGACAATTCCACGCGGGGAAATTGTGAAAGTGTGGGTAATGCCTGTGCACCGCCGGCCAACGGGAGAGGGTCTGTATTGTCTCTATGACAAATGGTTCAAAAGATACAAAAAGGGGGCGCGGCCTAAGGACGTGGTCAATATAGACCAATGAAAGAGGATATCCCTGGTACAACCTGCAAGTCTCTACGACAAACGGTTAAATTTAGAGGAGAGTCTAACTTCAAGAAACAGGCTGTTCATTCAACAATGTATGTATATTTCAGTTTGTGGAGTGAATATGAGTTGCATAAGATAAGAGTGTGAAGGTATATTGAATACTGTCTATCTGTATGTCATGTATGTCATTATATGTTATGATGAATTGAAAATGGGGGACCCTGATGTAAACAAGACGAAAGTCTTTCTCTGGTCTGCATCCCCTTAACAATTGTGTGTATTGAGCCATACTGTATTGTACCCATTCTGCAATCTGTTAATAAAGTTTTCAATCAATCAATCAAGGGGGTAGGAATACATACGTTTACACTTCACCCTCCTACTCCTGCTTGTTTGTTTTTTAATCTGTTTATTACTTGTTTTTTATTATTATTTATTTTCAATTTATGTTCGAAATAAATAAACGCATTCATTCAAGATATTGTGTGAGCAAAAGTAAAGTTAATTTACTCATACAGTATGTACATCCTCTGGCCTCGCGCGGATCTCACAGCTGTGCCCGCACAGTGCAATACTCCAATTCAGCCATTGGCAATTCAGCCATTGGGTGGGTGGCGCTGCTGAGCGGCCCTCACAGCGCGGCCGTCAGAGCGCGGCCCTGAGAGCGCCGCTGGCTCTGTGGCTCTGCAGCTGCATGCTTCTCTGTTTATTCTGCATCTGAATTTGTAAGGCACAGTCTGAGTTTCTTGAAAAATATATTACTGGAAAAATATCTAATATATATATATAATTTATATTTTTTTCATATATATATATATATATATATATATATATATATGAAAATATAAATAGCCCAATAGGCTATACATTTAAAATATCCCTTTTTCATATCAAGATGAGAGTTTGACACACCAAATAATAATATCCACTCAAAGGTGAGAATATGAACCTATGGTGAATTTGGTGATGGTGGTGGTGTTGTTGTTGTTGTTGTTCATGATTTGGCAGAAAGATGGTTCTTCTATTGGTCCAGGACGATAAATCAATGGATGTCTTATGTCCCTGTGATAAGTCATTTAGATCCAGGATGAAATAAACTCTTTTGTTATGTTATGTCTGACTCAAGATGTCCGCTGCTCTGGCACTGCCCAGCCTGCCACTACCAAGTCATGCAAATGCAACTGGACATTATGTTTCTTCACAAAATGGACATTGTGTGGACACAAATTATAGCCAAAACAACAAGAAGACCAATATTTTACAACTTCACATCCGCTCTGTGGGTGTCTGGAGGCTTTGTGTACATTTAGATTTTAATGCTTAGAATGAGTAGGCCAATGCACAACACCACTCAGGTTATTGTCACACATATGAGGTAAACTAAGACTGTATTGCGTTTCATTGAGAATGACCTAATGTAGTAAATGTAATGTTACATTAAATCGTTTATGAAAGAACACTGAGGGAATTGATAATACAAAAATAAATCATACTTCAGTTATTTTGCATCATTAAAAATGTGATTGTCAGTCACTCTAATATTTATGCAGTAGGCCCGCCTAATGTGTACAGTTTTAGAAGAATCAGACAATGAGAAATTAAGATGATTTCCCCGAAAGGTGAAATCTGACAAATAACATTTCACAACACATTCGGTTCACCTTGCATACGCCATTTACACATACTTAGAAAATATCAACAGAATTTCAGATTGTATGAATATTCGGTCACAGCCTGTTAGCATTTTTAATCCTTCAATACGTATGAATGATGCTTCTGACATCCAGCAGGGGGCAGTCTACATCCATGCGTACATAAACGTAATTGAGAACCCTGTTGTAATAACTGAAAACTGCTTAAAATCCATTACATTTCACAGGGTACAAGGAGGCCAATTTAATTGTCCATCTTTTTCTTCAGTTATGTTTATCAGGTATGAGGAGCTCCATATCAGTGCTGATGTGAATACATGAAAATAAACAAAAACAAAAAAAACATTTTATATTCAAAGTCTTTCTAGCTTTTTTTGAGCTCACTCAGACATTCTGTACATATACTGTACCCAACATCATCCATACACGCTCTCTCTCTCATGCTGTCACTCACTCACACACACACACACACACACACACACACACACACACACACACACACACACACACACACACACACACACACACACACGCACACAACATACAAGTGCATACATGAGCACATGCAAACAATAAGAGCGAAAGGTTCTCCACAGAGTAAATGCATATACCTGTACTGTTGAAATGGATTATCTTGGATTCCAATCCGTGCTAATAGTCGATATGCATAGGATAGATCACAAATAAATCAATAAAGCTTTCACAAGACATCCAAATTCAACATCACATGCCAATTTCAGACATAGCTTGTACAATTTAATGCGAAATGTAAAAATAACTGAGTATCTTAGTTTTGAAAATGACAATCACAAGACCTGCCATACTTCTACACTTCACAGCCCAGACTACTCTACAAAGGGAAGAGTACCAGTTTAGGATCCTAAATGCCTTTCTTTTTTTCTTTTTCTTTTTTTAAACCTCAGATGAAACGATTACGTGGAACGGAAAACACTGAAACATGACCCGCTTATATCGAATGTCTTGTCAGGGTCAAACATAGCGGGTCATGTGGACATATTGGTCACACCGTCGTTTCGCTCTTCCACAGGCCGCTCTTCATGCCCGCCGAGCCCTGGGAGTGGTCCGTGCCGCTCGTGTCTTGCTCCAGTTCCAGCACGGAGTTCTTCAGAGTGCCGTTGGGCGCGGCGGCAGTGGAGCCCGGCACCGTGACGGTGACACAGTTCAGCGGGTAGGAGCAGCGCTTGGCCTCTCGCTCCGCGGCCGCCGCCAGTTTCAAATTGTCCCTGCTGGCGCAGCGTCTCTGAGCGTCGTGCATCGCCGCCCTGCTGGCCGCGGAGGGCAGCAGGGGGAAGGGCTTACGGCTCCCGCTGCTGCCCCCGTCACTTCCCTCCGAGGGGCTCGTGGCCAGCAGGGGCTCGCCGACACGTCTCCCGTTGGCCAGCGGGCTGGCCTGGCTCTCAGAGTGGCTGTGCTGGACGCTGCCGTTCTCACTGGTGGCCTGTTTGTGAGCCGCGTGCACCGAGTTGAGGTGCTCGATACCCGTGGGTCCTAACGCCCCCATGCTGCCCCCGCCTCCGGCAGCCCTCAGGGCTTTGAGACGATAGTGACCCCTGCCCTCACCCCGGTGGTGATACTGACTACCCCCCTGTTTAGTTCTGCTGCTCACCTTCCTCCTCTGGGGATGGACGGGGGCTGCGGAGTTTATGGTGGGTAGCAGGTTATTGGTCGGCTTGGTGACGTTGTCAGTGCTGGTGCTTGTGTTGGTGCCCACGGGGGCACGCGGGGCGACGTTGTTGGGGTTGTCTTGTGCAACCTGTAGGAGGTTGGTGAGCTTGCAGGGCCCGGGGGGGCCCACGCTGCTGATGCCACTGGGGGTGGATGATGATCTCGCCGACGAGGAGTTCTGGGGCTCACCCGGGGGATGGCAGCCGATGAAGAGTTGGGATCCCTGCTCCGAGGTGGTCTGCGCGCCGCTCCCCGCTCCGGTGCAGGCCTGCGCGTAGGCGGACATGGGCTGGGAGCGGCGGCGGTACCCCGGGCAGCACGCCAGCCAGGAGGCCTGGACGTCCGCGCGGCGGAAGCAGTGGTGCGCCACCAGGAACACGCCCAACGCCGTGGCGGCCACCCCGTACAGGCAGCTGAACAACAGAGCGGGGTGGCCCACCAGCCACATGGCCATAGCCCCACAGCACCACAGGGCCAGGAAGAGAAAGTGGGTGGCCACCAGCACCAAGAACTGCACCTTCAGCGAGTACTGGTCCTCCGGGGCCAGGGCGGGGTTCATGGGGCCCACCGCCGAGTCTGTGGACAAGAGGCTGGTGCTGCCCGCTAGGGCAGGCGGACTCCCGGGCACAGGGGAGGGCAGGGAGGGTCCCGGGCACTCTTTGGCCACGCGGTGCTTCAGGCGAAACACGGTGCACAGGAAGTAGATCCACGTCACCAACACCGCCAGGCCCGCCGGGACAAAGAAAGCCCCCAGACTGGGGCGCCACACTAGCCAGCAGCTGTAAAGAGGCAATAAAGATGTCAGGGGGGTCACCGTGAGGACAAGGACACATCTGTGTATTTCAACATGTCGCACAAAAATATCCCCTTCGACGCCCCAAACAAAGGGTTACCGTGTCACAAGGTCAAAGTGCTCGAGGGTACGAGAGAGACACTCACTAGGGGCTGTTGTCGCCGTAGTTGTTGACGTTGACAGCTGCAGTGATCCCGCATATGATGAGAGGAACGCCACCGGCTATCAAGTAGAACCTAGAAAAAATACAAAGAAAGACAATTTGTAAAGCCAACTACAATATTGTGACTGTATCACAAATGAAAAGTGTGCATTTTCCTTAGTTATTCGTACTTCAGGATGCTGAGGAGGAACGTTTGGTCGCCGGCTTGTTTTTCAAAGCGTGTACGTGCGTGTGTGTTTCTGTGTTATTTCAGCCTTTTTACGTCTCTGTGTCTGTGATCTGAACACAACGGTTCCACAAGCACCCCCCCCCCCCCCCCCCCCCTCGCACCCACCCCCCGCCTAACTCCCCTGATCCGACGAGGTGTTTTGAAGGCCATTAGGCTAAAAGACTCTGTGATTTACAGCAGGGTCCTCCGTCAGTGGAGGCACTGACCCCATGCGGAGGGAGGGACGAGTGGGTGACTGGGGGGGGCGAGCGAGGTCAGCGGTACAGTGTGTGATCACAGCTCCAGGAGCGCCGGGGGGGTGGAGGGGGGATAAGAGGGAATTAACAGACAGAACGCCCCCTGTATCACCCTTCACCAATTTACGAGGTCTCCTCAACCTCCTGTCAGGCCAGGCTCGTACATTCCTCCCCAACCCCCGCTCTGAGCCCGTATAGCGTGCATCTGGCCAATGCAGCTCTGCAGTGCTTTTCTACTGTTGTAGAAAATCCCCCTGAGCTCTCTCCCCCACGCAAACAGAGAGGCTTTTGGTCGCCGGGTACAATAGTGCTCTTTCACGTGGGTACAGTTTGGGTGGCCCGGGCGTACAGAGGAACTCCCTCGTCCGTCTAAAATACTAATCTTATTGACAAGAAATGACAACGTCGTCATAGAGAGAGAGGGGGGGGGGGGAGAGAGAGGGGGGGGGGGGAGAGAGGGGGGAGGGGGGGATGAAGGTGAGCCGCGCGTCTCTCGCCCGTGAGGACATCGCTGACCTGAGCATGGGTCGCTGAGCGGGCGGGGGAGCGGGAGACTCTCCTCCCTCCGGTTGCCGTGGCATCCTCCAAACGGTCTCCTTGTAGATGACCCTGGCGCTGACCCCGATCCACAGCAGGGTGGACAGGGAGGAGTAGTGCAGGGCGATGCCCACCTGCCGCACATCACATCACACACACAGTGGGGTCAAACACACGAGCCATCACACACACACACACAACATGTGGAACATAAGGCATGATGGGACTCTGAGAGAAAGAGGGTCTTACCGCCTGGCACACCACAGGGTAGCTGGTCAGGCTAATGCCTCCTGCGTAGATGGCTGTCGTCATGGCGATGTGGAAGCAGGTGTTGAGTAGCGTGTGCCAGCTTTTTCTGGATATGTGTATCGAACTTAAAAAGGGATGGAGGGGGAAGATTATTTAGAGATGGAAAATACACTGGTGGGAAGTTGGATGAATGAATGAATGAATGAATGAAAACTTTATTAACAGATTGCAGAATGGGTACAGTGCAGTACAGCTCAATACATACAATTGTTAAGGGGATGCAGACCAGAGAAAGACTTTCGTCTTGTTTACACCAGGGTCCCCCATTTCCAATTCATCGTAACATATATGACATACATGATGAGGATCTAGTAGATTTCTTTCACACACACACACACACACACACACACACACACACACACACACACACACACACACACACACACACACACACACACACACACACACACACACAGATTACCTGTGGTGTAATATGTGTGTGATGATGATGGTGAAGAGGCATAGGAGAAGCACTGCAGTACACGTATAGACCACCGGGTGGAGTACCCTGGCCGAGGCGGCCGGGGGGTTTGGGAAGTCGGGCACCTCCTAGTGAAAAGCAAGATGGATGTAAGAATAACACGAGAAACACAACTCAACAAATCATTGCACGTGTTCTTTCACACTGTACGGCGGACTATCAGTCCATGTGTGAGGGCAGGCCCTCCAGTGGGCAGAGCTCTGGGTGTCTGACGTCTGGCTGCTCACAGGAAGAAGCCTGTTCTTTCCTCTTCCACTGTGTGTCCACGGGTTATATTCCCATCAGTGTTGCTCCAGCGTCTTAGGCAAGGGCGTAATTTTGTTTTCAATGGTGGAGGGGACACCTGAATACTTTAGACAACAAATGTTTGTTTCCGCGTCTCTGATTGGCCAGGTCATGTGACATGTACGCCCAATCGTGGGACCGCAAGTTTCTACACTGGTTAAGCTTAGGCGCTCTTTCGAAGTTGGTTAAGGTTAGAGTTTGTCTTAGAGCATGGCGATAGAACGCCTGCCCTGATTCCAAACTCTAACCTTAACCAACTGCGCCTAAGCTTAACCAGTGATAAACTAGGCGTAGTTTGCAGGCTGTTAGACCCGGAAATAGGCGCCGAACTTGCCGTCCCACGATTGGCGCACATGTCACATGACCTGGCCAATCAGAGCGCAAAACTTGAACGCGGAAACAAACATTTGTTGTCGAAAGTATAGACGCGGAGGGGACACATTTGGGGGCGTGGTCTGTTGCGTAGAGTTGTAGGTCGCGCGGGGGGGGGGTGGGGCTTTGTAGATTTAAAAAAAAATTTAATCAGTTGTGCAAGTTGTTTCTATACAATTCACTTATGACAAGTCATAACGCTGCGCGAGTCTCGGAACGTGAGAGAGGGAGATATATCGCGCTATTTATTATAATGTATAAAACAACAGCCTAGAGCAGACCTGGGCATTGTACGGCGGGATGATTCTGACCGGCCCGCGAAAGATTACATGATAATTAAAAAAAATAAAGTAAAGTAAAAAAGGCTACAAAACTGGGACACTTTTCTTTACACAGTTCAGTGACATGTCTTGTTTATTTTTGCTATAAGATGATGTGATGTCTTTAGAAAGCTAAGAAAATCCTTGTTTCAATAGTATATGAAACTCAAAATGCCCTTTGTTATTAATGTTTCACATTTTGTTTATCATTTTGGAAATAAATTCTATTTGAATAAATTATATTTTTGAAAGCTAACCTCACCTTTTAATTGCCAAATAATAACATACACTCTTACCAGGGGTCAAAACAATGCCATTTACTGCTTTTTATATAGAAATAAAATGTATATTATGCATAATTGAGTTTGGAATTTTGGCCCGGCCCTCCAACATATTTTCAGTTGCTCATTCGGCCCCCTGGGAAAAATAATTGCCCACCCCTGGCCTAGAGGCTTTTAAATACGAGGTCATAGACAGATATTTCACAGACACCAAGCAATGCTGTTGCATTTCATGGCAATCACACAGACCATCGTTCACAGTTTCACACCAAACTTTAAGGGGGGGGTGCTATTGAGCACACCTGACGACATGGCTATTGTTATGCAAAGACCGCTGTGGTAGGCACTTAGCGCGCGCACACAGAAATGCGATTCGTCCCGCCTCGCCGGGTGGCCTGTAACTGTTCCGCAACTGTAAGTTACTTCCGGGGTAGGCCTGATTGGCCCCGACAGGCACGTGACGCGCAACTTTCTCTGCCGCGCGGCACGCTCCGCGGAGCGGAGCGGCAGAGCTTGCGAGATTATGTAACCGCCCTAATCCGCCATGATTTTCATTCGGCGCTTCAGCTCACCTGGCAGAGCAGCGGTCCTGCGGTCCTGCGGTCCGTTGTTGACGAGTTCAAATCCCATCAAATTTTTTATTTTTTTAACGTGATTTTTTTTTTAACGTGTATTCTTTCGCCGGTTAAGGTTAGGCATGGTTAAGGTTAAGGTTAAGGTTAGGCATTGTTTCGGAGTTGGTTAAGGTTAGAACGGTTAAGTTTAGGCGCTGTTAAGGAGCTGGTTAAGGTTAGAGTTTGTCTTAGAGAATGGCAATATTCTTTCTATGGTTAAGGTTAGGCATGGTTAAGGTTAAGGTTAAGGTTAGGCATTGTTTCGGAGTTGGTTAAGGTTAGAACGGTTAAGTTTAGGCGCTGTTAAGGAGCTGGTTAAGGTTAGAGTTTGTGTTAGAGAATGGCAATAGACAGCCTATTTCCGCGCGACAGCTCTCAGCAGCCTCGTTGCGCGTCCTGAGTTTGCCGCGTCACGTGCCTGTCGGGGCCAATCAGGCCTACCCCGGAAGTAACTTACAGTTGCGGAACGGGTACAGGCCGCCGGGTGCTCACCTGGCTACCTTTCGTTGCATGACAATGGCTCAGTCACGTCGTCAGAGACCTGAGCTCAGAGATGGAACAAGCAGCCGTTTTCTGTGTGGTCCACTCCTAGTGCAGCGGCGCGTCACGTTTATTATCGTGTAACATTGTTTTGGACTGTAAAAACGTGCAGGGGACAATAACTGCCTTCTGAAAACATCTAGGGACATGTCTCCGGCCGTGTCCCCCCCCATAATTACGCCCCTAGTCTTAGGTATCATATTACAATTTACAATCAGTTCAGACACGGGCGTAGGTTTGGTTTCAGCATTGGGGGGGGGGGGGGGGGGGCATTTTAAGGGGATTTGGGGGACCTGCCCCTGGAAACTTTAAGTGTCAAACACTTCATTTGCTGCATTCTGGTGCACTTTTAAGCACCAATTTGTGCCTTTTCTGCCTCAATTCTTGGTGGAAATAGCTTGACAACATTCAGGTAACCGCTGACACAAATATAATGGAATATAATGCAGTAAGGCTCTCTCTCATTCATTAGCTAAATGTTTTGAGGGGGAGAGATGTACTTCTTCTCAATACTGAGGGGGACATGTCCCCTGCAAGGCAAGCCCCCCTAAACCTACTCCTATGAGTTTTTAACCATTGCAACTCTTTACACCTTCTCCACTCAGAGAGAGAGAGAGAGAGAGAGAGAGACAGAGAGAGTGAGAGAGAGAGTGAGAGAGAGAGACAGAGAGCGAGAGAGAGAGAGAGAGAGAGAGAGAGAGAGACACAGAGAGACACAGAGAGAGAGAGAGACAGACAGACAGACAGACAGACAGACAGACAGACAGACAGACAGACAGACAGACAGACAGACAGACAGACAGACAGACAGAGAGACAGAGAGAGAGAGAGACATTACTGTAACAGAGTACGAGAGCCCTACCTGTAGCACGGCGTAGTTGCCCAGCAGGGAGCAGCGCAGCGTGGAGGTGCTGCTGTCGCTGTGGACCAGATGACAGCCCTCCTGGCTCCAGCCCCCGTGGCTCTCCAGGGCCCGCAGCCTCCACTGGGCTGCCACTGGGTCGTTGCCAGGGGACAAATGGCGCAGTGACACCCAGATGGCCTCCGAGTGGTTCCACATGCTGCAGCCGTCTGTCACAGAGGAGAGGGAAGTGATCGAGTATTATTTTGAAACTATATTATTGATCGACTACGAGAACTTAACCCTTTCACTACCACACTACAGAAGGTTAACCCTTTCACTACCACACTACAGACGGTTCACTAACACACTACAGACGGTTAACCGTCTGTAGTGTGGAAGTGAAAGGGTTAACCCATTGTCATGTGGCAGTGAAAGGGTTAACCTTCTGTATTGTCGCAGTGAAAGGGTTAACCCTTTGGTAGTAGTGTGGTAGTGAAAGGGACGCCGGGCTAAACATTCAGCGGTGTGTGGATAATATCCGTTCACTTTCGTTCCGAATAGAGAGCTCGGTTTTCCCTCCTTACCCAGGCCGACGAAGATGACAGGGGTGTTGACGCTGCGTCTGCGAGAGTGTTCCCCCGCCACGCTGGAGTTTCCAGAGAGGGGGAAGAAGCTGCCCGTCCGGAACGCCACAAACTGCAGCTTACAGTCTGCCGGAGCGTCGGGCGGGAAGAGGGAGGCCGGGAGCGTCACAGAGGCCAGGGCCACGGAATTCTGGAGAGAAACAGATCAGAGAGACTGTAATACGTACTGTAATACACCAATAATGCACCTTGATGGACTTGAGTACATGTAGAGTACGCCAGGGGTGCAGAAGTGGAGTGGAGGGGTGGGTTAAGTCAAAGCTGAGGGTCTGAGGGTTAAGTCAAAACGAACTAATTATTGCAAGTTTGCATTGTGTTTTTGAAGGGATCAACAGAAAGGGTCTCGACAAATGCCGGTGGGGAGAAAACACAAGCCGCTGCTGAAATACAGTATAGAATTACCCTTTTGTCACCGAAGTGTCCTTTCCTTTGACATGACATGGTTAACAGTGATGGTAATGTGTTCATCGAGCTTCCCCAGGAAACCACAGAAGAAGGCGCCATTACTGGAAATGGAGGATTTGAAAGGAGACTTCGGAGAGAAAAGGGTAATTTTATACTGTGTTTTAGCATTGGCCCCACCGGCCTTTGTCAAGACTCTTTGTCAAGCTTTCTGTTGATCCCATTGAAAACACTGCAAACTTGCAATAATAAATACTTAGCTTGTCAATAGAGCTAGCACTGCCTGCACTCTGTAATCACGCGCTTACCCACTTTCAAAAATAGCACAGTAGTTAATGAATGATCCATGATGTGACATCTGCCACACGGGAACTTCATCACAACGCTGGGTGTTGTGGATGAGCTACTCACTACTCTCACTACTCACCTTCAGGGGGAAGTTATTCAGGCAGGTGTTATGGGTGTTGTGGATGAGCTACTCACTACTCACTACTCACCTTCAGGGGGAAGTTATTCAGGCAGGTGTTATGGGTGTTGTGGATGAGCTACTCACTACTCACTACTCGCCTTCAGGGGGGAGTTATTCAGGGAGGTGTTATGGGTGTTGTGGATGAGCTCAGGGGAAGGTCCACTCACTACTCACCTTCAGGGGGAAGTTATTCAGGGAGGTGTTATGGGTGTTGTGGATGAGCTCAGGGGAAGGTCCACTCACTACTCACCTTCAGGGGGAAGTTATTCAGGGAGGTGTTATGGGTGTTGTGGATGAGCTCAGGGGAAGGTCCACTCACTACTCACCTTCAGGGGGAAATTATTCAGGGAGGTGTTATGGGTGCCGGTGGTGCAGCGGAACCGGAGCGGTTGTTCGTAGACGTCTTCTGGCGCATCCATGCCCAGGTTCCCCGTCAGGACTTCACGCCGCTGGTAGACCGTGCAGGTGATGCCGGTGAAGTGGGCCGGTCGAATCAGATGGGCCTCCATCACGATGTTCCTGGAGGTCTGTCAATAGCAGTTGGATTTACTTTTAAAAGGGGGCAATTTTCTTTTCTTTGTAATGGTTTACTTAAAGGTGCTGTAAGTGGTATTTCTTAGTTTGTTAAAATAAATGGTCTACATGTTAAAATAATAGCTCTACACTCATTCACAGCCATCACTGATATAGAGTGTCTGGTCTGTAACATGGGTCTCCCAGTCCCTCTGATTAGTTTGTATTTTATTTTATTATTATTTTTTAAACAAACACATAAACAAACATGACAACACAAGATTAGATATACAAGCATTAATTAACAGTGCACATCCAATGAAATCACCATTTAGATAAATGTCTTATACAAGATATGCCCCTAATACCTGCTATCTAATACCCTACACACATATGCTCTTGCTCGCACCCCCCCCCCCCCCGGACCCCCCATTGGATAATCCATCCATTATCATTCGCTCCTAACCAGACACCACCATTATATGCTAGCTTTTATTCTCTCCACCACTTCTAACCACATTGTCATTTTGGATTCATTGAGACCCAAAATTCTTGCTGTAGATATTTCTAGATAAATCACATCGAGATATGTAAGAATCCAGACCTTCCGGCACATTTTTTCCGGTTGAAACCATCGTGATGCTATCAGCTTTTTAGCCACTGTGATACCAGATAAAACCAATCTCTTTAGCTGTATAGATACTGCATACTCAAAAACATCATTCAGCAGTAATACAGAGGGGTGTACAGGTATATTCAGAGTTAAGAGATTTGATAATTGCTGGGTCACTTCTTTCCAGAATATCTTAACTGGTGGGCAGTCCCAGTGCATGTGCATAAATGTCCCCTCGTCCCCATTTGTACATAAGGAAATAAAATAAATAAATGCAGGACCTCTTTAGGGGGTCTTTATTCGGCATGCAACGAACTGGACATGCAATTGGAGCGGCACACACACACCGGGATACACAAACACACACATGCATTGTCTTTTTCTCAGTCGCCGATGCGATTGAGTCTCTGCACTTGACCCATCCCGTCGTCCTTCCCCCCATGGGCAGCCGGGAGCAGATAGGGCGTCAACGTGAGCCGTGCCCCGGGGACCAATCCAAGTGCTCCCGCCCGTCTTCGTCAAGGACGCCACAGCGTTAGCGATCTGTTGTTGTGCATGTTTTTCCATTGGGTTTTATCTTATCGGGGGGGGAAACCCTTGCGAGCACGGGGAGAACATGCAAACTCCACACAGAAAGGCCTGGGAGATACCCCACCTGGGTACCTGGCATCATGGAAACCTGGTCCCCAAGCGGGAATCGAAACCTGGACCTTCTTGCTGTGAGGCGACAGTGTTAACCACTACACCACCGTGCCAGCATTTGGAGTCTTGTTTAAGACCCATTCTGTTCAGTCTTATAGGAGTCAAGTATGTCCTATGAATATAGTTAAGATTGATTTGTTGATGGTCCGGGTTCCTTGATGCAAGTCGAACATTTGCCCAGGCTTCTTGCCAATCAAAATCTTTTTCCAGGTCTGGTATATCCCTCCTCCAGACTGAGTCTAGGTGGAGGGTTTCATACGAGGACGTTAGTAATTGATGATAAAAATCTGATACAAAACCTCTCGATGTCTCTCTTTCATAGAAGAATTTGTGGTATCTGTGGTGTACAATTGGTATCCTTAATGGAACACCGTGAGCCTTCAAACATAACAATAACTGTGCGTAAAAATAATATGTGGAACCGGTGAGATACATTTTTTTGTGTATTTCATCATAACTACAAACACCCTGTTTGTTGAAAACATCTCCTAATGTGTGTATGTCTTGCTTTTCCCATCTAGGGAATCTTATAGGTCGTTTCCCAATCAGGAGTGCATTGTTATTGAATAAGGGAGTATGATTATGCCATTTATGTGGGTTAGAATATTTTTTTTGTGTTTCACGCCATATCCGGATCGCATGAGTAATTATGGGGCCAAATTTCAGTTCGCATTGCTTAATTGATAATTTGGTATATACTATATCCTGCAGTCTATGTGGTGCTACTATATTTACTTTTAAATTTCTCCAGGATACAGATGCTTGGGGATCAAACCAGGTTGTCAGTGGTCTTAAAGTGTACGCCTTAAAATAGTGGAAAAAATCTGGAAATGCCATACCTCCGTCGGCTTTGTTTCTCTGTGCGGTGGATCTTTTTATACGTGGTGGTTTTGTTATTCCAAATAAATTTGTATGCGGAAGAGTGTAATTTTTTCCAGTAACCATCTGGAGGGGGTAACGGTAGCATTGAGCTGATGAAGTTAATTCTAGGTAAGACATCCATCTTAACTATTGAAACCCGTGCCTGTACTGAGTTTTAAAGTTTTGACCACCTGTCAAAGTCGTATTTTATTTTATTTTGGATTTCTATGTAATTGTGCTTCACCGTTTGGCTTATGGTAGGGAATATTTCAACTCCCAAACATCTAAAGTGTTTAACCATTGGTATTTCTTTTGGAAGGCGTATATTTTTTGCAGGGGCGTTAAGTGGAAGGAAAGCCGACTTTGGCCAATTTATCTTAAATCCCGATAGGTCGCCAAAGTCATCAATCAACTTGAGAAGATGAGGCATTGCGGTGTTAGGGTTTTGCATGAACAGTATTACGTCATCCGCATATAAACTAATTTTGTGTTGTGTGCCCTTGATTACGATTGGTTCTATGAATTGGGATTGTCTTATATATTGTGCCAAAGGTTCTAATGATAAATCGAATAGTCCGGGACTAAGAGGGCAACCCTGTCTAGAAGAGCGTGATACCGGAAAGATTTCGGAGGTGATTATACCTGTTGTAATCATGGCCGATGGGTCTTTGTATAATACTTTAATCATATCAATGAATCCTTTTCCTAACCCCATCCTTTCTAATACTGCCCATAAATACGACCATTCCAACCTATCAAAAGCTTTCATTGCATCCAGGGACAGCATCGCCTTAGGTGTGGTGTCGTCCTTGTTAGCATCTAGTACGTGTAGTAATCGTCTTATGTTATCGGTGATCAAGCGGCCTCTTATGAAGCCAGTTTGGTCCGGATGAACTAAAGACGTCATATGCTTTTGTAATCTGATGGCTAATACCTTAGAGTACAGTTTGATATCGGTTCCCAGGAGGCTTAAGGGTCTATAACTACCGCACTCGGTGGGGTCTTTGTCTTTTTTAAGGAGGACTGTTATGAGTGCAATATTGTCGTGTTTATGGAAGTTCCCCTCATTGACTGAGTATAAAATCATATTTAGTAATAAGGGTCCAATTATGTCCCAACAAGAAAGGTACATTTCTGGTGGGATACCGTCTCTTCCAGGAGCCCTACCACTTTGCATTTCAAATATGGCCTCCCTAAGTTCATCTAGTGTGATCGGTGTTTCTAACTGTTTAGCGTCATCCTCTGAAAGTTTAGGGAGGTTAATTTGATTAAGATATGTATCCATTTTGTTTTGATCGAAGGTCGTTTCTGATTTGTACAAGTTGGAGTAGAATTCTTTGAATGTCGCGTTTATTTCTTTAGGTTCTGTAACAAGTCCTTGCTGTGCTATTTTCCTATTCTTGTGTATAATCTTAGCTATGGTTATCCGACCATCTGCATCAGACCATACTCCCTTCAATTCAATATTCAATTTCCGTTTCACGACTATAGCAACTCCACGGGTTCTCGTTCCAAAGGAAGAGTGACTAATGTTATGGTACGTGTTGTCCGCTAACGTAGCTTTGTCTCCCACTAAAATGTGCGTTTCGCTTAAGAGAGCCACATCAACCTGTTTGTTTTTCATCAATGTGAGCACGCTTTTGCGTTTATGTTGATTATTTATTCCCCCAGTGTTCCAGATCATAATATTCAAACTAGCCATAATCTATACATATTGTTTTGTATTTGTTGGTAATACTTCTGGAGTGCGAATTCACAATGGATTTACATCCCACTGTTGAGGTCCCGTTGAGAGCCGAGCATAAAAACATACATATATACAAATAAACCCCTGATCCCCCCTCCCTTACAGAGCCGTACAAGGTACCTATTTGATACCTCCTTCGCGTACAACTTCTTCCTTTCCTGCACCTCCGGTCAGCCCAGAATGAGCAATTTATCCTAAGCTTTCCTATGTATACCATAGAATCTATACTTTTAATTCTAATTTAATAGAATGTCACCTGTAGCCAAGCCACTCTCCCGTTAATGTAATTAAACAAAATGAAAAATATAGCTCAATTTGTATACTAATTTTTTTTTTTTTTAAACCTTCTACTACCATGTATTGGTTAGAACATTTCAGAATAAAGAAATAAAGAATAAGAATTAATGATGTTTAGAATTAGATATCGAAACCCATAAAATCAGGGAATAACTACTTAATTTTTTTTTTAAATAACTTTGCATGTTTACACATCTAAATGACAAGGAGATTTTTAAATACTTGTATGCAGATCGTCCCCCGTCATGAGTGATCATTGATCTGTTATGGTGGTCGTTGTTCTTCACATCTATTTCATGACCAAGTCTCATACCGTTATTATTTTCCGGGGCCATCATTGAAAAAGGCATTGTGTTCCAGAATGCTGTCAGCCGCTCATGACTTATACTTACTTAGAAAATAATTATTATTAAGTATCTAGGTGTTAACACTTTCACTGCCACACACGAGATATCTCGGGTTTCCGATAGTTATGTTGAAAGCCACTCACGAGATTTCTCGGATTTTTTTAATTTTTTTTTTATATTTATCATATTGCATCACGCGAGCCTACCCGAGTATACCCGAGCACCGCCGGCGATCAGATGTGGAAAAAAGCGCCCCCTATCGTCTCCCAGATGACATAAGGGATTTTGGAATGGACTCAATGAAAATGGATGGGGGAAAAAATCCTGTACTCCACATTTTCCAGTCCACTGATGCAGCCGGGGTTACCACAGTTCATTCTGGAGCCTCTCAGCCCTGCGGAATCATGTACTGTGCTGTACACACGTTGGATCCATACATTTATCGATTTTTTCGAATGGTGATCAGGAATTGGAATATACCAGTTGGATACCATCTGATGTCAGGTAAGGAATCTATGTTATCAGTGTTAGGATAATCAGACAAATTTTGATGAAGATATAGGCTGTTTTGTGAAATGGGCTCTTTCGGTTTCACTGTAAAAGTCCAAGAGGAAATGAACACGGCGATTATCCGTACGCGGCTCGAATGTGCTTGCGTGCACGTATAATATTGATCATCTAGCGTTTATTTGAAAACGATTCATAAATAGGCCGACGAATATCAACGTTCTGGAATATTCCAGTAAAAGACGATTATCATAGAATGGTCTAGTGAACTGTTTTTTACCTCAAAACGGATGCTTTTCAAAAGGCTCTCAAACGGAAATGAAGCGATAAAAAACCAATCTGCCTTGACAGCACTGACTGGAAAAGGATTCTTTGATAAGCGACGGGCAGATTAGACACATAGCCATAATTTAAAACATAGATTAGGCGATATTAAGAGTAACATTGGTGCCGATGGTGGCATTGAAGCGATACCTCTGGCGCCACCTCGTGGCATTCAAAGTGTTAAAGGAACATGCCAACTCTTTGGGAAATTAGCTTATTTACCATCTACCCTGGAGTTAGACAAGCAGATACATAACCTTTTCTTCTCTGTGCATTAGGCTTAGAGAACAACAGCCGCACCGTTAGCCTATCTTAGCGTCATTCACTGGAAGTAGGTGTGCCAGTGTAGCCTAGTTCCTAACAGTGTCGAAATACACTCCAAATACAACTCCAAAACTTTCCTGTAAACATGTTGTGACCTGTGTATTTACCATGTGGAGAAAGAATTAGAAAAAAAATAATTATCCATTTTCGTTTTCTAAGCAGATACTGTATATTTTGCCGAACCACTGCTGCCTGGGCGCAGTGATTTCATCACCTCAAAAGCCATTTTTTTTAAACAAGAGTATATATCTGCTTAGAAAACAAAAATGTCAAATTTCTTTATTTGTATTTCTCTAAGTGGTAAATACACAGGTCACAACATGTTTACAGGAAAGTTTTGGAGTTGTATTTGGAGTGTATTGGGGGTGACTGTTGGGAACTAGGCTACACTGGCACACCTACTTCCAGTGAATGAAGCTAAGCTAGGCTAACGGTGTGGCTGTTCCCTAAGCCTAATGCACAGAGAAGAAAATGGTATGTATCTGCTTGTCTAACTCCAGGGTAGATGGCAAATAAGCCAATTTCCCCAAAAGTTGGTGTGTTCCTTTAATGAGGAACTATATGTTTACAAACTGTTAATTAACCATCAGTTACTCATGTCTGGGAAATAAAGCTTCCGGTACTTTGTTTCCCAATGACACATTCAAGTTACCGTCCGCTTGACTTTAACATTTACATTTTCTACCTGCGCACCTCTGACTCTAGTTAAGTAACATGTGTTTCTAGGTATGGGAGAGTCGCTGCAAATATAACACATTTACAGTGCTAACGCACATGTTTCCTCTTGCTACGTAAATGTCATCATGGTGTTTTATCAACTCGTTTATGATAGCAGACTTTTCCCATGTAGGTAAAACCATCTCTGAGTAAAAGAGTAAAAGATGTTACAACTCCCTACTTAACACTTTCAGCGCCAGAGGTTGCTGTGGGCCGTGTGGTAAGAATGCCAGCGCTTTAAAGAATAGGGATACATGGCGGTGTTTGCAGGGCTGAAACTATATTAAATATCATAGCTATGGATATAACACTATTGCCCATTTGACATCGAGTATCTATCGTTCAATTTGTGAAAAATAAATAATTTTCATCCATACATTCCCGTTTTATACCATGGTGAATATGAATATAGTTTTAGAGTACTTCTGTCTAATCCCAGGAAACACCGCTATGTAGCGTTTAGTGCATTTCACTAGAAACCATGGCGTTCCTCACCTGGATCAACAATCAATCTGAAATCAACACTATATTATCGGTATTATGTTTCATCATGAATGCATGAAAGGGTGGGGGTTTCTATGCTTCGATCGTCACCAACGGAATACGTTACACACACACATTACACACATATGTTAGGATCGCGGGAAGGGATTATTCGATCAATGCAAGATTGATACCATATAGCCCTTACCTTGACTAGGATGAGCTCCAAAAAGAATATTCCAATTATCTGATCGCCATTCCAAGTATTGATGTCGATCGTGTTGCCAACATAATCCACCAAAGAACATGAACCAGGAGTGCTTGATTATCCTCAATCCATGTGTTATAACCGCTCGCCATGCCCGACTAGGAAAACCCGGACCAGACTTTTTAGATCGACAGCCCAAGCCAGAGAGTTTCCAAGGATGTGCAATACCGGCGGCAAGACGGCAGGCGGCGGTATTGGACCTTTGCGATCTCAGACTCATTCCCTATGGTACCACAGCCTTCCTGGATGATTTATGAATGGAAATAGCGAATAAAACAAATAACGATCAAATAACGAGTATACTCGTTGTTGGCGGTGAAAGATATCGGTGTTTTTCAATGTATGTGATGTATAGATTGGGGGGAGATGACATCATCTAACGGTGCCAGGTCAGAGAGGTAGCTGTGCCTGGTGACGGTGGAGGAAGCGGTTTAGAGGCAAGAGGCAGTCAGTGTTAGCAGCGAGCAGGGTGTTTGCATTCCATCAGAACACAACAACTGATAAGAGCCGCCGCAGGCACAATGGTCAGAGAGAGAGGTTTGACAGTAATGAAACGGCAGTTTGATGTGTGTTAAAGGTTAAAAACCGTTGCCATGACAGCGCGTCACATGACAACCAGAAGAGAGGCCGGGCCTGTCGTTGCTATGGCGAGAATATAGAAAAGTGAGTTCTGTGCCGTTAGAGGCTCTGCTTGGCATCACACTGCACTATCTCGCGTACGTGCACGCGTACTGAATAAATTCCACAAATGTACCTCTAATACCAGTATTAGTCTGACCACACCCCTCATCAGCTTACCTTCATAAGCAGGTGTGTGGTCACCTGCTCTCCTCCTTCTCGCTTTCACCACAAGGAATAAGTGCCTCGGTAGATCCCCACACTTGACACCATGATGGAAGAAATTGGATTAGGAACAGCTTTGGGAAACAAGGATACGTTGACATCATATCTTTATTTTCTCTCTCACTATTTTTCGAGAAAATACTGCGATATTGTCTTCGTACTGGAGTGTCTAGAAGATGATGATCATTCTAAAAACCCTCCACCGGCTTTTCGTATTGGGAGCACGCCGCTGCATGCTTCTCAACTGCAGTTCCTTGCTGTGTTTGTTGGGGTGAAACCTGTCAGGCCACAGCTGAACTGTCGGACATGCCGCTGTTGTGAGAAGCGGTGCGTTCCAGGTTGGGTGAGTAGTGTTTGCTGGCAGGCTCCACTTGTCTGTTAGTGCTATGGGGGCTACTTGACAATGTTTATGGAAACCGGCCCCAGGCTAGGGTCCTTTGTTCAGCCACCTAGGCGACAGGAGACCTTGGTCTGAAGACCATTATAGTTTTAACTAGTGGGCCGCGACCATTGACACTGGTGATCCCTGTGTGTTTTGGACGAGTGGATTCTCTCTGTCACCGTGTTAAGGCCCCATCTTTCATATCCAAATGAGAGTATTCCTTCACGAGGGGATATGTGCATGAATGTGCGGTAGCGGCAGATTCATGTTCAAAGTCAGCTACACAGGCCAGTTGGTATTGTGCTGATTCCGTCGGGTGTGGTAAAATCACCGTTGTGAAGCGGTGTTGACATCTTGTTTTCTCTTTTCTCTTAAAAAGTGAGGAGAGGTTCAGAACGGCGGCCTGTCTGGGTGAGTGTTATGTCATTGTTACATGTTCATAGCTTGCGACCAGACCTCATAACACGTCTTCTGGTTTTACTTTGCTAAATGTATTGTGAATAACGGTGTTTTTCCCAAAACGTGTGTTGCTACAATGCATTTAGGATACGTTGCGGGTTATGTGTGAGCTGTTTTTGTCACTGGCAGTTAGCTTCTCCGTGCAAATCGGGATGTAATGATCTGGTTGTTGTGTGAGAAACATCATGGTGTTTATATGTACCGTGTACTCACAACTAAGGTAACTAACCTATGAAGCTATGCTTGGTGACAAGTGAGTAAAAGAATGTTCTTTCTCAGACTGTGATGACAATGAACAGTGTGTTCACATATTAACAGGTTTTCCTGTTTTAACTGGCCGTATTGAGGGTAAAATAGGAGGATTGTGTTTTCCCCCCCGGTTCCCTGGGGACTTTTTCATCCTCCTATCAGACATGTTTGTGCACTATTTGTGTCTTTTGTGTGGTAGGGATGCGATGTAACTCTTAGCTTGATTGCTGAGGTTGTGCTAAATCTGCTGGAGAGACTTATTTTCCTAAAAAAAAGAAAATGGTTTGGTTGCTGTCATGTGTGCTTAGCAAGGCCTGTGGCCGATACTAATCGAGAATGATGTATTCTCTCATTGTGAAAAAAACTGCGTTCCTCTGTTGAGTGTTTTTGCCATTTTTTGTAGGTGATGATGGGTTGTGTGTGTCATGTGACCTACAACTGGGTTGGACTGGCCACAGAAGCACATGTGTATGTTGGACCGGGGCTCTTAGAGCCCTCTCTATTCTGTGTTTTTCCTTAGTAAAAATCAGATAGCAGGTTAGCTCATGCGCTGTGTGGAGCTGTAAAACGCTTCATAGAGTTGACTATGACTGTGTCATATTCTCTTTTTGTCATTACATCGTATCATGGGTGTGGGGTCGTAAAGGGGTGAACTGGTAACCTTTCCTCTCCCCATTGTTTCTGTCGGTCAGGGGTACACCCCCTGTCCTTCAAGGTTCCCGTCACGTGGCGGTTCGGCACGTTACAGGGGGGGGGGGGGGGGGGGAGGGAGTTCCTGGTCCCACGGCCTGGTATATTGGGCGTGTGCACCGCAGGAATTCCCCCGCCATAGAGTACGTCACCGTGCGCGTCTCTGTTGGTAGGACTTCCGTGTGCTGTTCAGGTCCATGTGATGGATCTGTTTTCAGGGGGGGTGGTCAGGGCTCCTCCTCACCAAGCGCCTATTCAGGCCTTCTGTGAGTTCGGACTCCTTCTTCCATGTGAGGAAGCCTCCATCAGAGTACAGAGCCTTCCTCCTCAGATTGTCAAAGTGAGTGGACCCTCTAGAAGGGTCCTTTTCTATTGTGTGTGTATTCGATTCAATTCGTTTATTGAGTGTGTATGGGTTCAGTGCCTCTTCCCCGGAGAGCCCTAAAACCATTTTTACATGGCTCAAGGTGCAATATATTCTTTTCAATCTGTACAGCTCGCGTGGGAAGTCTCTCTGGGGATCCCCGTCTCCTTCCTATGGGAGGGTGGTGGGATGTAAAAATGTGAACATTTTTTACCCCGGCTGTGTAGACTGGGATACATACTGTTGATGCTTCCTTCTTTTCTATTCCAGAAGTGTTGGAGTTAGGGAGTGTCACACCCCTCTTGTCGTTCCCCTGGGCGCCTTGGGGATTCAATGACAGGTCTAAATAGCCTGTTCATTGATGGGGGTGTGTCCCGACGCACGTATAGTGCTAGCTCGCTGTAAACAGGCGATTGACTGGCACGCCTTGGTTGCTTGTGGTTGAAACAGCGTTTTTATAAAGCAACTGAGATGGGGGTTTTTCCTCTTCCGACGACCACATCCCATGACCTGGGTGGGTTGTCGACGGATTCTCGTTCATGTCTGGGGGATGATGACGGAATGGATCTGAACATATGTGGAGGGGTCTCACGCCCTTGGGGTGGGCCACCAGGCGCAGTTCGCCCGAACGTCTGGGTGGCGCCTTCTTTTCATGTTAAGATCGACACGCATATCTGCCCTTCTCCTGGAGTAGGCATGTCGGCGTGGTTAGGGCACGGGACTGGTTCTGGTCACGCTGGTCCAGGTCAGTTGAACCCGTTGTCCGCCGGGGATGCAGATCTGCTGTTCTGGTACCCTGAGGGACTTGGGCTTTTTTCAGGGGGAAAAATGCCAGGTCGGTCTGGGTGTCACAGGGTTAAGCGCTATGGAGACCCTGGTTGGGTATGTTTTTACTCAGCACTGTCGTAATGGCTTACAGCCATGCCATTCTGTACACGCTCGATCTCGTCGGATCTCGGCCGCTACACAGGTTGGTCCTGGTTAGTACTTGGTTGGGAGACCGCCTGGGAATACCAAGTACGGTGTGCTTAGGGGCTGGTTCTCTATTATTTTTCGCTCCTCTCTCACGCATGGCGAAGAGGGGCCTGTGGGGGTGGTTTTTTGACCTCCTCTGGTGACCCTGTGCTTCCCGTACCGCCAGGCCCGGTCCGAAGTGATGTTTGCGACCCGTAGGCCTGGGTTAACCCTTTTTTGAAAACTGAAACACTTGTACTGCGGTATAGCCGGTGTATACCCGCAGGTGTGTTTTGGAGTTTTTTCTTGAGGGGTTATAGGAACAACCACCGCATTGGGTAACACCGAGGTGGTTGATTCCCTGGTGTGTTGGAGCAGTGTCAACTCCCGGGTTCAACATGGACGGTCGCATTTTACGTAGCTCCCGTAACCAACGCAACAGAGCAACGACAAAAAAGTACTTTGCGCATTTTCTACTTTCCCTCCTGTGGATTATGGATTTGTACCTGAATTCACAACTCAAGCAGCAACTCCAGACAGAAGTGGAGGGTAGCGAAAACGTAAATGAGCAGTCCCATTGCGACTTCTACTTGTTAACGGGCACGGAGAGGAAACATCCAGCCTTCGGAGCCACGGCGATCCACGCAGTACTTACTGCAAATCCGGAACGAAAGAAATTACCCCCGGCAGGCAAGTGTAATAAGAGATCAATGTTTTTATTATATCTGCTCATGTCGGGTGACATACATCAGAACCCTGGTCCCGTAATGACACGGAACCAGAGACTACAGCAAGAAGCGATGGAGGTTCCCATCGCGACCAACAGCATCAACAACGCAACCTGTGGCTACATCCACAGCGCGGGCGGCGAAGCTCCCCCAATGACGCCACAGCAGACGAGCACACGTGAGGCAGTGACGAGAGGAGGTGAACCGAGGGTCGAAACCATGACGACCAGCTCGACGCGGGATGTAAACATCTCGACGCCCGATAGCCGGCTAGCTAGCAGAGCTAACAACGAAAACAACCAGGAACGAGTCCTTTGTTGTTCCAGCACGGCGCGGGACCCTCCCCCCCCCTCCCCCCTTCTTTGTTGTTCCAGCACGGCGCGGGACCCGACCCCCCCCTCCCCCCTTCCCACCCACAACAACACAGAGGAACAGATCACAAACGGACAATACTTCGAACCTGCCAACATCAATGAAATAACCAACGCCAATGGACTGAACATTTTTCACATTAACATTAACAGCTTAAAAAACAAATTGGATGAAATCAAACAAATATTCATAAATGGTAAGGCAAACATACTGTGCTTCTCAGAAACTAAGCTCGACGATTCTGTAAAAGATCCAGAGATAGAGATTGAGAACTACTCAATAATCAGGAATGATAGGAACAAACATGGAGGTGGTGTCTGTATGTACATACACAAGGACACCAAATTCATCAACAGAAATGACCTGAATCATAAATCAATTGAAACTGTATGGGTGGAAATCCTATTCGAAAGGGCGAAATCCCTACTGGTTGGCACAGTCTACAGGCCGCCAGATCATAGTGGCTTTTATGATACACTGGATGGGTGTTTAGCTGGAGTTGAGGATGTAGACAAAATTCTTATTGGAGACTGGAACACGGATATGCAACGAAAAGATGCACCCGTCTTCAAGGCCTTCAGTAGGTTTTGTGATCTGCATGGCCTCAGCCAGCTAATCACCCAACCCACACGTGTATGTGAATCAACTCAGACTACCATTGACCTCATTCTGACCTCCGACAAGTCCAAGATCTCAAATAAAGGGGTTATAGCATGTGGGTTAAGTAATCATTATATGATATTCTGTACCCGAAAAAAACTAAAACAAAAGGCTGGCTGCCACAAAACAGTCACATCTAGAGACCTCAAAACCTACTCTAGCGAGGCCTTCAACCTTGAACTGGAGAGTCTGGACTGGTCAGATGAACTCAATGGTACACTGGTTGACGAAACATGGCTTGGTTTCAAAACCAAATTCTCAGCAATACTAAACGACATGGCCCCCCTAAGAACCACCAGGGTAAAAAATCGCGCTGAGCCGTGGATGCACTCCGAAATACTGGCCGCTATGAAAACCAGAGACAAAAAATGCTCGGAGTTTCGTAAAAGTCAGTCAAAGCTTACTAAAAGCACGAGCAGTGAACTCCAAGCCCATGTGACTGAACTCAAACTAGAAAGAAACAGACTAAGAAACGACGTAAACTCCATGATCAAAACTGCAAAAAAGAATTTCATCAATGACAAAACTGAGGAAAACAAAAACAAACCACGTGAACTTTGGAAATTACTCAATAATCAACTAGGATGCAGTAAAAAACTTAAAACCAGATTCTCAAACATAAACATAAAAACGGACAACACGCTCATCACAGACAAGCTGGATGTAGCCAATTACTTAAACATTTTCTTCACAAACATAGCCACAACACTGGTAAACAAACTACCCTCCCACTCAGGGCTTTATGGGGTAGAACACATAGTAGCTTACTACAAAAACCTAGGGGTCCGCAAGGACGACTTCAAGCTGGAAATGGTAACAACAGATGAGGTACTCAATAAACTGAGCGCCCTCCAACCTAACAAGGCCACTGGCCATGACAACATCCCCTCCAAATTCCTCAGAGACTCAGCAGCCGCCATCACACCAATCATCACACACATAATAAACCTCTCCATAAAACAGGGACACGTCCCCAAGGACTTCAAAATTGCGAGGGTGACCCCTCTGCACAAAAAGGGCAGCAAATTAGACCCAGGCAACTACCGCCCTGTTTCTATTCTCACCTCCATCTCGAAAGTCATGGAAAAAATAGTCTACGAACAGGTCGAAAAGTACCTAGCGGAAAAAAATCTAATCTACGAATTCCAATCTGGCTTCAGAACATCCCACTCCACTGACACATGCCTTCTCTATTTGAATGACCACATCAAACAAGAGGTGGACGCAGGCAAATACTGCGGCATGGTCATGCTGGACCTACAAAAGGCCTTTGACACGGTCAATCACTCCATTCTGATTGACAAGCTAAAAGCAATTGGTTTTGATAGTCTATCAGTGAGCTGGATGCAATCCTACCTTGAGGGGAGGGAACAGATGGTGGAGGTAAACGGTACCCTATCCCCCCCCCTCACAGTGAGCTGTGGTGTTCCACAAGGAAGCATACTAGGACCGCTACTGTTCCTAATTTATGCAAATGACATGTCGTCAGCTTGTGACTGCAACTTGTTCCTGTTTGCGGACGACTCAGCCCTGCTGGTCTCTGACAAGAACAAGTTACAGGTGGAAAAAACCCTCAGCTCGGAACTAGGCAGAATCTGCATATGGCTCGCTGATAACAAACTATCATTACACATGGGCAAAACAGAGTCCATTCTCTTCGGTTCAAATAACAAACTCAGCAAGACCGACGGCTTCTCAGTTACAGTGGGTGACAATATTGTCACAAGGAAAGATGAAATTACCTACCTGGGTTCCATCCTAGAGGCTAATCTCTCCTGTGACAAAATGGCATCCAATGTAATAAAAAAAGTCAACCAACGAACTCGATTCTTGTACCGGATCTCCTCTCTGGTAAACAAGAACACCCTGAAGACTCTGGCAGGAGCACTCATTCAGGGGTACTACGACTATGCTTGCACCTCATGGTACCAAAGCACCTCAAAGGCGCTAAAAACAAAATTACAAACATCTCAAAACAAACTGGTCAGACTACTGCTTGACCTTACTCCTAGAACCCACCTCACCCCTGCCCACTTTGACAACCTAGGATGGCTTAGAGTAGACGACAGAGTACAACAACTTGCAATGGGCCTGGTCTACAAGATACACTACACGACCAAGGTACCCATGTACATGTCAAAATACTTCCCAAAGGTCAGTGAATACCACGATCACAACACCAGAGGGAGCTCCACAAATCATGTTAAACCCAGATTCGGCTCAAATAAGGGACTAAACACGTTTCGCAATTATGCCACATCAATGTGGAACGCCCTACCCAAAGCTGTAAAGGAATGTGGATCACTACCCACTTTCAAAACCTCTCTCAAGGGACACCTACGGGAGACTGCAATTCAACACTGGCCCCTGTAAATATCCTAACCCAACCCCCTCCAATGTACAGTCATTTACCTAGTATGGTTTTGTCAATAGTTCAATGTACAATTGTGTTTGTTTGTACAGTGTCTCCTCCCCCCCCCCCCTCAATGTACAGTGTTACTTGTTTATACAGTGTGCCCCCCGCCCCCCCCCCCCCCCCCCAACCACCTCCAATGTAAATTACCCAGTATGGTTGTCAATATCCCAATGTACCCAACCCCCCCCACCCAACCTCCTCCAATGTACAGTTTCTACGTCAAATGTATATACTCCCTTTTCTTGACTCCTTCTGTATCACAAACAGTACTGTATTTGCAAATCTGGTATGTCATAAATGTATAGATGTAGCAGTACTGACTATCTGTATGTCATGTATGTCATATATGTCTATATGAATTGAAAATGGGGGACCCTGATGGAAACAAGACAAACGTCTTTCTCAGGTCTGCATCCCCTTAACAATTGTATGTATTGAGCCGTACTGTATTGTACCCATTCTGCAATCTGTTAAATAAAGTTTTCATTCATTCATTCATCCCCTGCACGTTCATGACGTCTGCCAATCGTGTCAGCCTTCTCTGCCTCGACCCCTCTGGGTGGGGGTTTTTAAATGGAGGCTTGGTCATGCAACAACGCCAGCATACGCCCCTTCCGCCGGGGCAGCTGTGTTCAGCTGTCCCCTCTGGCGCCTGTCTCGTCCGCAGTCTCCAGGCTAGGGTTAACAGCCTGTTGCCTGGTTTTTCCCCGGTGCGCTGCCTGCTTCCGTTGGTTAACTTTTTTTTTTTTTTTTTCTTTTTTTGTGTGCTTACGGCCATGCTGACTGCCTGTTCTGCAGGGTCAGTGTGCCAGGCGGTGTACTATTGGGGGGACGGGGCCCGCTCGGCTTACGGCCATACCGACCTGAACACGCCCGATCTCGTCCGATCTCGGTAGCTAAGCAGGTTCTGGCCTGGTTAGTACTTGGTTGGGATACCGCCTGGGATTACCAGGTGCAGTAACTGGGGGGCCTTTGTCCGAATACGCTGGCGATGTGGGGGGCGGGGCACTACGTGCCCACCTGGTGGGGTCTTGATGCTGGCATCATGGACTTCTCCGGGCCCCCATTCCAGGGAGTCCAGTCCTTTTGGTGGGTCTGGGTCTTCCTTCGCGCTCCGCTGCTACGGCCTTGCCACGGGGTTGGGTTTGCCCTTGACCCCGTGATTCTGGGGGCGGTAACGAGGTTGTTCCTCCGTTCGTTCCCGGGTGGCATGCGGGTTGTGCGTGTGTGTAGTCGTGGGGTCAAGCCACGGTCTGCTCACCCTGTGCGTTGAGTTGCTTGAGTGCCTCTTCGCACGGTCGGGTCCGTCGCCTTCCCGTGAAGCCCCTAATAGGGGGGATACCCTCCATTAGGGGGGGTCGGGGGGGCTCGGCCCTCCCTGTTCTGATGGTTTTGGGGGGCTGTCAGCGGGGTGTATTTGTCAGCCAGCGGCTCCGCTTGGCCTCCCATTGTGCAGTGTGATGCCAAGCAGAGCCTCTAACGGCACAGAACGCTAGGTTATGACTATAACCAAGTTCTGTTAGTTAGAGGTGACGCTTGGCATCAGACGGCCGCTGCAGCCCTTGACCTCACCTTGTGGTGAAAGCTTGGGAAGGAGGAGAGCAGGTGACCACACACCTGCTTATGAAGGTAAGCTGATGAGGGGTGTGGTCAGACTAATACTGGTATTAGAGGTACATTTGTGGAATTTATTCAGTACGCGTGCACGTACGCGAGATAGTGCAGTGTGATGCCAAGCGTCACCTCTAACTAACAGAACTTGGTTATAGTCATAACCTAGCGTTTCTTCCGGGTGTAAGTCAGATTGAGAAACAAACCACACAGAAGAGGAACCATCAGAGACTTTGAGACGGCTCCCTCCTCCCATCACAGAGAGGGGGGGGGGGGGGGGGGGGGGCAGCACTAGAGAAGTGCCACGACGACAGGCTTTTGGAATAACCACCAGGCCGCGATAACAACCGAGAGATCATTAGAATAGACTTTTCAAGGACGATACGAATTAATTCCCATCTGATTATGAGGTTTTGTTTATGGAATAAACAACGTTTCTCAGAGAAAGGTATTACGCTGTCAAGTGTCGAATTCTTACGAAGGTGGTGAATACTTATGGTTACGGAGTTGCATTAAAGGGGAATGACAAAGATTGCACAGCCAGTATGACAAGACAGAGGGAAATAAACACAACGCAGACACTACACGACGACAACGATGCAGAGGTGATAACACAAGCCAAACAGATGAAGAAGTGATACTGGCTGAACCATCAGAATCTAACAGTATACTCATCGTTGGCAGGGAATGAGTTAATAAACATCTGTGGTCCCTAAAGTAATAGGTTATTCATTTTCTATGGAAGTGATGGAGGTTTATGAAGCTCCAGACATGAACGGAACCAGTGGTTTGAAGGCCCGTACCATGGAGAGGTCTTGGGCATGGCTATGAAGCTGAGGCCAGGCCAGCGTCTCCAGAGAGTGGACTATGGAGCTGCAGGCTTTCTTCTCTCTCTGGGCATGAGCCAGGATCTGGTCATCTACCTGCATCAGATTACTGCCCATCTCCACCAGCACCTCTGACAGCTGCCACAAACACACGGATAGAGTGCAATCAAATATGTGAGAAAACACACTGACGATGACAATACATCTTTGAAAATCATATTCATATGAATGAAATAGATGATTACTGTGCAAATTGTAAGATGTTTCTTACCTCTCGAAGCTGCTTGACATACTCCATGAACCTCTCCATCATCTGGGCTACATACAGCACATCCACTGAGTCGGTAAAGCCCGCTGCCTCCAGGGTGTATGAGCGCACCTGATGTGCCACGGTGACGGCATTAGATGCGTTGATGGGCCTCTGGAATACAGGAAGGGGGGGGGGGGGGTAAGGAGTAAATACACTTAGTCTAGAATAGATTAAAACCTGAACCACAAAATAATTGACCGGCGGCCATTTTGCTCTTATGTCATGCTCAGGTTGACATCAGGTTGGGTTCCTTTCCACCCTGTTGCTAGCTTTTTTTTTTTTTTTTTTTTTTTTTCACTTTTTCTCCCATTTTCAATTTTTCTCCCATCTCAATTTTCATATCATCCAATTCAACCCTCCCCTGTCTCGAACGCTGTTTCTTGCCTCCCACAAGCCGGCTGCAATGTGGACTAAGTCATACATAGCACGAGTCCCCTCCGATACTCGAGGTAACAGCAGTCGCATCTTTTCACCTGCGCGGCGCGATCTTTCAGCGTCAGGGGTCTGCGCTTTGGAGGGGCGCCGCCACCATCGCTTCCTGATTCTACTGCACAGGCGCACCAACCGACCTGTAGGAGTCGCTGTCCACAACGCCCGATCCCCACCCATCAGTTTCCCACCCCCTAATACTGCCAATGTGTATTAGTACGGACGACCAGCTAAACTGAAAGCAATGTGGAGCGCTGGGCTCGAACAGGCGAACCCAGCGTCTCCAGTATTCGTGGTGAGCGCCTTGCCCACTGCACCATGTAGCCGCCCCTGTTGCTAGCTCTTATTCATAGTATTCTCATGACGCATCACGCTTACCAATATGTTCCAATGTCACAACTCGGAGGCCAAGGTTGTCGTTTGATGAAAATCACCTGTTGTTTGCCTACTAAGATGTCTGGGATGGAATACTATGAATAGAGCAGTTTGATTTGTTGTTTTCTGGTGATGCAGTGCTCTTGCTGCTTCCCGGCTGTATTATTATGTACCGCTACACTTTGCTAGCTTCATATCACAGCCCAGGAAATTAACATAGACTGAAATTTACTTTCGATCTCCCGGGCGATGGTACGTCATGTAATTTGATTCTTACAATTCTTACTCAGAAGCATTTTATTTTACCCAAACATAAAATGCCGCCACTTATTTGTCAAACAGTTAACCCCGAAGTTTTTGAAATGGACCAACTTCTCCACATTTCGGCTGTGATGTGAAGCTAGCAAAACGTAGTGGTACATACGGGAACCAATGTAACTTGTTCAACAACAAAACATTCAGTTTTTTTTATTATCCTTAAAGGAACACACCAACATTATGGGAAATGTGCTTACCGTCTTCTCCAGAGTCAGACAAGAAGATAAGATACCAATTTCCTCTCTGTATGCTCAGTAGAGAGCTATCCGGCTAGCCTAGCTTAGCACAAATGAAAGGAAGTGGATACGGACCACTAGCCTAGCTTAAACCGTATCCGCTTCCATTCATTTGTGCTAATCTAAGCTAACTTGCAGCTGGATAGCTTTCCATTGAACACACAGAGAGGAAATTGGTATCCATCTTCTTGTCTGACTCTGGAGAAGACATAAGCGCATTTCCCATAATGTCCACATGTTCCTTTAAGCCTCGGCTTGCCAGCACTACTGACCAGGATGAAGGTATGTAGCACGCGGGTGATGCCGTTGGTATAGTGACAGTTTGTGTAGTTTCCTTCTGCCCATTTCCCCGAGCGGTCACAGTAACGGGAGGCTTTCTTCTGCTCCATACCTCCCTCTATGGACAGGGAGGGGTAGCGCAGCTGCAGGCAGTACTGGTGAGAGGTGATGCCAGCCAGGGTCCTTGGCCACCTGGTGAGGAACCATATGAAGGGGATCTTTGCATGATGGGATGATGTGGGTTGGGTAGTATTGGAATACATGTGGTTGGATTACAGTTAATAATCCATTAAAGTTACTGAAACAACATAGTTATCAGATTACAGATACTTGATGATTACCCAGATATGTAAGAAAAGAAAAAAAGGGCATTTAGAATTTGAGATTACAGACAAACCTTATTTTACACACATATATACATAATGTTTGATCATGATTATAAATGATGATGATGATGATGATGATGATGATGATGATGATGATGATGATGATGATGATGATGATGATGATGATGATTATCATTATAGTATTCAAATTACAGTCTAGAAATTGGAATAAACTCTTTGGATTTGGGGGGTAAAGTAACACAAAGTAACTGAAAGTAATCAGATTATATTATCGCATTTGAGTATTCCATTGGATTACATGATTACAAAACATAGGCACGAAATCAGTAACCTGTAACTAATTACATTTTGAAAGTACCCTTCCCAACCCCCCCAGGGGATAATGGTAATAAAATAACTGGAACTGACCTGAACTCTCCCCGGTTATTGACCACTTTGTCCTCTGGGCAGAAGGAGGCGCTGTTCTCCAGCACCACTATTTCAACAGTGCGAGAGGTGTTGCCCCGCCCAGTAGTCACCACACACTCCCACTCTCCACTGGCTTCCACATGCACGTTGAACAGGATGAGCTCACTGCATAGAGAGGAGATAGTGGAGCAAATCACTTTCCACCATCGCTCACATAACATCACGGGGTCTGAGCAGAATACAACCATGGGTAGTTAATCAATACAACATTTAAATGTTGAACTGGAAGATCAGGCGGTATGTAACACGCAGCCACCTGGCCACGGTGCGTCAAAAACAGGCTCAAACGCAATCTACGGACGTTTTCCGCATTGCAAACATTTTTGTTTTCTAAGCGGTAGCCTAAACTAAGGACAGAGAGGCGGGTTTGTGTGAGCGGGAAGGTCGCCGGTTCGATTCCCCGGGACCATCAGGAAAAATCTGGGTGGGTGGAAGTGAATGAATAACTCTCTCCCGTCCCCCAACCGCTGAAGTGCCCTTGAGCAAGGCACTCCCAACCGCTCCAGTGGAGTTGCTCAGTGGCCAACCAGTGTCAGGCTGCGGTTGTACTGGGCAGCTCCTAGTGGTCAACAGTGCGCTGCCGGCGGGTGAAAACCTCATAACTCCAAAACCCCAACTTTTCAGGAGATGAAAAAAACGACCTGGTTTTAACATAATTGAACACCATGTCACAATAGTTGGTACAATGTCTTCATAAATGGTTAGTTACTTGCAGGTATCAATACATTATTAATATTTTACTCTGATAACGTTCAAATGAAGTTATGAGGTTTTGTAAAACAAATGTTGTGAAAAAATTATGGAGTTATGAGGTTGTTATTCAATGATTCAAACGGCAGTAACGTGAATTTCAGATAGAAAAACCTAAATGTTACCAAGTGTCTATTTGCAAATACTCAGCAGGAACTGTCACTTACTCTTTCTGCTGAAAAACAACTTTATATTAGGTTGTAGGAGTGCGGTAATCCGATGCACAGACTGAGGCCATGTTTAGACGGAGAGAGTCTGAACAGAAACCGCAAAAGTCGACTTGCGGTCTCACTTTTAATGTTGCGTTTAGACTAGTGTTTTGGGATGGAATTCTGCGTGCAGACGAGGCTGTAAAGACTCGAGACGACGGAGCCCCGCTGTCACACGATTGGCGCATATGTCACATGACGTGCTGTGAAGACCCGCCCTACTCTGCCTCTGATTCGCAGACTGTGGGTGGGGGAATGTGATTGGACCAAAGCAGAGTTACTCACAGACAGTGGCTCCAGTCACTAATAGTTGCGATAGCCGCGGGACAGATTCTTGTGTATTTAAAAGTACTGCCAATGTAGCCTTCAGGTGATCGCCATGGATAGAATCAGACATGCTTTATTTATGCTTCTAGGCTACTGGCGCATGCCTGTGATGTAAGCAGTACGCGCGACGAGAGCCTTGAGAACCCTTTCGTCATAGTTTTATGCGGTTTGACAGTTTAGATGATAGCGCAAAGGTTTATCGTTTCTAGGAATTCCACCCAGAAAGGTGGTCTCACTTTTTTGCGGTTTCTCCCCGTAAAAACGCTGTTGCCGTATAAACAAAAGGCACATCCGATTTCTTTTTGCGGATTCACCTGCTAGCGTTTCCGTCTAAACAGGGCCTGAGTCGTGTTCTGATGCAAAACATTTTACTTTCACTTTTAAGCGACGTCATCCCCCACTTAGTCGCGGGAGATGTAGTAAAAGTCCTTCCATGTAGTCTGAGTTGAATTGCACTAAAGGTGCCAGTTTCTAGCTCAATACTGCTACCTACTGACAACTGAATAGTAATTATTATTATTTTTTGATCCACTTTTTCTCCAATTTTTTCTATTTGTCTCCCATCCCAATTTCGTATCGTCCAATTCAACCCTCCCCTATCTCGAACGCTGTTTCATGCCTCCCACAAGCCGGCTGTAATGTGGACGTGTAAGCCATACATTGCACGAGTCCCCTCCGGTACTCAAGGTAGCAGCCGTCGCATCTTTTCACCTGCACAGCGCGATCTTTCAGCGTCAGGGGTCTGTGCTTTGGAGGGACGCCGCCCCCGTCGCTTCCTGATTCTACTGCGCAGGCGCACCAACCGACCTGTAGGAGTCGCTGTCCACAACGTCCGATCCCCACCCATCAGTTTCCCACCCCCTAATACTGCCAAATGTATTAGTACGAACGACCAGCCAAACTGAAAGCAATGTGGAGAGCTGGGCTCGAACCCCCCCCCCCCCCCCCAAAGTCAAGTCAATTCAAACGTCAAAGTCACGAAAAAGTCAAAATGACTGTCGACTCCTGAAGAAGGCAAATCTTTGTCACAGGTCTATAGAGAAAGCTGCAGGTCCGCGTCTTAATCCAGACCTGTCGCACAAGTCCAATCTTGTCTGGCATCGTCTCTGTAATCCTCCCAATGATCCAGGAATTCCGTGGTGCGGAATCGTCCATTATTGAGCACTATGTCACCGGGGATGAAGTTCCGCTTGATCTTTGTTCTGTCGTTCCTGTAATTGTGGCAGGTATGTGAGATGTCTACTGTTGAGAATTGATTCCACTTCGTCGAGTACTGTATGGAGTCCCTCCTCATCCTCTTCTCTCCATCCCATCCTCCTCTCCTCTCCTCCTCCATCCTCTTCTCTCTGTCCTCTCTTCCTCCTCCTCTTGCCATCCTCTCCTCTCTTTCTCCTCCTTTCTTCCTTTCTCCATGTGCTGCTCTCTCAGCTTCTGCAAGTTGATTCTGAAACTTCTCCATAGATCCATATCTCTGAGACACCACGTCACTGAGGCTGCGTTTTTCTCTCTCCGCCTGCTCCTTCATCCTCTTCAAACTCTTCCTCAACCAACCAACACCTCCATCATTCTCTACTGAGGCTTTATGTGCTGCAGTACCAGTCTTATGCACTGGGGGAAGACTACTCCCTCCATCTTTCCAGTATGAGTTCAATTCCAGCTTATGCAGACCAGCCTGTTGGATGGCCTCTGCCTTGGCTTTCTCCTCCTCTTGTCTCTTCTTCTCCTTTTTGATCTTTTTTGACCTTTTCCTCTTCTTGGTCTTGAAGATGGTCTCCTGCTGTATCTGATGAAGACGTTGGTCGAGCTCTGGGAGGAGCCATGTGTTCTCTCCTCTCTGTGTCTTCAACTCCTGCTTGGCCTCGTCGATCACCTTCTGATGAGCTTTACGTTTATACTTCCTCTTCTTATTGATGCTGCTCGAGCTTTCAGAACTAGCTCCGAACGCTGCAATGACACTGTCGTCTCCTCCAACTGGTCCATTTACAGTCCATCCAAGCATCGTATTGACTGCATATGGCCCTCCATCCACACTTCGGATGACTTCCAGTGGTTCTAAGGCTCTGGGAACGTTCAGACCAATCAACATCTCAACGTCTGCATCTATCTGTGGCAGATAGACATGCTTCAGATGAGGCCATTTTTCCAGATCTTGCCATTGTGGGATGTTACTTCGATTGACAGGCATTTGATGTTGTGCAAAGATTTTTGGTATTTCACAGTATCTGTCACTGTCCAATCCAGCGACTTCCAAGTCAGATGTAATGCAACTGTCAACCACCTTTTCTTGGCCCATAGTACGTAAAAGGATCCTTGTTTTCCTCCCAGATAGTCCCAGTTTAGCCATCAGACCCATTGTGCAGAAGGACGCTGAACTCCCTGGGTCTAGAAAGGCGTAGGTGTCCACTGACCTTTGACCTTTGCTGGATTTAACTTTAACTGGTACGATGGCAAGCTTGCAATCTTGATCACCGGCCCCAGTAAGGCCACCGGTATGGATTTCGACTAGAGTTCTGTCCACTGCTCTGTCAGAGTTGCTCCTTCCTTTCTCTGCATCTCCATTCTCCATAGAGTGGATGTGAAGCAAGCTGGGGTGTCGTGAGCCACATGTCCTGCAAAACAGACGTTCCCTGCACTCTCTGCTGATGTGCCCAGTGCACAAGCATCGAAAGCAAACTCCATTCTCCTTCAGGAACTCCATCTTCTCGCTGTGAGCTCTCCTCTCCAATAGAGTACACGACTCCAGTGTGTGTCCACCCCCTTTGCAGAAAAGACAAGCCTCCTCATATCCATCCTTAATTCTGTTTTCCCAATGAGCATCTCTTTCAATCTGGGAATACGTTGTGGCAAAACTACTCCCTCTAGCCTGAAGACGAGGCACAGGTCTAGCTCTGCCACTTTCCTTGAAAGCCCCCGTCATTGGAGCGTCTTGTATGTCTCCAAATACAGGGTCTGTAGCGATTCTCGCTTCCCGCTCAATAAAAGTCACAATATCGGTAAACATAGCACGTTTGCGATGTCTTTCCTGGATGTTACATGCTTCCGTTCGCCACTTGTCCCTCAGCTTGTAGGGCAACTTCTTGATAACAGCAAGCATGTTTGCAGATGTGTTTAGGTCACATAGGTTATGCACGTCTTTCATGGCATTGCAGCATCCACGCAAGAATAGGCTATATGCTTGTAAGGCTTTCCCATCCTCCGACTTAATGGCCATGCAAAGATTTTGTCCATGTAAGCGGATGCTATGACGTGCTCATTTCCAATGTGTTCCTGGAGTAAAGCCTTCGCCGTAGCATATCCAGTGCCATCAGTCATATGTTGACAACTTCTGACTAGTTGTTTAGGCTGCCCCCTGGTGTATTGCTCCAAATAGTGCAGGCAATCAACAGCATTGTCAGTCCTCCTTTCTGTCTGTTCAAAGGACTGCATAAAGCCATGGTACTGCAGAGGGTCACCTGCAAATGGTTGGATGTCTCTTTTAGGCAAGTCAAGTCAAGAGTTTTATTTGTCATGGCATACGGATATACAATGAAATGCGGGTGGTCTTGCCCGCAACGATGTGCAATTGGTACAACATATAACATATAATAGAATCCAATACAAAAAATGTGTGCAATAAAATTGTGCAATAACAGGTAGTAGGTAACAATAAATTTGTGCAATGACGGGTAACAGTTGACAGTTAACAGTAGTAGTAATAGTAGTGCAATACACTGTTACTGTTGCTAATACTAATTTAAAGTGGTCTTTCCTTTTGGCAATAAGTGAGGGTGCGTGCGGCCTGAGTGTGTGCCCGCTCATGCTAAAGTGTTACAGTGGTACTCAATGTTCATTGTTCAGGACTCTGATGGCCTGGGGGAAGAAGCTGAGCCTAAGCCGCTCTGTCCTAGTAGCTGGGGTTCGCAGGCGTCTGCCTGACCTCAGCAGCTGGAACAGGCTGTTATTGGGGCGGTGAGGGTCTTTCATTATCCTGCAGGCTCTGGATTTGCACCTCTTGTTGTATAGAACCTGCAGGGGAGGTAGTGCAATACCCGTGGTACGCTCGGCTGAGCGCACCACTCTCTGTAGGGCCTTCTTGTCTTGTGCCGTGCTGTTTCCATACCAGGCAGTGATGTTTCCGGTCAAGATGCTCTCTACAGCTCCTGAGTAGAAGGACTGGAGTATCTTCCCCGATACTCTGAACTTCCTTAACTGTCTCAGGTGGTAGAGGCGCTGTTTCGCCTTCTTTACTACTGTGTCTATGTGTGTTGACCATGTCAGATCCTCTGAGATGTGGACCCCCAGGTACTTAAAGCTGCTCACCCTGTCCACGGTAGCCCCGTTAATCATCAGTGAAGCAGTGAAGCAATGCATTGCTGATGCACCAACATGGAAGTGATGTCGTTTTGTTTTTGCATAATAGACATCATGTTGTTCTGTTCACTGCTGTTGTTCCTGGAAACAGATTGTATGTCTCTATACAAAGACAATGGAGGCCCTGTAGACTTTGGGACCGTGCTCTGTCTCTGTGTGAGTGCTGAGTGCTCTGTAGCGTTTGAGATCATAGTCTGGGTCTGTGTGAGTGATGAGGGCTTCTGGAGGTATTTGGCTCCATCAGATTGTCTTTGCTTTGGCCGTGTGCCTCCAACATATGCAGGTTGTCCTCTTCCATCCTTGTGTGGTATAAATGCCTCTGCATTAATGTTGAGGCCCTTTTCAAAGTAGGATTCCATTCCATCCAATTTACAAGAAGCGGCACTCCACACCCCTGACCCAGAGGTTCTCAGAACATTCAGCCTTGCTGCCGATGCAGCTATGTCCGCTTCAAGCTGAAGTTGTTCCTTTTGTTTCTTTATGTGAGCTTCCTGGTCTTCAAGAGCATGTTTTTGTTCAAGCAACTTTTGCCGAGACATTAAGGCGGCCATGTCGGCCTCGGCTCTGAGACGTGTAGATGCATTTGAGGAAACCTTTGATCTAATAGATCTTGAACCATAATTATTGCTACTATGGTTGGATATGCTGTCCTCTGGTTGAACATCCTCTTGAGCATAATGAATACTGTGCGACTGAGGCCCAGTCACTTCCACATTTCCCACACTCCCATGTTCTCCATTTTCCTCCTCTGCAACCTCATGCTGCTGCATTTCAGTAGGCCTGTTATGAGCCTCTAACTGAGGTTTGTTTCCTCTGGTTACTGAAAACCAGGCATTAACATCTTCAATGAATCCATCTTTATGTTTATTGACCTTTGAGAACCAGTCATTTTGTTGTTCTTGTTCATCGTGTGGAATAAGAGGCATCAAATAGTTATGTAGTTCATTAGAATTGTCAGACACTTGCATCAAAACGTCAAGTTGTGCTTTAACCAGTGCAACATTTTGCTCATTTTTCATGAGCTCTTTGACAGAGGTTATCAGATGTTTTATTTCCTCCACTTTCCCTTTGCGTTTCTTTTGGAGTGATTCGACTTTATTTGCCAGAGCTTTTGCAGTGAGAGTTATTTTTCTCTTTTCTTTGTCTTGTTTCCCAACATTTGAACCACTCATTTTGAATGCACAAGAAAGTTATCACCATGAGAATCCAATTCCAATATTCAATGCATTTGCAAAGCCTGCCACATATATCAGCCACAGCAAGAGAGCAGTGCAGTGCAGCACACGTTAATTGTTTGTTGACACACACATGATACAAGCTTGGCCCGACGGGCCGCACACACACATCCACAGCGTGTTCAGCATAATAACAGTTTCCACTCAGCGAACCAACAAACCAAACATGGGTCCACAGCAGAACGCAACGGGTCGGGTTACAGTACCGCAAATCCGTTGATAGGCACTGGCTCGGTCTGGTCCTTTGTGCCTGTGTGCGTGCGTGCGATCATTCCATAGTTCCGCGTCCAATAATGTCTGACTTGTCGGGACCTTTCGTGGCTCCAATCCTTCGTTCAGTGTCACTGTTTGCTGACAAATGTATGGCGACTATCCAAACATTTATGGAGTCACGAGAGACTAATCCGGGGAAATAATTCTACCTGCCAGATGCGCCGATTGTCATGAAATCACTGCTCCAGGATACTGCATTTGGTTACTTTATTGCGATTAAAAGCAGTTGATATAATAACGTCATTAAAAGCAAATCACAGCTTGATTTAATATTGTGTAACGTGCGGTCAGCAAAGTATGACTTCCCCGTTCACTCCCTCATCATTTCAATACCTGAAACCCGCCGGTGAACAGCTGACTTTTACTCATACTACTACACCACGTGACCCATTTGTGAATGACGTGACCATAACAACCCGTCTTGTCTATACCTGTCACCAACACACACATTTAGTATTGTAAGCTATAATACAACGACTCCCACATTAACAATATGGGCAAAAAAAAAAAAAAGGGGGAACCAACACTCCAGGGGTACCCCCCCCCCCCCCCCCACACACACACACAAATAGATTTTGATTTCAGACACATTTATTACTTAAACAATTGGGACAATAAAGATCTAAAAACCACAGGCTACAATACAACCAAGCCTGCATTAACAATAAACAACCAATAACAATAACAACCAAGCCTGCATTATGGGCAATTAAAAATAGGGGAACCAACACTCCAGGGGTACCATGCACGCACACACACACACACACACCTACACACACACACATTTTAGATGCTTTATTTATGTCCACATAAATACAGAGTACATTAAGGACATAAACACTAACAGTGCAATTAGCTCATTGGGAGTTATTCAATTATGTTTGTTACTGCTGTGCAGCATTCATCGTACACAATACAACAAAATAATGTGATATCACAGTAATGTCTTACAATTTGAAGTTGTGAAGTCACAGTAAATTGTTGTAATATACAACAAAATAATGTGATATCACAGTAATTTCTTACAATTTGAAGTCGTGAAATTACAACAATGTATTGTACTACCAGTGCTGTGAAATTACAACACATTGCTGTGAAGCCATTCACAGTAAATAGTTGTAAACCTTACTGTAAAAGTCGTGCAAAATATTGCCAGTAATTTATTGTGACTTTACGGTGAAAAATCGTACAGTTTGTATAATACAATATTGACACAGATGATGTTTCAAAAACAGATACAATAGCATTTCCGTAAAACTATATCTACTCTATGGGTACAAAAAGCAACGCTGTCTCCAAATAGAGCGGCTACCAATAATAGCAGATATAGAGCAATACCTTGCTAACTGTTTAGCCTTTCTCTTGGAGATGTGGGCCATCTGAAGGCCCCTAACCACCAACCCAGTCTGAACCCTGTCTAAACAGACTATAAGTCACAGCCATAAGAACAAATTAAATAAATTAAATAAGAACAAGAATGACCAAGAGAATAATAATAATGAAAAACGGTGGTGCCGTCCTCAACACCGATCTTGGTTACTTCCTCCTGGTCTCTCTGTCCCCTCATTCTTCTCCTTTTCTGCACAGATGACTTCCAATTACCTGGATTTCTCTGCTTTCTTCCACCAACTTTCTCATGCTCTGAACCATTGTGGGAATCTTTAACAACAACAACAAAAACAACAAAGATTAGTGTGTGTGCATGTGTGCACACCCGTGCATCTGTCAATCTTCCATTGTGACTGCTGCTGTGAATGACATGTGTCTATCCACTCATTAAGACTCATACATGTAATAACAATTCCTGATTAACACCTTCACCCTACCTGTGTCCGCTTCTAACTCCTCTCTCTCTCCGCCCTCTCTCCTCACACGCTCCACTGCCCCCTCATCCTCTGCTGTATAGGGACAAAACAAACAACAACAAAAACATGATTGTGTGTCTTGACAGCTGCTGTGGAGGGAAAAACATGAGTGACTGTGTGTCTTCTGTGAAATGTGTATCCACTCATTAAATATTGTGATATAAATGACTGATTCACACATTTTCCCTACCTGTGTCCTCTTCCAAATCCTCTCTCACTCTGCCCTCTCTCCTCACACGGTCCACTGTCCTCTCATCCTCTGCTATGGGGGAACACAATGCATGATGATGAGTGTGTCTAATCTGTATTATCACTGAGACAGCTGCTGTGGAGGAAAAACGTGTGTGTGTGTGTGTGTGTGTGTGTGTGTGTGTGTGTGTGTGTGTGTGATGTGAAATGTTATGTGTATCCACTCATTAACTGTATCCACTCAATACTGATAAACACAACACCTATACCTGTGTCTGCCTCCAACTCCCCGCTCTCTGCTTCCTCATCGCCCTCTGAGGCTGCGCTGGGATGATAGGAGCTGCCTACTTCCTCTTCATCAGATGTGTTGTCAGATGCTTCTTTAACTGTCCCTGCCAATTTATCCCTAGCCCTAATTGCCTCTGTGTAATTAACATTGACCAACTGGCACATTTCCTCCAGGGACACAGACATGTCTACTACAAAAAGAAACAAACCAGGTCATATCAATTAGTTTAGTTACTCTTTCTTGGACATGCTCTTACAATAACTATCTAACTAAATTAGTGATTGCATTACATGCAGCTGATGATTAGTAGCTAATAGAGACAGATCAATTGAGCTAGCTAGCTAAATGTTGGTTGAATGTGTTGGAAGCTGTAGCCGCGCCAAAAACAATACAAAATTATTATAACTTTAATAATCTGCAAACAGTGCCAGTGCAGTTCAATGTTCAGTGGCAGTTTAGTTATGAGGTTTCTTTTTTTTCAATTCAGTTCAGTTCAATGCAGTTCAACTGCCAGTGCAGTGCAATAACGAAATAATAATTAAATAGTTAAATAATACAAAATAATTTATTTAAAATAAATCAGAAAACAACGGTAAAATGTAATTTATTTCAAAGAGATGTCCTTTAAAGGTTCATGCTTCTCCCATCTCTGGCTGACTATGCAGCGTTTTGTAATTGCTGAAGCTTTTTAAGTTTAAATATCAAAATCAGAGAGAGGGGAGAGAGAGAGAGAGAGAGAGAGAGAGAGAGAGAGGCCGAGAGACCGTTTTGCGCGACTCGAGCCGCTTTGAGCTGCAGTTTCTGTATGAAAGGTGCTATACAAATAAAGTGTATTATTATTATTACACTACATCGTTCGGGGCTTAATTATGACAGCCTTTCTCTCATCAATCACCATTTCCCTAGCAAAAATAAGCGTAACGTTAGTGGTTTTCAACACCTTACTTCACAATTTTCTACCGTTCAATGTCCTAAAGAACCACTTCGATCTATATTCATAACGTGACAATCAGACCGTACGTATCGACCGGTAGTCATACACTGCATAGTTTACATGAGTTTGCAGGCTATGGGTCATTTGAAAACAGTTTATAATATATTGATCAACTTACCTCAGATGAAGTCGCGGGAAATTCTGTTCCTTTCTTCACGGGCTGACAGTCTAGAATTGTCTAGAATTGACTGGAGACGCGCATGCAGGTTACAAGGTTTTGACAGACAGATTTGAGGGTGAATAGAGTTAGGAGGTTTAGACAGATGATCGGTTTAAACTTTGTAAAACCCACACACACATATGGAGGATGATCTACGGAGTTGATTTATATAATAAAAAATTATAAAAAAAATGGAGTTATGAGGTTTTCTCCCGCCAGCGAGAGGCAGTGTCAGGCTGTGGTTGTACTGGGCAGCTCCCAGGTGTGAATGGAACTGTGTGTGAACGCAGGGCGTTGCTGAAAAGGAGCATTCGTGCTCAGAGAAAAGATCCTATCTGAAACTCTGAAACAGATTCCCTCAGATTTTTCCTCTGAATTCTTCCTCCGGGGTTTGTGCGCGGCGAGAGGCAAAGAGGAGTGGCGTCAGCGCTCTTGACGGTACCTGGTGATGAAGGTGCAGTCGTGCACCACGCTCTTCTCCAGCTGGACGCCCATCTCCGGATCGGACGCCACCAGCTGACCGTTGTGACGCCAGTGCAGGGTGGTGATCTTGTCCACCAGGGCGGCGGTGCAGTGGAAGGGCAGCCGGTCCCCCTTGAAGACCACCTGGCGCTGGGACGGCAGCAGGGACAGGGTGTGCAGCTCCAGAGGGCCGTCTGAGGAACGAGGAGGGAGAGAGAGGTTGATTGATTGAAAATTGTATTAACAGATTGCAGAATGGGTACAATACAGTACAGCTCAATACACACAATTGTTAAGGGGATGCAGACTAGAGAAATACTTTTGTCTTGTTTACATCAGGGTCCCCCATTTTCAATTAATCATAACATATATGACATACATGACATACAGATAGACAGTACTGTTACATCTAGACATTTATGACATACCAGATCTACAAATATACAGTACTGTTTGTGAGTACAAAAAGAGTAAAAAGAGAGTATATACATTTGAGGGGGAAGAAACTGTACATTGGAGGTGGTTGGGTGGGTGGGGTGGGGGGCGTTGGGTAGGCGGGGAAACTGTACATTGGAGGTGGTTGGGTGGGTGGGGTGGGGGGCGTTGGGTAGGCGGGGAAACTGTACATTGGAGGTGGTTGGGTGGGTGGGGTGGGGGGCGTTGGGTAGGCGGGGAAACTGTACATTGGAGGGGGTTGGGTTTGGACATTTACAGGGGCCAGTTTCGAATTGCAGTCTCCTGTAGGTGCTCTTTTAGAGAGGTTTTGAAGGTGGAGAGGTTGGTGGAGAGAGAGGTTGGCTTAATTCCCGGGCTGCTCCCTCATTACTCAAATCCCCCCCCCCCCCCCCCCCCCCCCGGCTAAACGTTTCCACGGAAGCCATTACGATGCTGTTTTAGGGGATATTGGAGGCAGACGGTTCATAAAGGCAAGCCACAGGGTCGGTTGTCAACGCGAGCCAGCTCGCTTGCGCTTTCGGAAATACAGTATAAGGCTATAGCGAGCTGCAGGAAGAGGTTTCCTGCAGGCATTTTGCCCTGCGAATCCTTAGGAAACAACTGGGGAAACATCTTGAGATAATGCCGTTGCAAAGCATACTATGTTTTTTTTCATTCACAAGCCCGAGTATTAACCCTTTCACTGCCGCACTACCAAACGGTTAACCCTTTCACCGTGACAATACACAGGTTAACCCTTTCACTGCCGCACAACAGCAGGTTAACCATTTCACTGCCACGCTACACAAGGTTAACCCTTTATTATCACACTACCGACGGTAAACGTAAAGGTAAAGGGTTAACCTTCTGTCGTGGGGCGACAGTGGCTCGGGCGGTAGAGCAGTCGTCTGGCAATCCGTAGGTTCCCGGTTCGATTCCCGCTCCTCCTGGGCAGCATGTCGATGTGTCCTTGAGCTAGACACTTAACGCCTAATTGCTCCCGATGAGCAGGTTGGCACCTTGCATGGTCGCCTCCGCTGTCGGTGTGTGAATGTGTGAGTGAATGGGTAAAATGTGAGTAACAAATTGTAAAGCGCTTTTGATAAAAGCGCTATATAAAAAAGCAGCCATTTTGCCATGAAAGGGTTAAGAGTGGTGAACCGCCTCATTCGTATGCATATCAGGCTTCTTCTTCTTCTTCTTCTTCTTCTTCTTCTTCTGTGGTGTCTCTTACCACAGCTCAGCTGGCTCTCCCTCAGGCCGCGCAGGGGCTTCCCCCGCAGGCTCCGGGGGTAGGCGCAGAGGGTCTCGTCCCCCAGCCGGGCGGAGCTGGTGCGGAAGAACCCCGGCACCCAGCGCAGGCCGCAGTCACATGACAGGAAGTCTGAGTTGAAGTTCCTGGTGAGAGAGAGAGAGAGAGGCCGGTCATTTGGGTGAGAGAGAGAGAGAGGCCGGTCATTTGGGTGAGAGAGAGAGAGAGAGGCCGGTCATTTGGGTGAGAGAGAGAGAGAGAGGCCGGTCATTTGTCAGGGAAGATAACAACGGGAGGATGTGCACTTTGACTCCGGTGGGTGGTGGGGGGGGGGGGGGGGGGGGGGGCACACATTACCATTCAGATCACGTTTCCTCTGGTATTTCATTATGGGATCAACATATGACATGTAATTAAAGAAAGCTCATTGCTGTAAGAGTTGTAAAGGTTAAATAATCATAAAGGTTAAATCACTACTTGTATTGTGTATTAATAACAATATCTGAAATTAAAAAAGAAAAGTAAAACTAACTTCCTACTGTCTTACTGACTTGCTACTATGCTTCTATACTTATACTACTATATTCATCATGCTAATATGTCTATACTACACTCAAGCTCGATACTATTTGACGAACAACGCCTCTGACCTTTAGCTGCAAGGGGGAAACCCCTTCTGCTGACTTGTTGTTCACAAGTTGTAACTGCACTGGAGAAAAGCGTCAGCTAAATCAGTGGTTCCCAAAGTCGGGGTTGCGACCCAAAGGTGGGCCGCGAGCAGCCACGGGAGGGCCGCGAGATGATTAAAAAAAAAATCATTTTTCTTTTTTTTCTTTTTTTTAGGCCACTGAACTTAGAAGCAGGCCAGGACAGTGTTTCTAGTTGTATTCTAAACTTCTATTCTATTGTATTCTAAAATGTGACTATATGGTTTTATATTAACTTAATAAATAAACAAAAACGAAAAATCTACTTATTTCAACGAACATTTCAAACTAAATAACAGATTATGCACATAAAACGCTGAAAACAACCGAAGCAACAATAGTATTTTAATGAGGCTATTATTATTATCATGATTATTTTGCAACAAGTTAGCCCTCTCATAAATAGCACATATAAATGAATAACTAACTTGAACTAACTTAATAGGATTGAAGTGATATTTGGCTTAAAAAATCGGTCGCCTGGCAAAAAAAAAAAAAGAAAAAAAGCCTGACGATGTGCATTGGGCCGCGGCTCTCTGACGCCTTATTTTCTGGGTCCCGGCCTGAAAAGTTTGGGAACCCCTGAGCTAAATGACTAAAATATAAATGTCAATGTAAAATGATGCCTGTTACAGACAATCACTTCTAACCCTAGTCTTAGTTGTTCACACTGTTTACTTCCCTGTAGGGCTGTCCCCGACTAAGGATTTGGATAGTCGACTATGATTGGCCAAAATGTGCAGATAGTCGACTATTTTCAAAGAATTTTTCTTTTTCTTTTTTCATTCCATTTGGACTGTGGGGGTGCTTAATGTCTGAAGGAGTGGACGGAAGGCTTCTTGTCCTCTGCAAAAGCATGCAATTGGTCCACTGATGGATACATCTAGATATTTGTCTAGTCTAGTGTGTTCATTAGATGGGTGAAATCCTCTTTCAGTGCCTCTGTGCCTGTTTTCTTAGGCAGTTAGCCTCTAGTATGTGTGCCATTAGCGTTAGCCATGCTTCTAGGCCTCTTTTCTTTTGGAAAGAATGATAAAAATATATATATATTTTTTTTAAATAATAATAATAAAAAACTTTTTTTTAACTATTTATTCGACTAAGAGGTTGGCAGTCGACTACGGCTCCTTTCGATCGATTAGTTGACTATTCGACTAATAGGGGTCAGCCCTACTTCCCTGTAAAACAGAGTTCTTTCTGCGCTGAGCGTAAACTATTTGAGTGCAACCAGGGCAGTACTCACACTAGCTTGAGAGCGGGCAGCTCCTGGAATACTCCGAGATCCAAGGTAGATATGATGTTGCCAGAAAGATTCCTAGGAAACAGACAAGATATCAACAAATCCACCAGGCGACCTCCTCCTCCTCCCCACAATGTAGTAGTAAATTATATTGACCATATTGATCAAATTGTTTACACTGCCTGTGTTGTCTTTTACTACCTGTATACTGTGTTGTTTTACTACCTGTACCCCTCCCCCCCTCCCCCCCATGCTGCTATGATGCCTGAATTTCCCCAAGGGGATCAATAAAGGAATATCTTATCTTATCTTATCTTATCTTAATGCAAACAGTGATGTCTTCATAGTGTCAAAGTTATATCTTGGCTACACGTCTCTTACAGTTTGGTGAGATTGGTGAGTCCCTGGAACATATCGGGAGTCAAGCAGCCAATGCGGTTGTTGGAGAGGTCGCTGGAAGAGAAAGGGGGGGGGGGGGGGGGAGGCACGGGTTGGGTTTGTTATTTTCTTTTAGACAATTCATAGTGTGCCTACAAATAGTGTAGTCCAAACCCCTGCCTCTGGAACCACATGTGTACAGTATCTCTCCCTGCTGGCAGGGGAACGCGTCCCACAAGAGCTCTCTCTCTCTTTCTCTCCTGCGTCTCTCCTGTCTACCTCTCAACCTTTCTACTTATTACTCTCCTTTAGAAAAGGAAAGGATAAAGATACTAAGCCTACATGCAATACATGTACAAAGAATTCCGATGAGAAATAGGTGGAATTCTGCACTTCCAGACAGAGCGGATAGGAATATAAAACTACCTTGTAGAATCAACCGCTGGAATTCTGCAAAAGGAGAAATACAAATCTGCAGATTACACTTGTGCCTGATGATGACTAATACAGATTATATTTGGGCCTGATGATGACTAATGCAGATTACATTTGTGCCTGATGATGACTAATGCAGATTACATTTGTGCCTGATGATGACTAATGCAGATGACATTTGTGCCTGATGATGACTAATGCAGATTACATTTGTGCCTGATGATGACTAATGCAGATTACATTTGGGCCTGATGACGACAGATTATGTTTTGATGATTTATTTATTCTTTTAATTATGATGTTTTTAGTGATTTTGGAACATCAAACATTATCGCTAAAACAGCACAGGGCATTTGTATTTGCAATTTATCTACAGTGGCAAAGTAATGATGACTTAGAAATATAACCAAATGGGCGGCTAGGTGGTGCAGTGGGCAAGGCACTCACCTCCAATGCTGGAGACGCTGGGTTCGAACCCAGCGCTCCACATTGCTTTCAGTTTAGCTGGTCGTCCGTACTAATACAATTGGCAGTATTAGGGGGAGGGAAACTGATGGGTGGGGATCGGACGTTGTGGACAGCGACTCCTACAGGTCGGTTGGTGCGCCTGCGGCCCTGCGCAGTAGAATCAAGAAGCGACGGGGGCGGCGTCCCTCCAAAGCGCAGACCCCTGACGCTGAAAGATCGCGCTGCGCAGGTGAAAAGATGCGACGGCTGCTACCTCGAGTATCGGAGGGGACTCGTGCTATGTATGGCTTACACGTCCACATTACAGCCGGCTTGTGGGAGGCATGAAACAGCGTTCGAAGGGAGCTCCAGTAGCTCACCGCGTACCTCGAGCGCTGTTTCGGCGCCGGGGACAACCGTGCTCGTCACGGATCTGGGGTTAGCGAGTTCGATTCCCGGACTGCAGCCGTATCTTTCTCAGAGTGTCTTCCCCCCATCTGTACCCATTCAAACCTGTTTCTGTCGGTCATTCTTGACCAGAGAAAATGCGATAAACGCAAAAAAGAGCCAGCGGAATGGCCAAAGTTTAAAAAAAAGAAACAGCGTTCGAGACAGGGGAGGGTTGAATTGGACGATACGAAATTGGGATGGGAGAAAAATAGAAAAATGGGAGAAAAAGTGGATACAAAAAAAGAAATATAACCAAATCAAAATAAGCAAGACATCGGTCCCCTGTCAGATTCCCTTATCGCCCCCGTCCACGAGGGCACCCTGATAAAAGACTTATCTCCAGTGGGGTAAAAGCAAAGCCCATTGTCCTGCGCTCTGTGTCTGAGTGTGATGTACAGCCACGACCGGAAGGGGCTTTGACACTAGCCAGCAGAGAGCTGTCCAGAGAGCTGGTGGTTATCTCCCCTTGTTTGTTTTGAGAAGCCCCAGACCTTGCAGGGAAAACACAAGCAGGAGGAGGAGGAGGAGTAGGAGGGGAGGGGGGGTCACGCGGCTCGGGGCAGCAGAGAGGACCAGCGCCGGCCGCGGTGACGTGACCAGACCTCGCTGTCCCAAAAAAAAATAGCGAGTGAGAGGCAGAGGGTGGTTGCAAACTGCTGCCCTGTCACTTCCAATGATGCGTGAGGAGCCTCCAGCGCGGAGCCTTGAGGTTTCCCACGGTGGCCGAGCGCTGCCCCAGAAATGTCAGCCCGGGGCCCACGCAAGGATCAACAGAGACCAGCACTTAGCGGAGGCATCCAGGTCGCCATGGTCATACTAACACTGGGAGCCCGATATATATTGCCTTGACATCTGCCATGAGTTGTCATAACAGTGTGGACTTGAGAAGAGAAATGTCGAGGGCATACGCGGCGCCTGGACTACTGTGTCTGGTACGAACGTGGCCGCGACCGCCGCCGACGGTGTTTGAAAAAAAGAAGAAAAAAAGAAAAAGAAAGAAAAACTGCACTAAGCGCCCTAATCCGCCTCACGCCTGTGTTTATAATTCCTATTAATGCGTGTGTTGTTTTGTGCTTAAATGGAATGCGAAACCGGGCTAATATTTACAGTACTTACAGTTTGCGGAGCTCCGACAGGCCCTGGAAGGCTCCGGGCAGGATGGTGCTGATTAGGTTGTGCTTGAGGTCCCTGTCGAGAGGGGAGAACAATAGGTCAATATGGAGAACATCTTCCAACATGGTGCACAGTGATTGTAGTGGCCGCTTGACATTCCCTAATCAATTGACCCAGGGCCACGATGCACCTACTCAGATGTTCTTCTACTCGAGTAACAAAAGCAGTTGTGGATGTTGACAGATTGAATGTCCAGGCTGCCGCTGATGTAGTTTGTAAGGTTTATTATCCAAAGGAAATGATGGTTGAGAACAAAACAGTATTGCGTCTTCCCTATTGCTCCGGTAGGGGGGAAAGATCCTCTCAGCAGGTGCATAACATTACTCTAATTACAGTGCCTACTATAAGAAGTGGTGTGCCCCTAATATTCAAAACATAAATACAAATCAATTACCATAAACAATACAACTTCCAATATGTCGGTTTTGGCTTCTACAGTGATGATGGGATACATGTGCCCCCGAACACGGTCCTCCCACCAGAGGGACTCAGCGGGATCTTTCTGCACACGGATGGGAAATCTTACCCCGTCAACCACCTGGTCTCGGGTTGAGCGGGGAGGCAAAAACCTTGACCAAAGAAAATATTGACGGAATCTAACACCGCAAGCGAGGAGTTGTACTTTTTTCTTTCAGTGGACATTTGAAAAGGGGTTCTTCCCATGATAGGATTCCTCAGACTATGGCCAAACCATAAATATTGATTTCTTTATACTGCCTTTGAGGTTCTAATGTCATCCTAGCCACCGCATTTCGCTCCACCCTCATCCCATTCATTGCCCACACCCATGTGCTAAACCATTCAGCCAGATGCCCTCCTCCCTCAGCTACCCCGAGTGAACGCTACATCTCCGAATCCAAGAAGCGTCTTTTATTGTTTATTAGCCAGGTGGGAATAGCGAGGTCAGAGGAGGTCAGAGACGAAGCGGTTATCGGCGGGACAGGCCCGACGTGGCCTGGAATGTGATCCGTCTGTTCCCTCGGGTCCGGTCGTGTTTTACAGAGACTGTGTTTTCCTCGGTTCCAGTCCTACCCAGCATGCCGCTGTGGCAGGCAGGACCTCTAGGGACCTTTTCTGCTCCTTTTCCTCTCCACAAAGTATTTTCTGCCATCTTGCTTCCCCTCACAAACGTGTCGCGTCACACCATGCACAACCTCACAAGCTCTCCTACCCCCCCCTGTCCTGTCCTCTGGCCAAGAGATGAGCTATTTCTATTTTGATCAAATCAGAACAGGAGAATAATTTTATAAAATGGTTTTCATTTAAAAAAAATAGTCTGTGGTATGGTTGGAATATAGTCTAGATAAGAGTTTCTTAAAAAAATATTATTTATTGTTTGTCAGGATGTGTTTCAACCATGCTCTCAGCACCATCAGTCACATCAGGATTATGGACGCGAGAACAGTTATAATGATGGAACTGCAGCAGGCAGATATAGGTCTGATTAAAAGTGCACATCCATGCCTTAATACAAGCCTTGTTCTTTGAGTGAACGCCAGCCACTCGGTTCAAACACTTTGCAACAATTTCACCGTTTTATAGAGGTGGAAGCTTACCCTGACCTACTGACAGAAGGGAACAAGACCGACAGGTGTAGCCAGCCTGCAATCACTGTATCAAATGGGCGCCTCTATCATAAAATCTTAACATAGCCCCCTCTGTGCCAAGGAATTCTAAACTACTAATCACCCACAGTGCCAGAACTAGATAGTACTGTACATTAGTACACTGCATAGTATTGTGTATTGTATATTATATGGTAACTCAGAACATTGTACATATGTCTATACCGAACACTGTGACCTCATTTTCTTCTTCTAAATTCATGCTATATTATGTTATTATGTTATTTGATACTATCTTGTCTAGCACAGTCTCTGGAGCGTAACAGTAAGAAGCATTTTGTATGAAAGTATTCTGTACTTCTGTATGACAACTATTAAAGAACTTGAACTTGAACTTGAACTTTCTAAGTCAGACAAAAGTGATATTTCACTGGATACTCTGGCAACTGACCTACGGATAGAACTAGAAGGGCAGTGGGGCACTCAGAGATATGCCGATGCCCGCGTGAGCAGGCAATGCCCTACCCATGGGTGACGCCATCTCTGTAACACCTACTATGAAAATGTGTTATTTGACAATTCTTTCATTCCTGCCATGAATGGAGCAAGATGCCTCACTTATAATCTACCCCCACTCCCATCCGCCTGCATTCAGATTCAGATTACTTTAATCGCCATTATGTTTACAAAACACATAGGAACGTGATACGGCATATACAGTACAGTGCATCAACTTTTATTCACAAATAAAAAAGTGCAAAACAGGACAGAACAGTGAGACAACGACAAGACAATAAAGTGCAATGGCTAAGGACATGTTGTTGGTGCAAAATAAAGTTTTTAATTCATAATGTGCCACATCCAATTCTACTTCTACAGCTGTGACTGGTCTCCCAAAGGATCATACTGGGCTTTGTGAGTGACACGTGGGTTCTGAGTCATTCTTCTTGCGATACAAAAGTCACCGTGCATCGAAAGTCACTAGAAACGCTAACATCTGAGGTGCATCTGTTCTCCTAGAAAATCCTTGTTTTTCCCCTGAAAGATCGCTCTACACATTCTCACATACACTCGGAGCCAATGGCAGCGGTGAATCGGCAGGAAATAACAACCAAATGTTTCCATAATGGTAAAAGATTGTGAAAAAAATAACAGCACAGTGATTTTTGAGTGAACCTGACAGGCAGCAATGACTTCACTCATCATGTAGGCCTATTTATATGAAGCCGTACAAGAACTCGCAAGACACGTGTGCTACACATTATTGTTCAGATTGAATAAGAACAGCAGCAATAATTATGACAATCATAATAAGCCAACGTATGTTGTGATTTGGGGGTAATATCAAGACTGATGCAGTAACAAAAGTATGCCTTGTTGACGGAGATTGTGGAGACATAACTGAGAGAATGGTGCAGTTTCGAGAACAGCACAAGAAGCACTTATTTTTTTTATTTATTTTTTTATTTTTTTCCCCCTCCTTTTTCCTCAGTTTTTCTCCCAGCTTCTTTTCACCTGGCAGCGCGGACTCTCACTGAGAGGGTGTAACGTGTGGAAGGATCACACTACCCCCCTTAGATCCTATCCTCGCTGAGCAGGCGCCCCGACCGAACTGTAGGAGTCGCTGTTTACAACGACCAGGACCCACCCACCAGCTTTCCCACCCCTAACACTGCCAATTGTGTTAGTATGAATGACCAGCCAAGCTGATAGCAATGCCGAGAGCTGGGCTCGAACCCAGCGTCTCCTGCATTGGTGGCGAGCGCCTTGCCCACTACACCACCTAGCCGCCCCACACAAGAAGCACTTTTATGTGGAAGTAAGAGACATCTGATTAACAAGTGCAGATATTGTACAGTATCTGTATCTGCATTAAATAAGTAGCATTCTCATATCACCAGAGCCTGTAAAAATCATCCTAATATTAATGTTTATGCCACCAGAGCCTGTAATAATTATGCTAATAATAATAATAATAATAATAATAATAATAATAATAATAATAATAATAATAATAATAATAATAATAATAATATTCATACCACCAGAGCCTGTAATAATCATAAACCAGAATCAGTGAGAGGAGGGGTGTGGACCGCGGGCAACACGCATCAAGACTAGAAAGAAAACAAACCTCCACCAGGCGGCAGCCACACATTTCTTCTCTCTCACAGAGCAAACAAACACGTCTACAATATTCAACAAATGCAGACACAATCTATTACCATTGATTATAATTGCCGGTATCCAAACACACTCACACAACATACACAGAGATCATCCACTGTCTGCAGAAAAGACAAAACGCCCAAACTAGTCTACCAAGGGCAGCTGATAGACAGTAGCCTACATGTTAGCCTAAGTGTAGGGGGCGGGTCAAACATAGACCAATGAAAGCAGATCTCTCTGAGTCCCTGCACTGTTACAAACTATTATACACTGTTACACACTCTTAAACGAACACACTATTAGGCTACACACTTAAGCATGGGGGCATGATTAACCTAGACCAGTGGTTCCCAAACTGTGGTGCGCGCACCCCTTGTGGTGCGCGAGCGCCCTCTAGGTGGTGCGTGACATGAAAAGGCTAATGGTGGTAAATACGTTTTTTTTTTTTTTTTTTTTACAATAAAATGTCATACAAATCGTAGTCAAACCTTTAGTATTATGGATATTAAACATGCTGGCAGAGTACATGCATCCATGTTGTCGTGAACATTTTTATTAAATAAAGATTCCCTATCCATAGTCGCCGGGGGAAGAGATAAAATAAAATCTGTGCACGAAGACCAGCAACAATTTTTTCTAACAGAAACCCATTGGGGGGTGCGTCAGCTAGGTCGGGAGGTGACAAGGGGTGCACGGCCAAAAAAGTTTGGGAACCGCTGACCTAGACCAATGAAAGCAGTAGTTTGTACAGAGTTCATTGAAACCTCCCATAAGTCTCTATGACAAACGGTTCATGAGATATGAAAGGGGGTGGGGCTTATTTCAATGGACAATGATCTATGTTGACGTCTATGTTGTAAACAGGGTCCAGAGAGCTGATTCCTGGAGGCTCTGAGCAGCGAGTCTGTTTAGTATCGCCCCCTTGCTTCAAAAGGTGTAACTTCATAGTGAAATATGTATTTCAATGGACAATGATGGAAATGTATTCAAATAAAATACTAGTCGTTGACCGATCGTAAAGAGAATATAGCAGAATTTAGGTACTTGGCCTGCTGTCAGCCTGTGTGCAATGCTTCCAAATTGGCCCTGCGAACAGATCGAATCACTTACAGAGACAGTGTGCCTGATGGAGATGATAAATGGATGAGAGAGAGAGAGAGAGAGAGAGAGAGAGAGAGAGAGAGAGAGAGAGAGAGAGAGAGAGAGAGAGAGAGAGAGAGAGAGAGAGAGAGAGAGAGAGAGAGAGAAATAACTGGGCGATCACGCAGCCCTCATTTGTCACGGCTTTTGGTAGAATTGAACTTTCAGTTTGCAAAAATACTTGCTGATGCATTATGTGGCTATGTCAGGACAGAATTAGTGGACTGGAGAAACTGAAAAATGAACGCGGACGTCTCATTAACATCACAACTCGAGCGAGTGAGTGAGTGAGTGAGTGAGCGAGTGAGTGAGTGAGCGAGTGAGCGAGCGAGTGAGTGAGTGAGTGAGTGAGTTTATGTTTATTTAGGATCCCCATTAGCTTTTGCACTAGGCAAAAGCTATTCTTCCTGGGGTCCGGCACGCACAAATGTACAACAACTACATTCAATACATTACATTACATCAATACATACATTACATCATCATCAACATCAACATCAATACATTACATCAATATCAACATCAGTCACATCATCAATTACAGTACATCACTATCAACATCAGAACGTTAGAATGATATTGTACAAGATATCCACCAGCAAAAAGCATTCAAATAAAATAACTAAAATAACTAAAATAACTAAAATCAAACAAATAGTGCTTCCTAAGCAGCACTCACCGCCATCAACTTAAACACAACCAACGTGAAAATAACTAAAATAACTAAAATCAAACAAATAGTGCTTCCTGAGCAGCACTCACCGCCATCAACTTAAACACAACCAACAGTCAACTGGTTTTCACCTCTTTGCCATAATGGCTCAGTGCATGCTCATCAGCAGATGGCACTTTAACTTCCTCTTAAAGGTAGCCTTGGATTCTATTTCAGCTAAGTAGCTTGGCAATGAGTTCCATTCCATGATAGCTCTGTAAGTCACAGAAGATTTTAGTAGATTTGTTCTCGGTTTAGGTGCCATTAGATGGCCTGACGTAGCTTGTCTAGTCATATGGTCATGTTCTTCTCTTATGTAAACTATATGATCATAAAAATACTGTGGTTTTTTGACAACTTGAACATTTCTGAGAAAAGTTATGAGACGGGATTGCAGACGTTTCTCAACCGTAAGCCATGATAATTGTCTGTGCATAACTCCAATGTTAGTGCGCTTTGAACAGTGGAGGGCTAGCCTTGCAGCCTTATTTTGAGCTATTTGTAGTTTCTGTATTTGTGTTTTTGCTGCTGATGACCATATGACGGGACAGTACTCAAGATGTGACAAAACCAGAGCCTGAATGACTTCTTTAAAAGTGGTTGGTGTTAAATACTTTGTGCATTTTCTTGTCACAGCTATGCTCCTTCCTATTTTTGTTATTATACTGTCAATTTGCTTTGTCCACTTTAAACCTGAATCAAGAACCATGCCAAGCAACTTAGCCTCTTTTACCTGTTCCACTGGCTGACCAGCCAGAGTCAGGCTTAATTGTGGATCGCTGCTTAATATGTGCCACGCCGGGTTTTCCTTTTTACCCCCTTGGTGCCACGGTCCACTTCAATGTTAACGTTAATATCGCCTAATCTATGTTTTAAATTATGGCTATGTGTCTAATCTGCCCGTCACTTATCAAAGAATCATTTCCAGTCAGTGCTGTCAAGGCAGATTGGTTTTTTATCGCTTCATTTCCGTTTCAGAGCATTTTGAAAAGCACCCGTTTTGAAATAAAAAACAGTTCATTCTAGACCATTCTGTGATAATCGTCTTTTACTGGAATATTCCAGAACGCTGATATTCGTCTGCCTATTTATGAATCGTCTTCAAATAAACGCTAGATGATCAATATTATACGCGCCGCACACGGATAACCAGCGCGTTCATTTCCTCATGGATTTTTTCAGTAAAACCGAAAGAGCCCATTTCACATAACAGCCTATATCTTCATAAAAATTTGTCTTCCGGTTTGAACGCAATGTGAAGCGATACGCGTTTGGTTACAGCTCCGCTCCCGTCAACGTTAATTTCATTTAAAAACCTTATTTGAACAATACCAAAAGAGATTAAACCACATCGTATGTATTGATAAGACCTTCTACTAACTATATCAAAATACATAAAGACTCAACATAGATATTAAGGATAAGAAAAAGGGTGGAAAGAGATTCGGCACAGATACTCCAACGGCGCCGATTTTGACACGGTCAAAAAATACAACAGGCGAGGCAGCGGCGGTACCGTTGTTGACTAGCCCCGATGGGGGGACTATAGTGGAGAATATACCGGGACCAACGACGACTGGCCCGAGAGGGAGACAGCAGTTGACAACACAACGTGTAAAAATACCGTAAGAGATAAAGCAGGGGAATTTGAGAAGATAATCTCCAACAAACCCATCGGGTCCATCATTGCACCCACAACATCAACTGACACAAGCAGTGCAATTTCACAACCCGACTTCAACTCTCTGACTATCCTGATGAAGGAACAGATGGTCGCTTTCAAATTACACATCGAGGAACTCAAAGATGAATTCAAAGCACACGTCGATGCTAAATTCGAAGAGGTTATGGAAGCAGCCTCTGCACAGGCCGGGCGAATCACGGCAGTGGAGAATACGGTGATAGAAATTACACAGATGGTCCAAGAGAACGAGAAGAACGTCAACGATGGATTAACAGAGTTATCGAAGGAGATAAAACAGGTGGAAGAAGAGTGTCGGAAGAAAATACAAGAAGTCGAAGAGAAAGCAATGGAGAGGCAGCTCGAGACCCAACGTTACTACAGGCGAAATAATATCCGCATTGTGGGACTGGATGAATCAGTCAATTGCACAGACGTCAGCTTTCCAACAGTGTTAGTAGATATTTTAGGTAATAACACCCTTCCCACAGCGCCGACAGTGGACCAATGTTACAGATTCGGTACACGAGGCCAAAGAGTTAACGGTCCGATCATTGTTACCCTGCGCAAGACGGTAATAAGAGACGCCATCATTAGAGGAGCGCGCAATCAAAGGGGGAAACTGAAATATGGTGAAAATTCAATATCTATCTACGGAGATCTATGCAAGGAGGCCATCGCTCAGCGTTTCCCCTACAAGGATGTGATGCAGAGAATATTTAAGAGTGGTCTCAGGCCAATCCTTAACTACCCGGCACTATTATCGATTTTGGGAAAAGACGGTATTAGGCAGGGAATACGCACGTTTAAAGCCACCGAAGATTACATGAAGCAACATGGATCTGGTCCCCCCGAGATTTGCACAATGTAGCTCTAAAAGTCTCTGTTTTTCTCTTTTTTCTCTTTACTCAATTTTATTTTCTCTGTTTTTCTCTGATGAGTTTTATTTTAGTTCTCACTCCTTTTTTAAATTTTTATCTTTCATTGTTATTTTTTTTCATTTTAAGGTGTTAGTATTTATCTCCACTCTTTTCCTTTTTTTTGATGTTTCCTACATAAGTTAGTAGAAGGTTCAAATGAATATATCAATGAAGGTATATTTTTCATTTTTCACACTATTGTTAGTACATTAATGGGAAGGCGCAAGACCAAAAGCGACATTCTATTGAATTAGAATGAAAGTTTTAGATCCTATGGCAATTAGCATAGGAAGAGTAGGATTACAAAGCTCAATTTGGGTAATCCGGTGGCCTAAGGGAGGGAGTCATACGCGTAGGATGTGTCTATGGGACACAATCCTGTACGACTCTCGTGGGAGGGGGGGAAAGGGGATTTTTATTTGTATATATGTATGTTTTTAAGCTCGGCACTCAACGGGACCTCACTAGTTGGATGTATATCTATTGTTGCCTCGCACTCCAGAAGCATTACCAACAACTACACAACAACATGTATAGATTATGGCTAGTTTGAATATATTGATCTGGAACACTGGGGGAATAAATAACCAACACAAACGCAAAAGCGTGCTCACACTGATGAAAAAAGAACAGGTGGACGTTGCTCTGCTAAGCGAAACGCACATTCTAGAGAAAGACATAGATACGTTAGCGGACAACACATATCATAATATTAGTCACTCTTCTTTTGGTACGAGAACTCGGGGTGTAGCCATAGTCGTTAGACGTAAGTTGAATATTGAATTAAAGGGAGTATGGTCTGATGTAGATGGTCGGATAACTATAGCTAAGATTGTACACAAGAACAGGAAAATAGCGCTGGTAGCGGTATACGCCCCAAATTTGTACGAAGTGGGTTTCTTCACTACACTAACCAAAGCAATGTTAGACCTTCCCGATTACTCATTTATAATAGGTGCAGATTTCAATGCCATTTGGAATCCAAGGATGGACAAATCTTACCTCGCCTTTTCCAGCGAACAAAAGAATTCATCTAATGCATTAAAGGATTGGTCGAAGATTACAGGTGTAAATGACTTATGGCGATCACTTAACCCCACGACCCGAAAGTACTCTTGTCGATCTGCGAGACATAACACATTATCCAGAATAGATTATGTCTTTGCATCCCCGAGACTATTTGATAACTATGAAGTGGAAATGATACCCAATGCATTATCAGATCACTGTTATTTACTCCTAAAAGGAACATTTGGTATACTATCTTCCCGAGCCCCAAGATGGCGATTTAACTCGATGCTGCTTAATAACAAGGAATTCATTACACAACTCAAAGAAGCTCTTACAGTATTCCTATGGGAGAATGCAAACTCGGTGCAAGACCCCAGAATAATATGGATGTCGGTAAAGGGAACGATCAAGGATTTCACTGATAGCTTTTCCTCCAAAATGCGCAAGAATCGATGCACAAAACTGGCTGAACTGGAAACGCTTTACTCAACGTTATTTAATTCTTTACAATACAACAACTCAACTCGACTAGAAAATCAAGTTAAGGTACTAAAAAAAGAGATCAATGCCATATACAGACAACAATCGGATATACAAATACGTAGCACAAGACAACAGCAGTACTCCCAAGGTTCTAAACCTAGTCACCTATTAGCCATGCGATTAAGAATTAATGCAAAATTTGCAGATATAACTACCATTAGAGCACAACAAGTACTTGAAACAGACCCTGAAAAAATAAACGTGACATTCAAAGAATTCTACTCCAACTTATATAAATCAGAAACGACCTTTGATCAAAACAAAACGGACACATATCTTAATCAAATTATTCTCCCTAAACTTTCAGAGGGTGACGCTAAACAGTTAGAAACACCGATCACACTAGAGGAACTCAAGAAGGCCATATCCGAAATGCAAAGTGGTAAGGCCCCTGGAAGAGACGGTATCCCACCAGAAATGTACCTCTCTTGTTGGGACATAATTGGACCCTTATTACTAAATATGATCTTATACTCAGTCAAGGAGGGGAACTTCCATAAGAACGACAATATTGCACTCATAACAGTCCTTCTCAAAAAAGACAAAGACCCCACAGAGTGCGGTAGTTACAGACCCTTAAGCCTCCTCGGAACCGATATCAAACTGTACTCTAAGGTATTAGCCATCAGATTACAAAAGCATATGACGTCTTTAGTTCATCCGGACCAAACTGGCTTCATAAGAGGCCGCCTGATCACTGATAACATAAGACGATTACTGCACGTACTAGATGCCGACAAGGACGACACCATACCTAAGGCGATGCTGTCCCTGGATGCAATGAAAGCTTTTGACAGGCTGGAATGGTCGTATCTATGGGCAGTATTAGAGAAGATGGGGTTAGGTAAAGGTTTCATTGATATGATTAAAGTAGTATACAAAGACCCATCGGCCATGATTACAACAGGTATAATCACCTCCGGAATCTTTCCGGTATCACGCTCAGCTAGACAGGGTTGCCCTCTTAGTCCCGGACTATTCGATCTATCATTAGAACCTTTAGCACAATATATAAGACAATCCCAATCCATAGAACCAATCGTAATCAAGGGCACACAACATAAAATTAGTTTATATGCGGACAACGTAATACTGTTCATGCAAAACCCCAACACCACACTGCCTCATCTGCTCAAGTTGATTGAGAACTTTGGAGATTTATCGGGATTCAAGATAAATTGGCCGAAGTCGGCTTTCCTTCCACTTAACGCCCCTGCAAAAAAAGATATAACCCTCCCACCTCCCAGGAGAGATACCTATGGTAAAACATTTTAGATGTTTGGGAGTGGAAATATTCCCCACCATAAGACAAACGGTGAAGCACAATTACACAAAAATCCAAAACAAAATCAAAGACGACCTTGATAGGTGGGCAAAACTTAAAAACTCAGTACAGGCACGGATATCAATAGTTAAGATGGACGTACTACCTAGAATCAACTTCTTCAGCTCAATGCTACCGTTACCCCCTCCAAAAATTACACTCCTCCACATACAAATTTATTTGGAATAACAAACCACCACGTATAAAAAGATCCACTGCACAGAGAAATAAAGCAGACGGTGGCATGGCATTTCCAGATTTTTTCCACTATTTTAAGGCGTACACATTAAGACCATTGACAACATGGTTTGATCCCCAAGCATTAGTATCCTGGAGAAAATTAGAAGAAAACATAGTAGCCCCACATAGACTGAAGGACATAGCATACACTAAACCAGGGGTAGGCAACCATAGGCACGCGGGGGCATTTGCATAGGCACAGGGGGCAGCAGTAAAAAAAAAATAAAAAAAATTTGCACTGTTGTCGCATTTATCTTGTTGAAATCCTCCCACAGGTTCTTTTTACTACCACATATTTAATTGAGACCCTTTATTTGTTTATTATTTCAATTTAGCTGGAAATACATTGCTACATCATTCAGTAACATTTGCAGAGCCTTATAACAAAAACATTATTACGGTCACCATTGTGACCAGTGGGATTAATCAACCATTTTTATTATTTATTTTTCTATTTCATTGAACATTGCACATGTTAAAACTAAGCAATTTTTTTCTCAAAATGTGAGTATTACCAAGTCAACTTGTGTTCTTAAAACAATGACAATAAACATAGTTTTATTAGGTTGAAATAATTTGGTTGTATTTTTAAGTTCTGGTAACTTATTATTATTATTTTTTTTACAGTGTAGTCTTGCGATCAATCAAAACTTATTTACACAATATACCTCACATTCACCCTCCATTCACATCCTGGTGTTCTCCTGGTGTTCTCCATTAGGCCTGTAGGTGGAGCTATGACAGCACACGTACAGTACACACACCGATGGTGTGTGATGTGTCCAAAAATGAATGGGCAAATGTGAGTGAAATGGTTGCACTGTATGCAGCTGTTTGTCTGCATTGCATCCCCCCCCCCAACTCAGATTTAGGGTTGATACAACCATCATAATAATATTGTTAATAATAACAATAACAATAATGATGTAATAATGTAAAAATTATCATTAAAAATACCTGATTATGAGAAAAAAAAATTACGATGCATGGAATATTGTTGAGGCACACTAGTTACAACTATATTTCAAACAGGCACTCCATGTCAAAAAGGTTGCTGACCCCTGCACTAAACTATCAATTAAGCATTGCGAATGGAAATTTGGCCCCATAATTACTCATGCGATCCGGATATGGCGTGAAACACAAAAAAAATATCCTAACCCACATAAATGGCACAATCATACTCCCTTATTCAATAACAATGCACTCTTGATTGGAAAACGACCTATAAGATTCCCTATATGGGAAAAGCAAGGCATACACTCATTAGGGGATGTTTTTAACAAACAGGGTTTTTGTAGTTATGAAGAAATACGGAAAATGTTTTATCTCACCAAGTCCACACATCTTTTTTACATACAGTTATTGTTATGTTTGAAGACTCAAGGTGTTCCATTAATGAAACCAATTGAACACCACAGATACCACAAATTCCTCTATGAAAGAGAGACATCAAGAGGTTTTGTTTCAGATTTGTATCATCAATTACTAACGTCCTCATATGAAACCCTCCACCTAGACTCCGTCTGGAGGAGGGATATACCAGACCTGGAAAGTGATTTTGATTGGCAAGAAGCCTGGGCAAATGTTCGACTCACATCAAGGAACAGGCTCAAGGGGGGCGGGCCCAAAGATGGACTATCGGAGGAAAGAGCCATGGATGTAATGGCAGAAAGCAAGGACAGACTCTGTGGCCGAAGAATAAAATAAGAAATAAGAAATAAGAATAAAAAAAAATCAAATAAAAAAAAATACTACTGATTAGAATAAAAATAGAACAGAAGCGATATAGATAGGTTAGGGGATTAGATTATGGGTGCAAGTTACTAAAATGGATGTGTGATTAACGTAGCAAGTGAAATATGGTGTAACTGACATCTGCATGGCTAATCGTACTAACAACAGAATGGTAGTTAAACAGTTAATATTAGACATTTAATATTAGACAGAGAAATGATGTGACACTACTTCAGATAGTGATCAGTAATAATTATCCATGCTTGATCAATAAGTGGATTGGTCAAAGGGTGGACTGCATGATTAAGAAATTAAGAAGAAGATATTGATAGACGAACATTAACAATAATAGATAGAGGAGTTTATTTATTTTTATTTTTATTTCCTAGTTTTTTACAAGCTATTTCTGCTTCAGGCCGGAAGTTTTCATTTTGTTTCTTCTTTTGATTTTTTTCTTTCTCTTTCTTAGTGTATACGGGGGTGGTTATGCCCCTAGATAATAGGTTCATTTTGTTTCTTAGGGTGTGGTTGAAAAACGACACGCACAATTTGGGTTATTGTTTTCATTTGTGTTGGCATGTTTTTCTTTGTTTTTGTTTCTTTTCTCTATTTTTTCTTAGGAAAGGAGGATGGTGGCGACACAGCGGGACTGGTAGTATGTGTCTATATAGTGGACTGAGAACAAAGTGGATGGACTAGAGCTGGTTCATGATTTTGTTCTCCGCCCATTGAGAATCCAGATTTAGGATCTGGGGGGTTGTGTCACGGTTTTGTGGGGAGTGTTGGAAAAACATGATTCTCTGTACGTAAGCTCTGTAGATTTTGGTCGCCATTGGCCAAATAGCTTTTGTGTAAGGTGTGGACATGTGTAATTGATAATTGGCTTGTGGGGGACTCTGACGGCTTGTTAGAGGCTGACAGAGTGTGTGAGAGATGTGTGTTTAAAGGCGACTGTGGTCTGTTGCCGTGCGTATAGGGTCTGCTGGAGGAGGGGTCTCGTCAGTACTGGCTGTCCGAGCCCCGAGGGAGCTATCCAGAAACGAAGGTATGATTGTGAAAATGATATTCCACAGTCATAGGGTGGTGGGGTACTGTGTTGAACTTGAGACATTGGTCTAGTAATAAAGTACAGCACAAAGTAAGGAGAGCCATGTGAATTTTTTGAATATTAACGATAAGGAGCCATGAAATATATAGATAACTAATTTGGAGAAAAATGTATTGTCAATGCAGAACAGTAGAGGTGTATCTGGCAAGGAAATGTGATCTTCCAATCAAATTGTCTGTTGTACATAACAAATCCAAATAGCAATAACAGGACAGAGGGAGAATTATTTTCCTTCTGTGAAGACTGGAGCAGTACCAAGACTGCCCACAACCGGAAGGAGCAGTGATTAGCACAAGTCCAGAAGGATGTCCTCGACCACAAAGAGTTATCAAGAAACCGCAGGAGGTTGATGAGGGATAACAGGCAGGATGAAAGCTAATGCTAATTGGAGATCTCAGGGATCAATTGAAGGGAGCAGAAGTGTATATATTTTTTGATTTTGGGCTCCCTCTTTACTTAGAAATGTTTATATCTTGTTGTGCGATGTATTAATCCTTTTTCTTTCAGAGTCAGAGACACAAACTAGACATGTTTGGTTAAATACATATAAATATAGTGAAATAAACAAAAAAGCTGATAAATGGGACGATGTTCTCTTTGTATAGAGAAACGGACCTAGACTGGATGTCAACTTCTAATAACTGATAACTGTGTGTGAAAGTGAATAACGAGGGTGATGACTGTGGTTTTAGAAATTCTTTAAGTTTTTGGTCTTCTGGGTAGTCTTGCTAAAGGTTAGAAAATGATGGTATCTGTACGGTGTACGAACAGTTTGATTGAGAAAATAATAACAGGTATATGGGGATTTATAAATCCCCAACCGGGGAACTGTGGTATATTTCCCAGGCTCAAACTGAATAACTACTGTAGAAAATGGGTGGGAAAATATTGAAGTCTGTATTTCCCCAAGGTCGGCCGCTACTGGACGAAGCTGATAATTGTAAGATGCAGTGCACACACTTTAGATAGAGTCATTCTGGTATTGTTCTGCTAGTCCGCCAAAAGGGTAGTCGAGCAGGTCTGAGAAGAGTGATTAAATCCCTCTCACGTCCCTTGGCCCCTGTCACGGTACACAGAATTTAGGTCTGGAGACAAAGTGATTGCATTATAGTGGTAACCGTAAACACAGACTTTGTCTCCTTCCCCCACGTTAGAACTTAGAAACAAAGGACTGAGCGGCTAGGTGGATAAAAGTTAGCATCTGAATAGAATGGTCTTAAATCTAAAGCAGTCAGCAAAATCAGGTATAAAGTAGATTCTTACATTTGAATTAAAAAATAGGTTAACTTAGGTATTTAAGTCACTAGGAAAGTCTGCAAAAGTGTTAATCTATTAGTTTATTAGAGTTAGGAAATACCCCTGGGATTTTAAGATAGTAAAATTAATCTAAATACCTTTAAAAGCTAAAAATTCCAAAACAATATATATTTTAAGGACTGCCTCTTTCTGACCAGATGGCCGCTGACTCTAAAATCAAAATGGCCGACTATGCGCCTTAAGCCAATCAGATTGAAGAGGTCCTCCCCTCTGACGTAAGTTCTAGCACATCCCAAAGGGGGAGGAGAAAAGGCTTTAAGACTAGCATGTTAGGTAGAACGAACAGAACACCCACAGGAAGACGGCAAGAACACACACACAGCGAGAGAGACGCTTTTTGACCCACCCCCACTGGAAGGAGGCCGTTGGAAGCAGAGAACGAGAACAAAGGAAACCAACTCATCATCCGAGAAACCAGAAGACCATTCTTTAATTGTATTCTTTTAGTCTGATATAAGTGATCGGTGGCATAGTACCTTGAGTACACTTATATCATTGCACAATCCACTTTTTTAATTGAACCAGATCATCTTTGTTCACTGTTGGAATTGAAATAAAGAACAGATCTGAATAGTACTAGAACCTTCTCTGCCTCCTCATTGATGCTTCCTCTTTGCCGCCGTCCGTGATGGTTTTTTATAAGTAAATAGGTTTTAAGGTGAATTTAGATACACAACGCAGAGTACAGGCAGTTAGATGGTTTTATAAGATAAAACCCTTATTCCTTTTTACTATACTTGTGCTACGACCATTGACATTAGCCGTGAGAATAGCAGGCCCTGGCACTCTGACTACGACATCATCTTTGACAGAAGATGTAGTCGGGCCTGCACCATGACAAGGCTCCGGCCATAGCTTCTTTTTGTCCCGCCAGCAAGAGGCCTTTCGTCAACATGGAGACCTGTGTTGCAGCCTTTCGCCCTGCGTTCCTTGGTGCAGGTAAGATGTCCATTGGACATTACCCCACTCTTCCTTCCTTCCCCTCCCGAATGTTTTGTTAATAACGATGTTTTTTTCCAGGCAAAACATATGTTACTTCACAACATTTGGAGATACGACATGTGCTGTGTGTGAATTGTCTTGGTCGTTTGTGTAGCTTGGGTAGCGTTGGCCAAAGCTGTGTGTGGCCTGGTGTCAGTACCTGGCTACTCTATTTGCAGTTAGCCTATTTAGCTGATGTCGGCCATTGGCTCCTTGCTACTTTGTTTTCTCTGGTATAGACCCTCTTCTCTTTGGATTTAAGTGTTGATCTTTGTCCTTTTGGATCTATGTATATTCATGTTGCCTTTGTGAAGTTATCTTTTCCTTCTGTTTTGTTCTTCCATTAAAAGTTGAATATCCTTTAGGGGCTCATCTTTGCTTATCTCTCTCATACATGCTCTCTCTCTAACACACACACACACACACACACACAGACATGCTCTCTCTCTCTAACACACAAACACACATGCTCTCTCTCTCTTTCTAACACACACAGACATGCTCTATATCTCTCTCTAACACACAAAATGACATGCTCTCTCTCTATATATTTCTCTCTCTTTCTAACACACATATACATGCTCTCTCTCTAACACACACACACACAAACAGACATGCTCTCTCTCTCTATCTATTTCTAACCCACACAGACATGCTCTATCTATCTCTCTCTCTTCAATTCAAATGGGCTTTATTTCACATTCTTGTATTTCTCTCAGTAGGTATGGGAGTTTTGAGTTATTGTCGATGTTTTCAAAGTCTCTTTGGGTGTTTGCAATTTGTGGGAAGTATGTCTTGGTATAGTGGGCAGGTTGTTAAGAAGTGGAGCTCGGTTTCCACCTCATCTTGTGTGCAGTGGGTCTGTCTTCGCTTGGGAGCCAGGTCTGCCTATGGCGGCCTTTCTCGATGGCTAGGCTGTGCTCGCTGAGTCTGTACCTAGTCAAGGATCTTCAGTCACAGTGCTCAGGTATTCTGCCACTGTGTACTCTCTGTTTAGGGCCAAATAGCATTTCAATTTGCTCTTGTTTTGGGTTGTTTCTTTCCAATGTGTCTCTCTCTCTCTCTCTCTCTCTCTCTCTCTCTCTCTCTCTCTGGCCTTGCTCTGGTGGAGGGTCAGGGGCATTGCCGGGTCTGTGCAGCGATAACACTGTATATTGACTGTAGAACGGGAGCTCTCTCTCGCTCTCTCTCTTGCTATATGTTGACTGTATCATGCCCAGCCTCGGGCAGCACTATTATTTAAGAATGTTGACTGTATGAAAAAAAAAAAAAAATTATATATATAATTTTTTTTTACCTTTTAGGGGGGGGGGGGGGGGGGGGGGGGGGCTCGCGTTTAAATCTCGCACAGGGCCTCGCATTTCTCCCAGGCGGCCCTGACTGGAGGTATATAAAAAGAGTTGTGAATTATTACTAGTTACATATAAAAAATTATTATGACTGGTTACATATAAAAAGAGTTGTGAATTATGACTGGTTACATATAACAGTTATGAATTATGATTAGTTATATAAAAGAGTTGTTGATTATGACTAGTTATATATAAGCGTTGGGGATTATGACTTGTTATGAATAAGTGAGTGCTGACACAAATATGTATGTTGTATTGAAATATCTGTAATTTACTAATTATGTTTTATGATAAAAAAAGTAAAAAAAAGATATATACTATTATGTAATAATAAATAAAGAATAGAGACCTTGCATAGAATGTTTGTGTACTTCTCTTTCTTCCAGTATGGCTGCCTGTAACCATTAGTAACCACTTTCAAAAGAAAATGCTTAATTTCTGTGCAGTGGTAGAGTAGGTAAACACTGGAGAAGCACGATATTACTGTACTGTGACTCGTTTACAATATCCTGTAATAAAACACCAAACTTCTTGTGGAATTTAAAACGGCACAATTAATGTATGAAGCAAAAGGTCATGTGCTTCCAGGAAACGTTCAAGAACTGTTCTTTGATACGGAGGGGGATTATAATCTGAGGGGAGAACTTAATTTAAAAGTTCTTAATGTACGCACTACCATGAGAAGACACTGCATCTCAATATGTGGAGTGAAACTGTGGAACAGTCTGAATGTGGTGCTAAAGCAATGTCCAAACATGAGACAATTCAAACTGATTTATAAGGAAATGATGTTCATGAGGTACAGGGATGAGGAAGGGACTTGATATTCACGGGTGTTTACATTTTTATTTTATTTCTTTCATGTTTTACATATATATATATATATATATATTTTTTGCATATATATTTTTTTAAATGTTTTAAATTAGTACACTCATTTGAGTAGTGGAAAAGGGGTAGGATTAAATAAGTGTATACTTCTTCCTACTCCTTTTCGAACATGTAAATTGAGTTATGTTTTGCTTTTGTTTAGTTATTTATTTAGTTTGAGTTATGTTTTGATTTTGTTTAGTTATTTATTTAGTTTGTATTCATTTACATGTTCGAAATAAAGATTTCAAATCAAATCAAACTATTGTCCTGCCGTGTTTTCCATGAACACCTCTGTTTTCAAAGAGGATATGGCTAAGCTCCTGTGTGTTGCTGGTGAATGTAGCTCAGTTTCTGACACATTTGTATGCCATTTATTCCCACGGATTGCATGAATTCTTGTCAAGGTCAGCTAGGTAGCTTGCTCTGCTGGCTGGCTGGCTGGCGGGCCGAGTCGTTTCAGTGAAACCATGGGCTCTGATATTCTCCTTTTCAGCGTGTGATGTCAGTGAAATCCTCAGCTGTGATTGGTCTGCCTGTGTGTGGGGGGGGGGGGGGGGCAGACAGGCAGACAGCCAGACGGACAGACAGAAGGACGGACGGACGGACGTACAGACAGACAGACAGACAGACAGACAGACAGACAGACAGACAGACAGACAGACAGACAGACAGACAGACAGACAGACAGACAGACAGACAGACAGACAGACAGACAGACAGACAGACAGACAGACAGACAGACAGACAGACAGACAGACAGACAGACAGACAGACAGACAGACAGACAGACAGACAGACAGACAGACAGACAGACAGACAGACAGACAGACAGACAGACAGACAGACAGACAGACAGACAGACAGACAGACAGACGGACAATACGGCTGTTTCCGGTCTGGCGTGTCCCGGGGCTCATTACTGCAGTGATGAAAGGCGGGACACTGCCCACTACTTCCTCGTTCAGATGTCACACACGCACGCACGCACACACACACGCACACGCACACACACACACACACACACACACACACACACACACACACACGCACACATACTGTATACGCTTACAATGCAATTTGATACACACACTCAGCAACACACACATTGTCCAAGAGAGATACTAGGCTACTGTGTGTTGAGCCACATGTTAGCAGTGTGTTGAAAGAAACCACACGTACTAAATGAACCTGAGCGCCTGTGTGTAAAAATCTGTCTTCAAATAGCTTACAGGACTAAACAAAGTAGCACTTATAAAATGGGTGGGCCTGATCCAGCCCTCCGATTGGTTGATAGCTGTGGTTTACGTCCCATATAGAACTCTGCACAGTGCCCGCCCCTGTGGTTCCATAAGATTTTTTTCTTTATGGTCGAAGCCTCTGGAAAAAAATTTTGATTAGCCGCAATCATTTTACTATGCAACATAAAAACCCACAGGTCTCTGCGATCGTAAAAAACGGTTGCATACATTCAATTTAACTTGTTGATCATTGGTTATTTATCAACTATGCCCCAAAACTATGGAACAAACTACCCCAAAACATGAGAGAAGCCAACTCGCTAGACATCTTTAAAAGACAGCTTAAAACCTATCTCTTTGCTCAGGCATTTCACTGATAGATATCTGCTACCACCTAGTGGCAAGAGGAAACATCAGGGATATCCTGACACAACTTGTACTTACCTGCACTATTCTTACCCTGCCTACTCTTATACACTGCCTATCAAATTCATGTGTCGGTTATAATACTTTTTACTTTTCCAAATGTGAAACACTGTTATTATTTGTATTACTGAATAGAGAGCCTATTAGGATGCTAGATCCTAATGTGAAACACTGTGATTTACCATACCTTGCTATGCTCGCTCATGCCTGTATTTTTTATGTCCGTTCTATTTTATAATTTTTAGACTATTTTTAAACTGAATCATTTTAAACTATTTTTATTATTTGTATTACTGAAAACTGTAAGCGGAGAGCCTATTGGGATGCTAGATCCTAATGTGAAACACTGTGATTTGCCATACCTTGCTACCTGTCTATCTTTTTTATGCCCGTTTATGCCTGTATTTTTTACTGTTGTGAAGCACTTTGAACTGCAACCTCTGTATGAAAAGTGCTATACAAATAAAGTTATTATTATTATTATTATTATTATTATTATTATTATTATTATTATTATTATTATTATTATTACGGTTTCAACCTCCTTCAAAGTACCCCCCAAAAAAACAAAAGAAAAGCTATACAACTGTTAAGCGATTTCCGAGAAATGTGGGTTTCCATGTTGCATAGTGAAATCGTTGTGGCTTATCTAGTTCGCCAGAAATAACGGATATAAATTAATGGAACCCGAAAGGCACCGGAGTAGGCCCACTGCTGAGCCCTACTGTAGATCATGGTTAGAGATTCCTGCAGCTCTCCTCAACCACTCTCTCTTCCCCTGGCTGGTGCCTCTGCAATCAGGAGATCTAGCTACAGTAGCCCCTGCAACGTGAGAAAGATGTATGACGTTAGGTGAGGGGTCACCGTCCTCACATCCTGCACCGCCGTGAGCCAGAGAAAGCTGAAGATGAACCTATTACTCTGTGGGACTAATTACACCTGCGAGTCCACTCATCGCTGGCTCACCTATCACCTCTCTGCGACTCCACTCATCGCTGGCTCACCTATCACCTCTCTGCGACTCCACTCATCGCTGGCTCACCTATCACCTCTCTGCGACTCCACTCATCGCTGGCTCACCTATCACCTCTCTGCGACTCCACTCATCGCTGGCTCACCTATCACCTCTCTGCGACTCCACTCATCACTGGCTCACCTATCACCTCTCTTCGACTCCACTCATCTATGGCTCACCTATCACCTCTCTGCGACTCCACTCATCGCTGGTTCACCTATCACCTCTCTACGACCCCACTCGTCGCTGACTCACCTATCACCTCTCAACTTTCAATGACAGTAATGGTCACTGGGCTGAACAGATTGTGGGTCAGGGTTGAAGGTCAGAGGTCACCGGGTTTAGGGACTACTTTGTGGCAAAACAACATAGCAAGACAGACAACACACCTTATCTGTAACACTGGGTGGACTGTAACGTTTGGGCTTTCTATCCTATTTTAGGAATGGAAGCCCTATTGCCATCCTGGAGTACTTCACCCTGTCTCTGCAATTTTCCATGATTGTTGTCACCTGCTTGTATTTTGTGTCACTGGTTACTGATTGGGTCTGCAGGGTGTTTTGGGGCCTTTATAGTAATTCCATGTCTCTCTCTTTGTGTCGGTTCTTCAGCAGTGTTACTGGGAACAGCCGTCCTTGGGCAGAAGTTGGATATCTCGCCCGGTGTTATTGTTTAAGTTCTTGTTATTCTTTCGGTCGAGAAGTCGGATATCTCACAGTTCCTATCTCAGTTACATTACCTTCTTTTGCTACTTATATATTATCGCTCAAAGTGTTTCTGATAATAAAAGAACACATATTCGAGAAGAGCAACACCATCTCTGTCTCCTTCTTCCGTGCAACAAAATAACTGAACTTTCTTACCTTGATTCTAACAGTGGACTGCATATGGACTGCATTTATAGAGTGCTTTTATCCAAAGTGCTTTAAAAAGGATGCCTCACATTCATCTATTCTCTCGCACATTAAAGCGGAGGTGACCATGCGAGGTGCCGACCTGCTCATCGAGAGCAGTTAGGGGTCAAGTGTCTTGCTCAAGGACACTTCCGACACGCCGCAGAGAGGAGCCATAATCCAACCGGGAACCTTCAGATTACCAGATGACCGCTCTACCTCCTGAGCCACTGTCAGCCCACTGTACTATGTAAGGTGCGGCAGTGGATCAGGAGGTTGAGTGGTCGTCTGGTAATCTGAAGGTTCCCGGTTAGATTCCAGCTTTTCCCGACTTCATGTCCGAAGAGTCCTTGAGCGAGTACACTTAACCACTAACTGCTCCCGATGAGACAGTTGGCTGCGCCTTGCATGGCTGCCTTTGCCGTCGGTGCGTGAATGTGAGGCATAAGTTATAAATAAGTCATCGGAAGACTTGCGAAAGCACTAGAAGACCTTGTCCACATTAATATGTTTCCTTTTTTGAACAGATTTTGAAAACGAAAATGATCTCTGTCCACCGGAGTGTTTTAGCACTTGTTGCAGAAAAGATCCCCGTCCAAAACACACATCACATGACCAGTCATGTACACTGAGCATGCATGTGCCCATAGATATATAAACACTAGATGGCTCAAGGTGGAGTCTCCCGCGTAGTTCACCGGCAGCCATCTTGCTTGAGTGGACTAATGCTTAAGGCAGTGTTTCTCAAAGTGGGGGGCGCGCCCCCCAGGGGGGGCGCAGAGGCATGACAGGGGGGGCCTTGAGATTTTTTTTTTTTTTTTTATTACAGAACATTATCACTAAAGTGCTATCTGTTGCAGCTGCACTGTTCTCCATGAAAATACCATATTTGGATAAGTTTGACCATTTCTCAAAATCTGAAAATCATTATTTAATAAAACACAGAAAAGGATCACCAAGTTACTCAACATTGAGACAAAGCTTCCTGACACATCTCCATCCAAACTCTTGGAAGAACTCATTGAAATCTCATCTGATACCACCTGGAGAGCTAGTTTCAGAGTGTGGTGCTGAGTAGCAAGTATCTCATGATGCAGCAGTTAACACTTTAAGTGCCGAAAACGTGTTTAGGCGTCTTTCCTAGCCATGCTAAAGTTGCAGAGGACGCCCTAACTCGTCTTTAATATCAATATTTCAAAAATCTGTGATCGGAATCATATTTCCCCTCTGCAGCCTTCACACACAGTTCTGAGCTCCTCTCAATCCTCTAGCGGTTCAAGAGCGCCATCTGGTGGCCGATCGGCAGAAGCGCCAAACAGGAAGTCATGTGGATGAAGTGGTGATCACCCATATTACTTCCGGGCACTCGCTATAGGTCCCGGGACTCGAGCTCGACACAATACATAGCGATCCGTTGCCAATAACTCGATAAACAACATGATTTGGACGTATATACTATTATACAACCTGGAAATGGACCGGGTATTTCGACATCCCATAATGGAAAACTGTCTACCCCACGCTGATCGCCCAACGGCCCGAGGAGACTGGGGTGAGTTTTAGCGTGTAATATTACCGTGTTCGATACTAACTGATCTGATGAACATATGAGCCACATTAGATGAATGGTATAACGCTGCCCACGGAAATATAAACGCCCCCTCGCCCATCCTGTCAACATCAGATGACGTGTAGTAACTTCCAGAAGTACGTCCAGTTGGAATTTTTTATATCGCGCCGATTGCTATCAAACTGTATTTCATCATCAATATAATGCATTTGGGGCTATAAATCACGTTCTGGAGAAAGCTGCAGAAAGAGATGAAAACATACTTATACCTTAGACCATATTTTAGTATGAATATGTGAATGAAAAAGTTTAACGTTGCTACACCATGAACAATACATATAGGACCTTGAATGGGCCCTAATAATGGCAATCTAGCAATAGAATTAAAAAAGTTATAGCCCTGCAAAGAAGGGGAACTTATCCATGTTAAATAGAGCTGGCAACGGATGGTATATCATGAATTTATCCTTAGGCAATCAAAGTGTTAAGGTGTTGATACCATTCAGCACCACATATCTGTGTGAAGCTGGCTTTTCATCCATGACAGCTCTGAAAACAAAATATAGGGCCAAGTTGAGCCTTGAGGATGACATGCGTGTTGCCTTGTCAAAGACTGACAGCAATAAAGACTGTTTTGGTCCAAGATATTTTGGTCCGCCAAAGGGGGGCCTGACAGAAAAAGTTTGAGAAGCACTGGCTTAAGGTGATGATCTCCACAAACAAAAATACTCTTAACTCGCTGAAATCTTGATGTATTTACAAACGGTTTGGTTTATTACAAACGTTATTAACGTGGCTATGATTCTTGCTTGGAATCATTTTTATTAAAAAAAGAATTTATTTTCATATGAAAGTCCATTATAAGTATGCAGTATGATAACTACATCTCTGACGTTTTTAACAAACCAAACGGTTGAACAAGCTATGGTTATTTCAATAGTACATGCACCATAGACATGCATGTTATGAGTGGGTGTGCTTCACCCACGCAATAGGGTCTCCGTTGGCCAGCAGCGCGGGTAAGTCATCTAGTGATATATATCTATGCGTGTGCCTGTGTGAACAGGAAGCAGACTCTGCTGTTCTTGAGAAATGTTGAGCAGCATATTAATTCAATCTTTATTTAATCTAGAAAATGACACAGAGGGGCAGCCCCCATGTTCAGTGTCGTCAAGCATTTACATTCACATACATCATTGTGTACTGTACATTCACATACATAATCATTTCCATTCACATACATCATCATTTACATCCACATACATCATCATATAACTTCCACGTACCACAGCCTGTCTCTGGATACCAGTATAACCTCACACACTTCCTACAATCTACCCTTTCATAGGAAGCGCGTGAGGCTAGGTACAGTGCAGTGTGTGCTTTGGCCCAATGAGTATCAACAGCCCTGCCACTCTGATATACTCTTATCACTGGGCTGGGGAATGTGGAGGCGCTCACCAGAGTCAACAGAGACTGCAGACCTACACTGAAGCTCCAGCTCCCAGGTCCAGTCCTGGCCGCAGCAGCTCCCGCTCCCGCTCAAGTTTCTTAAAACTCCGACCTACGGTCCCAGCTTTAGACCGATCTCTCTAGTTTCGCTCCTGGCGCGAGGTCCGGCCCGGCTCTCGCGGGCCACACACCCAGGTGATGACTTGTTTCTGCCCTCTGTGGCCGACAGACAGACAGCGCCCTCCCTGGCACGAGCTTCACAGCTCAGCGGCCGCGACGCCGATGACAACAGCTGTCAAGGAGGAGGATAATAAAGGCATTTTTTTTTATCTACTTTTTCCTATTTTTCTCCAATCCCAATTTCGTATTTGTCCAATTATACCCTCCCCTGTCTCGAACGCTGTTAGGCCATGCCTCCCACAGGCCGGCTGCAATGTGGACGAAGCCTTGCATCACGTGTCCCCTCCGGTACACGAGGAGGCAGCCGTTGCATCTTTTCACCTGAACAGCGCGATCTCTCAGCGGCGAGGGTCTGCGTGGGAGGGACACGCCGCCCCTGTTGCTTCCTGATTCTGCTGCGCAGGCGCACCAACCGACCTGTAGGAGTCGCTGTCCACAACGTCCGATCCCCACCCACCAGCTTCCCACCCCTAACACTGCCAATTGCGTTAGTATGAACGACCAGCCAAGCTGGTAGCAATGCCGAGAGCTGGGCTCGAACCCAGCATCTCCTGCATTAGTGGCGAGCGCCTTGCCCACTGCACCACTTAGCCGCCCCCTATCACTGAAGCCATTTGAAGGGCATCGACTCAACAGGATATTTGTTTGTTCTACATTATTGCATATTGTACCTACTTTTACTTTTGCATAACAACCTTTATTGAACCAGGGACATTTCTGATGAGTGTCCTGGCCGGGACAGGCAGCAGCACGATTAACAGGGTTGCGGACATAAAAACAATATAACAGTTTACAATCAAAATACAAAATAAATGATAGAATCACAATATATCCATCGAAATATCATCAACATCAGGGTTCATACCGTTCATACAGGGGCAGTAAGAACTGTATCAAAACACCAGCAGCCAGATGTGCCTGCAAGTCATTAAGAATTATTTTAAATGCATAGATCAGCTCCCCAAGATACATCATTTTGCAACTGATTCCAAGCAGAGGTAGTAGCATACTTAAAAAAAAAAAAAAAAAAACGTTCCCCCAATTCAGGACAGGCTTTGGGTACAGATAGTAGGAATAAGCCCTGGGAGCGAAGACAATAACTTAGATGGAAGAATATCCATATAAATAGAAAATATGCCAATGGTTAAGTCTAGGGGTGGACAAGGCAGACCATCCAACCAGAGCATAGAAAGAGCAATGATGCTGAGTAATGGCTTTATGTGTAATAAACCTCAGTGCCCCATGGTAGACAGTATCCAGCGCAGGTAGGCGTTGTGAAGATGCATACATGTATATAACATCACGCTAGTCAGCGGCTGGGTGGCGCAGCGGACATTGCGCTCGTCACCAACGCAAGAGACACAGGGTTCGAATCCGGCTGTCGGCGTTGCCTCCGGCTTGGGCCGGCCGTCATACTAACTCAATTGGCAGAGTTAGCGGGTGGAAGTCGATGGGTGGTAATCTGGACGTTGTGGACAGCGACTCCTACAGGTCGGTTGGGGGATGCCTGCACAGCAGAGACAGGAAATGTAGGGGTAGTGTGAGCCTCCCACACGTTACACCTTGCCAATGAGAGTCCACGCTGGCATGTGAAAAGATGTGACAGGCTGCCTCCTCATGTATCGGAGGGGACACGTGATGCAAGGCTTCTATCCTCTCTACAACCGGCCAGTGGGGGGCATATGCGAGCAACGTTCAAGACAGGGGAGGGGAGAATTGGCACAGCGAAATTGGGATGGGAGAAAAATAGAAAAATAGGAGAAAAAAGTGGATAAAAAAAAACATCACGCTAGTCCAGCACAGACAAAAAAGCGGCAGCAACAAGTCTCCTTTTGGCTTCGAAAATGTTTCAACCATTAGCGATATAATAATAATAATAATACATTGGATATGTATAGCGTTTTTCCAAGTGCTCAAAGATATGCCAAATTCTTACATAATGTTAACTTGATGAAGAAAAGACAAACATCCTCTTACAATTTCAAAACTATGACCTTCCTGACGCAGTGTTTTGTCCCCCACTCCGCATGAAGCTGCATGCGACCGGGGCTCTGACAGACTCCAGCTCCCTGCCGCTGCCGGTCCAAAGGGCCTTTTGTCCGCTTCAGCCGGGCTTAACACCAGAGGCTGCCATTTAAGACCGTCTTTCAAGGCTCCTCCCGATCAATGGCGCCGGTCCTTCGCGGCTCTGAAGAGTCACTTCTGCATGGGACAGGGGGGGGGGGGGGGGGACCACGAGTACCTGCGCTGGGGCCCCCATGCAGGTGGGGAGAGGAGCGACGTGCCCTCGCGGGGGCAGCAAGAGAGGGTCATAATTAAGACATGACGCTCTAAAGAGCTCCAGACTCTGGAGTGCTCCATTATCAGCAGCACAGTGGCAGGGCTGGAGTGCTCCAGAGACATTGTCCACGCAGTGGCCCTGGAGAGAGCTGGGAGAATGACTGGAGCCAGGGAATGGCCACTCATTATCACCAGACTGGAATCAAGAATTTCCTGTTTCACTCCATTAGTGAGGTTTTCTCTGTGTGTGTGTGTGTGTGTGTGTGTGTGTGTGTGTGTGTGTGTGTGTGTGTTTGTGTGTGTGTGTGTGTGTGTGTGTGTGTGTGTGTGTGTGTGTGTGTGTGTGTGTGTGTGTGTGTGTGTGTGTGTGTGTGTGGGGGGGGGGGGGGGGGGTAAGGAAAGAAATGTAATTTCACTGTTTCCATTTTCTCTCTACTGTACTTTTCTTCCCCTCCAGATGCCACCCAACCAACACATCTCCCACAAGCATGAAGTAAGTATTTGGTTGTTTATCCAGAGTTGAGTGGGAGGCAGAAAGCCTCTCAGAGTGGCTAACTGGCACCTTGGTTTCCCGACAGAGGTCAGTGGAGACCATTTTTGTGCCGCGTGTCATTTCCTGTCTAGTTGGCGTCTCCAGCACAGAGGCTCTTGCTCGTTTATTTTTACAGTTTCCTTTTTCTCCCTTTTTTTTTTTTTTTTTTACAAGCTGCTTTTCCCCTGTAGGGAGGGGCAGGTGGGTTTGGGGGAGGGGTGGGTTTGGGGGGCTTCGGTACTGAGCAGAATTGGCCCTGTGTATGGCCCCCTAGACCCCACCCCCCCACTCCTCAACACACTCGCTCACAATGGGGGCTCTGTAACACAGCCCCCAAACCTAGTCCTGCCCCCCCCCCCGTCTTGCACCCCCCCCCCCCAAAACAGGAAGCCAGGATCTGCCGAGCTCTTGTTTTTCTACTAATTTCCTGCTCTCCTGCCCCTTCCACAGATTATTTTCTTTATTTTCTTTTTCTGTTTCCCCTTAGATTGGGGTCCCTAATCAACGTCGGTGTGCATCTGGAGCAGCACTTCACAAGTGGCAGCTCTGAAGATTTGTCTGAACATACCTGCATATAACCCCTCTATATATATCTTCTATATACCTACTTATACACCTGCATATAACCCATAGCTCTGTAAGAACATGTACAATAATGCTGTATATACCATATATATATATTTATTCTCACCGCATATATACCTATCCACACGTGTCTGTACTTACCTGCACAAGTCCTTTACTATAAGTTATCTATAATTACATATCCTACTCTTACTAGTTACTGACTACTACTACCATACTGTCTTTATACCTGTATCACTGTACATATTAATACTACAACTCTGTACATACATCTGATTAGCACTACACTCAATAGTGGGGGCGACAGTGGCTCAAAGAGGTAGAGCAGTCGTCTGGCAATCCGGAGGTTCCCGGTTCAATTCCCGCTCCTCCCGGGCAGCGTGTCGATGTGTCCTTGAGCAAGACACTTAACCCCTAATTGCTCCCGATGAGCAGGTTGGCACCTTGCATGGTTGCCTCCGCCGTCGGTGTGTGAATGTGTGAGTGAATGGGTAAAATGTGAGTAACAAATTGTAAAGCGCTTTGGATAAAAGCGCTATATAAAAAAAAGCAGGCATTACTCATTTGTATATTTTATACCCAGTTTAATCACCTGCCATCATATAATATATAATCTAATCTAATCTTCAGGTCATATGACGGTACTTTGGGAGAGATATCCCGGTGTGTAGATAACGCCTTCGATATCGATGTTTGTAGGTAGAGAACTTGAAAAGGACTTCCTTTCAGAGCTGGGAAACCCCCCCCCCCCCCCCCACACCGCCATCCCGACATCACAGTGACCACTTCTGTACGAGCAGGGCCCCGCCGGCGCTAGCCGCGACTGACAGTAAGCTAAACTGTGGATGCGACCTCAGTCTCGTTAGCAGAAGAGAGGGATATATATAGAAATACGTGTATATATGCACTTTGATTTGAATTGTGACATTTCCTGGGTTGATTATACAGTACACGTCTGTAATCTGCTGCAAGAGGAGTATTATTCTGCCAAGGAAAACTCCTGCTGCCGCGGACCGCCGTTTGGCTCCGGTTCCGACTGGGTTTTGAAACAGACGGGAGGGGGGAAGGGGGGGGGGGGGGATGCCAGGTTTTGGCCGACCTTTTGATTGATTGAGATCCAGCGTGTGCATCAGTCAAACACAATAAAAAATAAAAGCCATAATTTGCATGTATTGGGGTTTTGAACATATGGGCGCATCACGGCGATGCCCTGTCAAACGTTATGTACGAATTACCATCTGACGGGGGGAGTTATTCCAGGGTCAGAAAAGTGAACACGTCTGGGTTTAGCCTCTCGTTTGTCTGTTCCCTCTCGCTCGTGCTAAGTCACATTGGCTCGTCAAACGGTCTTAATCCCACCCCGTGAGCCCGATAGTTTGTCGAAACATAAAAACAGAAGGACCCAGATACAAATCTATAAAAAAATATATATATATTGCAAATCTATAAAAATCCATTCCACATGCAGACAATAATAAAAGGCGGCTTTAGGCCACCACAATCCCGCGATACTGACGGCGGGGCTAATAGACGGGAGTTTGGAAATACTTCATCTAGAATCGAGAGGGGGGCCAACTCTGCCATATCCGGAAAAGAATGTCCTTCACGCTAATCGCGGACGAACAATCTCTAGGGCGACAGTAGGGGGACTCTAGAGCACGCAGACGAGGAGTGAGAGGAAAGAGGGGTGGAACAGAGAGAGAGAGAGAGAGAGAGAGCGAGAGAGAGAGAGAGAGAGAGAGAGAGAGAGAGAGAGAGAGAGAGAGAGAGGGAGAGAGGGACAGAGAGCTGGGAGAGAGTGAAGATGCAAAGAGGAAAGCAGAAAAGGAGCGTGAATGGAGGTGAGGGAGAAAACGTGGAAAACTCAAGTCTCCTCCGGTGAAAAAATGCCATTGAAACCATATCAAGTTTGCCGAATGTGTGTGTGTGTGCCGGGAGAACGCCCGCCTGGCGTAGGACGCTTTGGGTTTTTGGTAATGAGCTTAGGAGAGGTCTCGCTCGCCGTTTCAATAAACCCCTAGAGCCACGACTGAGTTAAGCTCGCAATACAAACACTCCTCGCTCCTTCAGTTTATCTCAAAGACACATCTGGAGTCTATCAACTCTAGCAGCACCCCCCTCCCCCCCCCCCACCCTTTCTGTCTCCACTCCCCCAGCACGCTTAACCCCTTCCTCACTCACTACACCCCTCGTGTCACACAGGCTCCCATTAGGTGACCGGCCACTCTCCGTATGCAGGAAAAACCTACTGACACAAATGTTAATTTGTTTGGTGGTCGAGAACCGAAGACCACCGAAGGGGGGGGCTGTGTTTTAGGTTAGCTTCGGGGGGGGGGGGGGGGGGGGGGGGGTTCAGGTTAGCTTCAGGGGGGCTGTGTTCCAGGTTAGTTTCAGGGGGGGGGGGGGCTGTGTTTTAGGTTAGCTTCGGGGGGGGGGGGGGGGGGGGGGGGGGGTTCAGGTTAGCTTCAGGGGGGCTGTGTTTCAGGTTAGCTTCAGGGGGGGGGGCTGTGTTTCAGGTTAGCTTCAGGGGGGGCTGTGTTTCAGGTTAGCTTCAGGGGGGGCTGTGTTTTAGGTTAGCTTCAGGGGGGTGGGGCTGTGTTTTAGGTTAGCTTCAGGGGGGGCTGTGTTTCAGGTTAGCTTCAGGGGGGGGGGGCTGTGTTTTAGGTTAGCTTCAGGGGGGGGCTGTGTTTCAGGTTAGCTTCAGGGGGGGCTGTGTTTCAGGTTAGCTTCAGGGGGGGCTGTGTTTTAGGTTAGCTTCAGGGGGGGGCTGTGTTTCAGGTTAGCTTCAGGGGGGGCTGTGTTTTAGGTTAGCTTCAGGGGGGGCTGTGTTTCAGGTTAGCTTCAGGGGGGGGTCCCACTAATCACCCCAAAGTACCAGAAAATACCCCAAAATACCCCAAAGTATACCCCAAAATACCAGAAAATACCCCAAAGTATACCCCAAAATACCCCCAAAGTACCAGAAAATACCCCAAAATACCCCAAAATACCCCAAAGTATACCCCAAAATACCAGAAAATACCCCAAAATACCCCAAAGTACCCCAAAATACCCCAAAGTATACCCCAAAGTACCAGAAAATACCAGAAAATACCCCAAAATACCCCAAAATACCCTAAAATACCCCAAAGTATACCCCAAAGTACCAGAAAGTACCAGAAAATACCCCAAAATACCAGAAAATACCCCAAGGTATACCCCAAAGTACCAGAAAATACCAGAAAAGACCCCAAAATACCCCAAAGTACCCCCAAAATACCCCAAAGTATACCCCAACGTACCAGGAAATACCAGAAAATACCCCAAAATACCCCAAAATACCCCAAAGTATACCCCAAAGTACCAGAAAATACCCCAAAATACCCCAAAGTATACCCCAAAATACCCCAAAGTAGCAGAAAATACCCCAAAATACCCAAAAGTACCCCAACATATCCCAAAATACCCCAAAGTGCCTGGAAATATACATTTACATTTACATTTAGTCATTTAGCTGACGCTTTTATCCAAAGCGACTTACAAGTTCTGTACGACAAGCCATCAGGAAGGGCACAACTCTATCAGCTGAGTAACACAAAATACCTAAAATGAAAAACTAAAATGTGCACATTTTGTGTAATAGTGTGTAATAGTGTAATAGTGTGTAATAGTGTAATACTGTAATACTGTAATAGTGTGTAATAGTGTAATAGTGTAATAGTGTGTAATAGTGTAATAGTGTGTAATAGTGTGTAATAGTGTAATAGTGTGTAATAGTGTAATAGTGTGCTAGTGTAATAGTGTAATAGTGTGTAATAGTGTGTAAGTGTGCTAGTGTAATAGTGTGCTAGTGTGTAATAGTGTAATAGTGTAATGGTGTGTAATAGTGTGTAATAGTGTCTATTACACTATTACACACTATTACACACTATTACACTATTACACACTATTGCACTATTACACTATTACACACTATTACACTATGACACACTATTACACTATTACACACTATTACACTATTACACTATTACACACTATTACACACTATTACACTATTACACACTATTACACTATTACACACTATTACACTATTACACACTAGCACACTATTACACACTATTACACACTTACACACTATTACACTATTACACTAGCACACTATTACACTATTACACACTATTACACTATTACACACTATTACACTATTACACACTATTACACTATTACACACTATTACACTATTACACTAGCACACTATTACACTAGCACACTATTACACTATTGCACACTATTACACACTATTACACTATTACACTATTACACACTATTACACTATTACACACTATTACACTATTACACACTATTACACTATTACACTAGCACACTATTACACTATTACACTCTATTACACTATTACACACTATTACACTATTACACTATTACACACTATTACACAAAATTACACTATTACACACTATTACACTATTACACTAGCACACTATTACACTATTACACTCTATTACACTATTACACACTATTACACTATTACACTATTACACACTATTACACAAAATTACACTATTACACACTATTACACTATTACACTAGCACACTATTACACTATTACACACTATTACACTATTACACACTATTACACACTATTACACTATTACACACCATTACACTATTACACTAGCACACTATTACACCATTACACACTATTACACTATTACACAAAATTACACTATTACACTATTACACACTATTACACTATTACACACTATTACACTATTACACACTATTACACACTATTACACTATTACACACTATTACACTAGCACACTATTACACTATTACACTATTACACACTATTACACTATTACACACTATTACACTATTACACTATTACACTATTACACTATTACACACTATTACACACTATTACACTAGCACACTATTACACTATTACACTATTAGACTATTACACACTATTACACTATTACACACTATTACACTATTACACACTATTACACTATTACACACCATTACACTATTACACTAGCACACTATTACACTATTACACTCTATTACACTATTACACTATTACACACTATTACACTATTACACTAGTACACACTATTACACTATTACACACCATTACACTATTACACTATTACACTATTACACACTATTACACTATTACACTATTACACACTATTACACTATTACACTATTACACACATTACACTAATACACTATTACACTATTACACACTATTACACTATTACACTATTACACAAAATTACACTATTACACTATTACACACTATTACACTATTACACTATTACACACTATTACACTATTACACTATTACACACAATTACACTATTACACTAGCACACTATTACACTATTACACACTATTACACTATTACACTATTACACACTATTACACTATTACACTATTACACACTAGCACACTATAACACTAGCACACTATTACACACTATTACACTAGCACACTATTACACACTATTACACACTAGCACACTATTACACTATTACACTAGCACACTATTACACACTATTATACACTTACACACCATTACACTATTACACTAGCACACTATTACACACTATTACACTATTACACACTATTACACACTATTACACTATTACACACGATTACACTATTACACACCATTACACTAGCACACTATTACACTATTACACACTATTACACTATTACACACTATTACACTATTACACTATTACACACTATTACACAAAATTACACTATTACACTATTACACACTATTACACTATTACACACTATTACACTATTACACACCATTACACTATTACACTAGCACACTATTACACTATTACACACTATTACACTATTACACAAAATTACACTATTACACAATATTACACTATTACACACTATTACACTATTACACTATTACACACTATTACACTATTACACTATTACACACCATTACACTATTACACTAGCACACTATTACACTATTACACACTATTACACTATTACACTATTACACACTATTACACTATTACACACTAGCACACTATTACACTATTACACTCGCACACTATTACACACTATTACACACTATTACACTAGCACACTATTACACACTATTACACTATTACACTATTACACACTATTACACTATTACACACTATTACACTATTACACACTATTACAGTATTACAGTATTACACACTATTACACTATTACACTAGTACACTATTACACACTATTACACTATTACACACTATTACACTATTACACACTATTACACTATTACACTAACACACTATTACACTATTACACTCTATTACACTATTACACACTATTACACTATTACACTATTACACACTATTACACAAAATTACACTATTACACACTATTACACTATTACACTAGCACACTATTACACTATTACACTCTATTACACTATTACACACTATTACACTATTACACTATTACACACTATTACACAAAATTACACTATTACACACTATTACACTATTACACTAGCACACTATTACACTATTACACACTATTACACTATTACACACTATTACACTATTACACACCATTACACTATTACACTAGCACACTATTACACCATTACACACTATTACACTATTACACAAAATTACACTATTACACTATTACACACTATTACACTATTACACACTATTACACACTATTACACACTATTACACTATTACACACTATTACACTAGCACACTATTACACTATTACACTATTACACTATTACACACTATTACACTATTACACACTATTACACTATTACACTATTACACTATTACACACTATTACACACTATTACACTATTACACTAGCACACTATTACACTATTACACTATTAGACTATTACACACTATTACACTATTACACACTATTACACTATTACACACTATTACACTATTACACACCATTACACTATTACACTAGCACACTATTACACTATTGCACTCTATTACACTATTACACTATTACACACTATTACACTATTACACTATTACACACTATTACACTATTACACACCATTACACTATTACACTATTACACACTATTACACTATTACACTATTACACTATTACACACTATTACACTATTACACACCATTACACTATTACACTATTACACTATTACACACTATTACACTATTACACTATTACACTATTACACAAAATTACACTATTACACTATTACACACTATTACACTATTACACTATTACACACTATTACACTATTACACTATTACACACAATTACACTATTACACTAGCACACTATTACACTATTACACACTATTACACTATTACACACTATTACACTATTACACTATTACACACTAGCACACTATTACACTAGCACACTATTACACACTATTACACTAGCACACTATTACACACAATTACACACTAGCACACTATTACACTATTACACTAGCACACTATTACACACTATTATACACTTACACACTATTACACTATTACACTAGCACACTATTACACACTATTACACTATTACACACTATTACACTATTACACACTATTACACTATTACACACTAGAACACTATTACACTATTACACTATTACACTAGCACACTATTACACTATTGCACACTATTACTCTATTACACACTATTACACTATTACACACTATTACACTATTACACACGATTACACTATTACACACCATTACACTAGCACACTATTACACTATTACACACTATTACACTATTACACACTATTACACTATTACACACTATTACACACAATTACACTATTACACACCATTACACTAGCACACTATTACACTATTACACACTATTACACTATTACACACTATTACACTATTACACTATTACACACTATTACACAAAATTACACTATTACACTATTACACACTAGTACACACTATTACACTATTACACACCATTACACTATTACACTAGCACACTATTACACTATTACACACTATTACACTATTACACTATTACACAAAATTACACTATTACACAATATTACACTATTACACACTATTACACTATTACACTATTACACACTATTACACTATTACACTATTACACACCATTACACTATTACACTAGCACACTATTACACTATTACACACTATTACACTATTACACACTATTACACTATTACACTATTACACACTATTACACTATTACACTCGCACACTATTACACTATTACACTCGCACACTATTACACACTATTACACACTTACACACTATTACACTATTACACTAGCACACTATTACACTATTACACACTATTACACTATTACACTATTACACACTATTACACTATTACACACTATTACACTATTACACACTATTACACTATTACACTAGCACACTATTACACTAGCACACTATTACACTATTGCACACTATTACACACTATTACACTATTACACTATTACACACTATTACACTATTACACACTATTACACTATTACACACTATTACACTATTACACTAGCACACTATTACACTATTACACACTATTACACTATTACACTATTACACACTATTACACTATTACACACTATTACACTATTACACACTATTACACTATTACACTAGCACACTATTACACTAGCACACTATTACACTATTGCACACTATTACACACTATTACACTATTACACTATTACACACTATTACACTATTACACACTATTACACTATTACACACTATTACACTATTACACTAGCACACTATTACACTATTACACTCTATTACACTATTACACACTATTACACTATTACACTATTACACACTATTACACAAAATTACACTATTACACACTATTACACTATTACACTAGCACACTATTACACTATTACACTCTATTACACTATTACACACTATTACACTATTACACTATTACACACTATTACACAAAATTACACTATTACACACTATTACACTATTACACTAGCACACTATTACACTATTACACACTATTACACTATTACACACTATTACACACTATTACACTATTACACACTATTACACTAGCACACTATTACACCATTACACACTATTACACTATTACACAAAATTACACTATTACACTATTACACACTATTACACTATTACACACTATTACACTATTACACACTATTACACACTATTACACTATTACACACTATTACACTATTACACTATTACACACTATTACACTATTACACACTATTACACTATTACACTATTACACTATTACACACTATTACACACTATTACACTATTACACTAGCACACTATTACACTATTAGACTATTACACACTATTACACTATTACACACTATTACACTATTACACACTATTACACTATTACACACTATTACACTATTACACACCATTACACTATTACACTAGCACACTATTACACTATTACACTCTATTACACTATTACACTATTACACACTATTACACTATTACACTAGTACACACTATTACACTATTACACACATTACACTATTACACTATTACACTATTACACACTATTACACTATTACACTATTACACACTATTACACTATTACACTATTACACACATTACACTATTACACTATTACACTATTACACACTATTACACTATTACACTATTACACAAAATTACACTATTACACTATTACACACTATTACACTATTACACTATTACACACTATTACACTATTACACTATTACACACAATTGCACTATTACACTAGCACACTATTACACTATTACACACTATTACACTATTACACTATTACACACTATTACACTATTACACTATTACACACTAGCACACTATTACACTAGCACACTATTACACACTATTACACTAGCACACTATTACACACTATTACACACTAGCACACTATTACACTATTACACTAGCACACTATTACACACTATTATACACTTACACACCATTACACTATTACACTAGCACACTATTACACACTATTACACTATTACACACTATTACACTATTACACACTATTACACTATTACACACGATTACACTATTACACACTAGCACACTATTACACTATTACACACTATTACACTATTACACACTATTACACTATTACACTATTACACACTATTACACAAAATTACACTATTACACTATTACACACTATTACACTATTACACACTATTACACTATTACACACCATTACACTATTACACTAGCACACTATTACACTATTACACACTATTACACTATTACACAAAATTACACTATTACACAATATTACACTATTACACACTATTACACTATTACACTATTACACACTATTACACTATTACACACCATTACACTATTACACTAGCACACTATTACACTATTACACACTATTACACACTATTACACTATTACACACTATTACACTATTACACTATTACACACTATTACACTATTACACACTAGCACACTATTACACTATTACACTCGCACACTATTACACACTATTACACACTATTACACTAGCACACTATTACACACTATTACACTATTACACTATTACACACTATTACACTATTACACACTATTACACTATTACACACTATTACAGTATTACAGTATTACACTATTACACACTATTACACTATTACACTAGCACACTATTACACACTATTACACTATTACACACTATTACACTATTACACACTATTACACTATTACACTAGCACACTATTACACTATTACACTCTATTACACTATTACACACTATTACACTATTACACTATTACACACTATTACACAAAATTACACTATTACACACTATTACACTATTACACTAGCACACTATTACACTATTACACTCTATTACACTATTACACACTATTACACTATTACACTATTACACACTATTACACAAAATTACACTATTACACACTATTACACTATTACACTAGCACACTATTACACTATTACACACTATTACACTATTACACACTATTACACACTATTACACTATTACACACCATTACACTATTACACTAGCACACTATTACACCATTACACACTATTACACTATTACACTATTACACAAAATTACACTATTACACTATTACACACTATTACACTATTACACACTATTACACTATTACACACTATTACACACTATTACACTATTACACACTATTACACTAGCACACTATTACACTATTACACTATTACACTATTACACACTATTACACTATTACACACTATTACACTATTACACTATTACACTATTACACACTATTACACACTATTACACTATTACACTATTACACTAGCACACTATTACACTATTACACTATTAGACTATTACACACTATTACACTATTACACACTATTACACTATTACACACTATTACACTATTACACACCATTACACTATTACACTAGCACACTATTACACTATTGCACTCTATTACACTATTACACTATTACACACTATTACACTATTACACTATTACACACTATTACACTATTACACACCATTACACTATTACACTATTACACACTATTACACTATTACACTATTACACTATTACACACTATTACACTATTACACTATTACACACCATTACACTATTACACTATTACACTATTACACACTATTACACTATTACACTATTACACAAAATTACACTATTACACTATTACACACTATTACACTATTACACTATTACACACTATTACACTATTACACTATTACACACAATTACACTATTACACTAGCACACTATTACACTATTACACACTATTACACTATTACACTATTACACACTATTACACTATTACACTATTACACACTAGCACACTATTACACTAGCACACTATTACACACTATTACACTAGCACACTATTACACACAATTACACACTAGCACACTATTACACTATTACACTAGCACACTATTACACACTATTATACACTTACACACTATTACACTATTACACTAGCACACTATTACACACTATTACACTATTACACACTATTACACTATTACACACTATTACACTATTACACACTAGAACACTATTACACTATTACACTATTACACTAGCACACTATTACACTATTGCACACTATTACTCTATTACACACTATTACACTATTACACACTATTACACTATTACACACTATTACACTATTACACTATTACACACTATTACACTATTACACACTATTACACTATTACACACTATTACACTATTACACACTAGCACACTATTACACACTATTACACACTTACACACTATTACACTATTACACTAGCACACTATTACACTATTACACACTATTACACTATTACACCATTACACACTATTACACTATTACACACTATTACACTATTACACACTATTACACTATTACACTAGCACACTATTACACTAGCACACTATTACACTATTGCACACTATTACACACTATTACACTATTACACTATTACACACTATTACACTATTACACACTATTACACTATTACACACTATTACACTATTACACTAGCACACTATTACACTATTACACTCTATTACACTATTACACACTATTACACTATTACACTATTACACACTATTACACAAAATTACACTATTACACACTATTACACTATTACACTAGCACACTATTACACTATTACACTCTATTACACTATTACACACTATTACACTATTACACTATTACACACTATTACACAAAATTACACTATTACACACTATTACACTATTACACTAGCACACTATTACACTATTACACACTATTACACTATTACACACTATTACACACTATTACACTATTACACACCATTACACTAGCACACTATTACACCATTACACACTATTACACTATTACACAAAATTACACTATTACACTATTACACACTATTACACTATTACACACTATTACACTATTACACACTATTACACACTATTACACTATTACACACTATTACACTAGCACACTATTACACTATTACACTATTACACACTATTACACTATTACACACTATTACACTATTACACTATTACACTATTACACTATTACACACTATTACACACTATTACACTATTACACTAGCACACTATTACACTATTACACTATTAGACTATTACACACTATTACACTATTACACACTATTACACTATTACACACTATTACACTATTACACACTATTACACTATTACACACCATTACACTATTACACTAGCACACTATTACACTATTACACTCTATTACACTATTACACTATTACACACTATTACACTATTACACTAGTACACACTATTACACACCATTACACTATTACACTATTACACTATTACACACTATTACACTATTACACTATTACACACTATTACACTATTACACTATTACACACATTACACTATTACACTATTACACTATTACACACTATTACACTATTACACTATTACACAAAATTACACTATTACACTATTACACACTATTACACTATTACACTATTACACACTATTACACTATTACACTATTACACACAATTACACTATTACACTAGCACACTATTACACTATTACACTATTACACTATTACACTATTACACACTATTACACTATTACACTATTACACACTAGCACACTATTACACTAGCACACTATTACACACTATTACACTAGCACACTATTACACACTATTACACACTAGCACACTATTACACTATTACACTAGCACACTATTACACACTATTATACACTTACACACCATTACACTATTACACTAGCACACTATTACACACTATTACACTATTACACACTATTACACTATTACACACTATTACACTATTACACACGATTACACTATTACACACCATTACACTAGCACACTATTACACTATTACACACTATTACACTATTACACACTATTACACTATTACACTATTACACACTATTACACAAAATTACACTATTACACTATTACACACTATTACACTATTACACACTATTACACTATTACACACCATTACACTATTACACTAGCACACTATTACACTATTACACACTATTACACAAAATTACACTATTACACAATATTACACTATTACACACTATTACACTATTACACTATTACACACTATTACACTATTACACTATTACACACCATTACACTATTACACTAGCACACTATTACACTATTACACACTATTACACACTATTACACTATTACACACTATTACACTATTACACTATTACACACTATTACACTATTACACACTAGCACACTATTACACTATTACACTCGCACACTATTACACACTATTACACACTATTACACTAGCACACTATTACACACTATTACACTATTACACTATTACACACTATTACACTATTACACACTATTACACTATTACACACTATTACAGTATTACAGTATTACACTATTACACACTATTACACTATTACACTAGCACACTATTACACACTATTACACTATTACACACTATTACACTATTACACACTATTACACTATTACACTAGCACACTATTACACTATTACACTCTATTACACTATTACACACTATTACACTATTACACTATTACACACTATTACACAAAATTACACTATTACACACTATTACACTATTACACTAGCACACTATTACACTATTACACTCTATTACACTATTACACACTATTACACTATTACACTATTACACACTATTACACAAAATTACACTATTACACACTATTACACTATTACACTAGCACACTATTACACTATTACACACTATTACACTATTACACACTATTACACACTATTACACTATTACACACCATTACACTATTACACTAGCACACTATTACACCATTACACACTATTACACTATTACACTATTACACAAAATTACACTATTACACTATTACACACTATTACACTATTACACACTATTACACTATTACACACTATTACACACTATTACACTATTACACACTATTACACTAGCACACTATTACACTATTACACTATTACACTATTACACACTATTACACTATTACACACTATTACACTATTACACTATTACACTATTACACACTATTACACACTATTACACTATTACACTATTACACTAGCACACTATTACACTATTACACTATTAGACTATTACACACTATTACACTATTACACACTATTACACTATTACACACTATTACACTATTACACACCATTACACTATTACACTAGCACACTATTACACTATTGCACTCTATTACACTATTACACTATTACACACTATTACACTATTACACTATTACACACTATTACACTATTACACACCATTACACTATTACACTATTACACACTATTACACTATTACACTATTACACACTATTACACTATTACACTATTACACACCATTACACTATTACACTATTACACTATTACACACTATTACACTATTACTCTATTACACTATTACACAAAATTACACTATTACACTATTACACACTATTACACTATTACACTATTACACACTATTACACTATTACACTATTACACACAATTACACTATTACACTAGCACACTATTACACTATTACACACTATTACACTATTACACTATTACACACTATTACACTATTACACTATTACACACTAGCACACTATTACACTAGCACACTATTACACACTATTACACTAGCACACTATTACACACAATTACACACTAGCACACTATTACACTATTACACTAGCACACTATTACACACTATTATACACTTACACACTATTACACTATTACACTAGCACACTATTACACACTATTACACTATTACACACTATTACACTATTACACACTATTACACTATTACACACTAGAACACTATTACACTATTACACTATTACACTAGCACACTATTACACTATTGCACACTATTACTCTATTACACACTATTACACTATTACACACTATTACACTATTACACACGATTACACTATTACACACCATTACACTAGCACACTATTACACTATTACACACTATTACACTATTACACACTATTACACTATTACACTATTACACTATTACACACTATTACACTATTACACACAATTACACTATTACACACCATTACACTAGCACACTATTACACTATTACACACTATTACACTATTACACACTATTACACTATTACACTATTACACACTATTACACAAAATTACACTATTACACTATTACACACTATTACACTATTACACACTATTACACTATTACACACCATTACACTATTACACTAGCACACTATTACACTATTACACACTATTACACTATTACACAAAATTACACTATTACACAATATTACACTATTACACACTATTACACTATTACACACTATTACACTATTACACTATTACACACCATTACACTATTACACTAGCACACTATTACACTATTACACACTATTACACACTATTACACTATTACACACTATTACACTATTACACTATTACACACTATTACACTATTACACACTAGCACACTATTACACTATTACACTCGCACACTATTACACACTATTACACACTATTACACTAGCACACTATTACACACTATTACACTATTACACTATTACACACTATTACACACTATTACAGTATTACAGTATTACACTATTACACACTATTACACTATTACACTATTACACACTATTACACTATTACACAAAATGTGCACATTTTAGTTTTTCATTTTAGGTATTTTGTGGTACTTAAGGGGTCCCCACACGGCGAGCGATTTTAGCCAGGCGACCGATTTTTTTAGCGAGGCGACAGACAGAATTGTATCGCCTTCATTGTTATGAATGAGAGATAGCTAGCCATCAACACTGAGGAAGGAACATAATTGTTCCGAAACATGTTTGTTTCAGGCTGCCATTAAATATACCAAAATCTGTGAGTGCTGGTCCAAGCGTATTGCTTTCTTTTTCTATTATACTCGACGGGATTTCAGCACCCAGTGTTATAATTTGTGAGCGCAGTCTATCTTGACTTTATGAATGAGAGAAGCCACACGGCAGGAGATTCTGAAGCGACGGTCGCGCAGCTATTTCTGTCGCCTCGCTCAAAATCGCCTCGATCCTATTTTTGGAGGCGACGGCAGGCAGGACAATGAGGAAATAACATGACTTCTACAGTAGAAGTAGTACAGAAGTTCTACTGGTGTATCATTTGTACACCATTAATGTATCATTCAATACATTCATTGATCAATAACCTACGTATTATTACCATGCTACTTATGTTCATTATTATTAACGGGAACAATTTAAATAAATAACGTTAGTTTGAGAAGCTGTAGTGGCCGCTTGTCATTAACTAATAAATGAACAATGCGCCACGATGCACCTACTAGTGTTTTTATACTCGGGTAACAAAAGAAGTTGTGGATGTTGACAGAGTTTAATGTCCAGGCTGCAGCTGATGTAGTTTGTAAGGTTTATTGTCCAAAGAAAATTATGGTTGAGAACAAAACAGTTTGCGTCTTCCGTGGAAAAAACACTCTCTCAGCAGCTGCATAACAATACTTGTCCAATCGTTGGTAATGAACGTATCGTAGCGATCAGGCATGCAGTAATGTCAGGAAGAATGAGGAGAGGTTGTATTCGTATATGGTGGTTTAATTCCAGCTCAATATGGGTTTTACAGGTTAATACTCTCTCCCGTACTGCACAACACAGCTACCTGCTAACCCGCTTCACAATAACCTAACGTAACGTCCGGGACTCCGGTCCCGGCGGTCCGCCCTCCTA